>NC_049169.1:104270412-104600412 GCF_009769625.2 Cygnus olor
ATACAGCCTGTGCCCCTCTTCCCCTTTTTCTGTCATGGAGCTGACAAGAAAATTTGAGAGGAACACAGTCCCTGGAAGGAAGGTTGCGTTGTCTCTAGAGAAGATTGGCTGAAGGAACACTGCTGAATGCTGGTGTGACTGGGAGATGACTCCTTAAATATAAGGGGTGTGTTTTGAGGACTGTAGGGGAAGGAGTTTTGTAGAGATCCCAGGGAAAATGCTCTAATAGTATGTAATGGAAATGTTAGTAAAGTGAGGCTGGAAGAGACAGTGGAGTGAGTAAATGAAGTTTTACTATAAACTATGCTAGTATATATTTACCATGGAGAAGGTCCCATAGGTATTAAGGTCTTGTATGACAGAATCCCCTATTTTTAAAGTGAGAAGAGAATAGGGTGTTCTAAAACAATCAAGATTCATTCTGCTGGGAATCTGGCATGGAAGCTTTTCAAACTAAATGAGTTGTGTTGGGAAGAATAAAGGTAGGTTGGGGACATGCAGCAAGCGCATAGAAGATGCATGACAATGTCTGCAACATCTATCTTTGTTTCAAATTCCATCATTACTGAATTCTGTCTTCTAGATACCAACATTAAGAAATAGTGAGCTAGGGTATAAATGCTGGGGGTGGGGTGAAGAGGACAAGAGGAAAAATACTGTGAGTAGCTCCACAGAGTAACTTTGTCCTTACTTTTTTATTACCATACTATCAAAAGGCCTTTGGAAATCTAGACATTATTTTTTAGGCACTGTGGAAAAAGTCTTTTCACTTTAAGGAATAACTATTATAAAGAACAAATACAGTGGAAGAAAAGGTAAGAACTGGAAGCAATACTAAAGAAATCCATTAGGCTTATCAATATTGCATAGTAATCTTTGTGGAAGATGAAACTGGAATTTAGAGAACTTACTTCTGAAATATAAAGCATAGAGCTGAATGCATGGAGATAGTTCTAGGGAATTTAGTCTTCTGATCTCATTTTTTCTTAATGCAAGAAACATATGAATGCTGCTAGAGTAATTCTTACACTCCCCAGATTAGTGCATGCCAGGAGAATATTGATGGTGTGACGGAGAAATTGTTGCTCATTTCACTGTGGAATTGTGGAACATGCTGGGAAAAAATATTTAAAATATGAAGGAGTAATCTGGAAAAAGGTTAGTGACTTTTCATGGGGGCACTGGTATGAATATAGGAGAGATTCCCATAGGATTCTTTGGCCATCAGTAAAAATGTCTGAGGGCAGGTGGGAGAACTCCAGAAAGCATAAGAGATGTTTGGGAAAATGGAATATTATTGTAAAAGCAAAGAGGAATGGTGGGAGACATTTCTTACAAAAGCAGAGATGAGATAGGAATTGTTATGACAGTGCTAGAAGAGAACAGGGTGAAATTTATAGTTAGTGTTGCCATAAGTGTTAGGGGAATGTTATAGGATATGGAAGGCTCTTTCAATCACTAAAGGGTCATGGAGATGGAGCATGAGAGCTAGTGGTGTGGGTTGTGGGAGGTAAGGCATAGCATCCAATTTTCATCCAGGTACAGTTAGGAACCTTTAATACTCATATAGTGCTGTGTGCATGGAAGGTGGAGGAAGAACACAACAACAACAACAACAAACAAGGGACCTGTAATAGAGACGCTTTGGTTTGAGCTATGTGGAATGAATTACGTTCAGCTATGTCCATGAATTAAAAAGGGTACAGTTGACTGGAGATGGAGGATGAGTAGAAGAGAAAACATTGGAGGAATGTGGAAGTAATTCTAGGGAAAGATGAACTATACGTGAGTCTTGATTCACAACAAACTCTGGGGATAATTTTGCTTCAGATGCTTTCAAATCATGGAAGCTTTGCTGGAGAAACTTTCCTTTTTATGAACGTTTTTTCTTCATTGTTAATACTGTCTTGTGCAACCAATTCTTTTCAAAGCAAGTGGGAAAAAAATACAAAGTTCTTATGACTTTGGCACCTGAAGCATGTTAAAACTGATGAGAAATTCTAACTTATTTTTGTGTTAAGCCACAACAAAGACCTAGGCCCATGCCTCTTCCTTAAAAAAAAAAAAAAAAAAAAAAAAAGAAAAAAAATCTAATTTCTCAGAAACTTCAGGAGAACCAAATAGCCAGTTGCCACTTGTTTTCAGCCTAACCTGAGGCCCAGTGAAACTGAGATAGCATAGGATCATAGTTCTTCAGCTCTATTGCAAGAGCTTAATTCCCACATTAATAGTCTTTCTGACTTTTGGGATAAAACTGAGGACTATGGATTTCAGGGCTAATATGCTTTTGTAAATTGGATTGTATAAACTGAAGAAAATGAACACCAATTTCTGTGGATTTCAGGGAGCAGCAATAACGGGCTGTGTTGCAAAGGAATGCAACTCGAGCTCAGGGTGACAGCAAGGCTAGAAGAAACTGTGACATCGCTGACAAGATGTGCACATATTACTCAGAGCCAAGAAGATCCATTGATGGTAATTAAGGTCAATGGTCAATCCAATGACCACCAGAGAACTCAAGTGGTAAGACAGGTCCAAGGTCAAGCCTGGAAGTCAGCAAAGCAAGACCAGTTTTGGGAAGATTGCAGTATGGGCATGGTGTACCTATGGCATAACTCAGGCAAAGAGAATGGACCTAAGTTTAAATACATCTCTGGACCCAGTATGAAGAAGGTGCATGGGTGAAGGTTCCAGCTGAGGCTTCCCACAGATTTCTGTTCTTGCAGCAGTGTGATTGCGAGTTATTCAGCTTCATCATAATGGAGGTTTTAGACTACCAGAGGCAGATCTCCATTTTGGCAACACCTTCAGCAAGTGAGCAAGGTAAACAGAATGGGTCAGAATTTCTGGTAGTGTAAACCTGTTTTCATCACAACCACACATTTCTCTGCAGGAAACATACCTTCATAATACATAAAGTTTGTGTACAAACAGTTGTAACTGAGGCCAAAATAGGATATTGTTTCATCATAAAGTCCAACATTCTCCCTTCACAGTGTTCAGGAAATGCTGGATTTCTGAAGGACAGAGAAGAGAGCATCATGAAGGGAATGCCCTGTACTTCATTTACAGATCAGTGTAAATCTAGAAGTCACAGTGAGCTGACTTTTGCTGTACACTACTCTATTTAAAAGGAGAATTTGTTGCACACATTTTGGAGTATGATCTTACTAGCAAACAGCTTGTTGTTTTTGTTGTTTTCTACCAGAACAGCCATATCTGAAATTTGTCTGAAATACCGACATCTTGATCCAGTCTTAGATGCAGCAAAACATGGATATTCCATCACAGAACAGCACTGAGCCTGCTTGCTACTGCATTTGGGTCCCTACTGTTAAGATTCAAGCACCCTTGAAATTTAATTAGATTTATCTGTTTTGTAGATCATGTGGCTGTGCATTTGTCCCTGGGAAGAGAGAACTATTTTTCCTGGCTTAGTTGAATACCCACAATTCTTTGATCCCCTTATTTAGAAATCGTGTGACACAGTTCCTGTAGATTTAAGCAGCTGTCATGTAAAAATCATCAGGGAGTACAAGCAAGTCTTCATTTGCCTGCACTGAGTGGAATTTGATCACTGTTATTGCATTGGCATATTGGAAGAGGCTTTGTTTTGTACTGTGGTTGCTGATTGATGTTGACATTAGTATTTGATTGCCTGTGAAGGGTTCTTGTTATCTCTGCAGGAACTCAATGCAAAAAATCATGGAAAAAAACATTTAGATAGAGGGGTTAGCTTTACTTTGTTTCATGAAAAATACTAAACAAAACTAGGGGGTAGAGTTACATATAGACTGAATACATGGATTAAATAAGCAGTCAGCCAGCATATCTGTTTCCTATAAGATGAGTATTTTGTCTTCAATGTGACCAACCAGCAAGACTGAGCTGGACACATAAGCATAGTTTGTTGTTGTTTTTTGTCTTTTGTTTTGTTTTAGTGTTGAGCTGAAGAAAGTTTCTTCACCAGCAGAATCATGCTGGGTAGGAAATAGTTTGTGTCCTGTGTGGGATAAAACATGACTTTAAAAAGAATAGAATTGAAAAGGGTCAGATGGGCATCTGGAGAGAAATAGCTGTCATTAAGGGTATATCCTACCGCTCTTGCTTATGCTGAGTATAACTGTTCTTCAAAGACAGCAATGCATAAAATAAAATAGTATGTACTGCTACCTGTCCTGAAGTCCTACTGCTGAGTCCTGAAGGGTTTCAGAACTGCATTAGTTATTCAAGAGAGACCAACATACAGGGTTTCCCAATCTGCAGCTAAACAACTGCTCTAGTGTGTTGATAGGAGAAGTTTTTGGTACCTTTCCCATTGATGCCATTGATATTATAAGCCGTTTTTCTTAAAAAGTTGTGTGTGTGTATATATATATATATTTTTTTTCTACAGTCTATCCAAGAGGATAAAAGTTCTATAGAAAACATCACTAATTACTGCTTTGGTTTAACCCAAAAGGTCTCCTATGTTTTCCTCAAGTATGGTCCTTACAAATAAGGTCATGTTTTAAGTTGTATTTCTGTATTAAATTTGTTCAATGTTGTCAACAATTGTCATCTGAGGGTATTAGGAAAAATCATTTTTTGAGGGAAATTCACTAGCACAAAACAGAACATTTGAGCTTCTTTTGTCTCGCAAAAAAAAAAAGTTTTAGTTTAGAAAACATTTCACCCTATTTACTTTTTCAGAATACTAAATGTAGAAACCTCATGAAAAGTGAAGTAACCTTCAAAGTTTTATTTTGGTGCAATATTGAAGATAATGTTAAAAATAAGTTGATTTATGTCTATTATGCCCAGATACTTTTTAGCTGAAAATGATTTACAGATGGCACAAAAATGAAAAATCTTCTGGTTGACTGGAATTTGGAACTGTTGGTGTAGTAAGGGAGGACATGAATGGAAAATAACCCCAGAGATCTTAATTCTGCTGGGCATTACTGGAGATGTTGTTATGACCATACCAGGGTGAGGTAGTTGCATTAATTTCAACCAGTACCTGTATGACTTCAAGGGTATGCACCACAGTGCTCTTTATCATGTTTGTTAACCAAACCATTTATTCTGTTCCTGCTTGGATTTGGGAGTGAACCCTATATATGCAGAGAGGTTGACTGGGATATGAGAAGTGGGACCACGACTCTGGAGCTAAACAGGGATACTTGAAACTGTTAGTGATGGCAAACTCTGTGCTTACCTGGAGTAGCATTTTTAGAGCTCGTCATGACAAGATAGCTGTTTTGGTCAAAGGCTGGACTCCCACTGACCCTTGGAAGATGAGAAACAGTTACTACTGTGGCTTATACCAGTATAGCTTCATTGAGTTCCACAGTGTAAGATAAATCATAGAAAGATTTACATGGGAAAAGATGTCTGTAAGTTTCTAGTTCAGTGCTCCTGAAGCACATGGACTGTGATCCATAGTCCCTTTTCCAACCACAAGTACTGAGCCCCTCACCCATCATAGTGCCACCATCTTACTTGTCCCAGCTATTGGCACTACAGCCTGGGGTGCCAGCACCCTCATCTGACTCCAGTTGCTAGACCTGTGTCCCCTTATGCCAGTCCCCCCACTTCTTTGTGCCTTGTCCCTACAACATCAACACACGTGGTATGAAGTGTGAGATTGCACAGAAAGAAAGTTAAGAAGGTCTTTAATTAGAGGACAGAATATACTGTAGTGATCAAGTGCAGGGTTGGTCAAACAAATGTACTAGAAAACAGTGGTTTACATAAAACTGGACCCTTTTATACTCTTTTCTGTCCATTTTACCTCCTTTGTTTCTCTATAAACTCCCTCCCCTAAATGTTCCTTAATGAATTTTGTGCAGTCCCACAGGTGCCCTTCAAATATCCCAAATCCTCCCGTTTCTTCCTTCTTATCAGTTACAAAGCCCAGGCTGGCCACCTCCAAAGCTGTGCCTGGAGCTTCCTGATTGTGCAACAATTAGTATCCGAATTGGCCACTGTCCTATTCTTGGCCATTGTCTCTGTTATCCTTTGTCTACCAGGTTTGTGCTTCTGCATGTTCTCATTTATCCGTTCCTCCTTTACTTGTTATCCCCTTTGCATTGAAAGGCTCCTTAGTTGGATAACAGTAATGAAGCAAAGGCTCTCACCTTCCTTAATACCTTTACACAGTTGTACTTGTCTTCTGCTGGAGGCTGAAAACTGGACCTAGTACTCCGTCACTGCTTCGTAAGTGCTGAATAGAGAGACAGAGCTTATGTTCTTGGCATTTTCATTTTAATTACCACTGGGTAGATGTGTACTTCATATAGTATTCACAGTATTGCAGAACATGGACTGTATTTTAGCATGATGTTTCCTTAGCTATCACAAAAACTCATCACAACAGAAATTGCACCAGTTCTGGAGCATTGCTTTTGGAGGATGATTCTGATGCTGTTATCTTGCAAGTAATAGCTAAAGTCTAGCCAATTGCAGTAGGAACAGATTTTCAGAAGAAAGTTCACCACCACCAGGAACTCACCTGTTTCATACGGTTATGACTTATTTCATTTGAGTATAGAAAATAATGCATTCATAATAGATATTGAGCAGGGAATTATTTTTTTTTTTCAATATTAAACTTCTGACATTGCATTGCATGGCTGGGGGTGATACAGCACAAACCCCATTTAAGAACAGTGGTGTTAAGATACTTTCTCATCAGCACAAATGGAGGCTGACTATGTTCATCAGAATGGACGAAGTTACTGGCCAGTACATACGTGTGGAGGATATTTCTCCTCCAGACAAATAAGAAAGAGAATTTATCTTCATGGTGTTGATAGTATCACTGATGCAAATTGAAAGTAATTCTAAGATTAAAGTTTATCCTTTATAGTCACATGCTTATGTTAGGGGCAGAAAGCATCATGTTTTCCATGTTGAATGAGAGGCAGAACTGTGCTGTCAAGCTGTAACATAAGAAGAACTGTAATGAGCCCAAAAGAAGTTGGGAGAGTATTAGCTTACATAAGTGACCAGAATCGGAAACTGATATGGAACAAACAGTATTTGTGTCCTCTACCTGTTTCACATCTAGCAGCAAATCTCTTCACTCTCATAGCAATGGCCATTCTGAATAGTCTTGCAAGACCTTTCATCACTTTTTATCAGTGTGACCATTACCCTGCTGCTCTTGTCAGCAAAGGCTAGATTTTTCCGTTGCTTCTCTTCAGATGTATTGGAATGCCCTTCTTTCTTTTGCTGAACTAGTCACCCCTTTGAAAGACAGACCAGCTAGATGGGAGGAAATAAAGAGAAATAAATATCATGCACTTGATCATGCTGTATGCTGGATAAACACACAGAAGACAGGAAAATCCATGACTTTGACTTCTGAAAATAACTATTTAACGGGGGAGGATTTAATGTCCTGCTTTCAAACTTCTTTCACAGAATGAATCAGTCTTCATTCTTCAGTCCCTTCCAGGGAAGATTTGCCATTGCTGTTGTTGTTGTGGTTGTTTGTTTGTTTAGTTTAACCCAAAAGTCCTTCTCCACAGAGTCAAGCTTTAAGCCCTTTATGCTCTATGGATCCTTCCGTTAGAAAAATAGTTTCTAAACACAAAACATGATTTTTTCCTAATGTCCAACCTAAACCTCCCCTGGCACAACTTGAGGCCATTTCTTCTTGTCTTATCACTTGGTGCTTCGGAGAAGAGACCAACTCCCACCACACTACAACCTCCTTTGAGGTAGTTGGAGAGAGAGAGAGATCTCCCCTGAGCCTCCTTTTCTCTAAGCTAAATAACCCCAGTCCCTCAGCCTCTCCTCATAAGACTTGTTCTCTAGACTCTTCACCAGCTTTGTAGCCTTTCTCTGGACATGCTCCAGGGCCTTGATGTCTTTCTTGTAGTGAGGGGCCCAAAACTGAACACAGTATTTGAGGTGTGGCCTCACCAGAACTAAGTACAGGGGGACAATCGCTTCCCCAGCCCTGCTGGCCACGCTATTTCTGATACAAGTCCGGGTGCTGTTGGCTGTCTCGGCCACCTGAGCATACTGCTGGTTCATATTCAGCTGGCTGTTGAGCAATAGCCCCAGGTCCCTTTCTGCCAGGCATCTTTCCAGCCACTCTTCCCCCAGGCTGTAGGCGTTGCATGGGGTTGTTGTGTCCCAAGTGCTGGACCTGGCACTTGGCCTTGTTGAACTTCATACAGTTGGCCTCGGTCCAGTGGTCCAGTCTATCCAGATCCCTCTGTAGAGCCTTCCTATCCTCAAGCAGATCAATACTCATGCATTTTGGTGTCATCTGCAAACTTACTGAGGGTGCACTCTATCCCCTCATCCAGATCATTGCTAAAGATATTAAAGAGAACTGGCCCCAGTACTGAATCCTGGGGAACCCCACATTCATCGCAACTCTTTGGTCCAGGCCATCCAGACAGTCTTTTTTTACCCAGCACAGCGTACACCTATCTAACCCATGACCAGCCAGATTCTCCAGGAGAATGCTGTGGGAAGCAGTGTCAAAAGCTTTACTGAAGTCTAGGTAGTCAATATCCACAGCCTTTCCCTCCTCCACTAAATGGTTCACCATTCCATAGAAGGATATCAGGTTCATCAGGCAGGACCTGCCTTTCATAAACCCATGCTGACTTGGTCTGGTCTTGCGTTGCTTGATGGCATTTAAGATGATCTGCTCCATAACCTTCCCTGGAACTGAAGTCAGACTTGCAGGCCTGTAGTTCACCATGTTCTCCTTCTGACCTTTCTTTGTAGTTGTTTCTTTTGCTAGCCTCCAGCCAGCTGGACCTCCCCTGATAGCCAGGACTGCTGATAAATGATGGAAGATGATGTGGTGAACGCTTCCACCAGTTCCCTCAATACCCTTGGGTGGATCACATCTGACCCCATTACTGTCTAAGCAGAAGGCTTCCGAAGGAGCAGCAGTTGTCCTGAGAAAATCTGTTTTACATTCAAGAGGGGTTTGAGTTTGGCAAAGAATAACTCTGCTTTTGAAATGTTTCCCTTTTGTTAGGGAGGAGTGTATTTATATTTTAAATCTTGCTTGTGTTCTTTGGTGCTTGTATATGTGTTTTTGTTTTTTGTTTGTTTGGTTTTTGTTACACTACCTTTGGCTTCCTGAAGGTTTGGGTGTAGTCAATGCGGGGGGTGGGGATGGGGAAGGGGGAAGGTATTTTAGTCCAGGATAGAGAATTGAATCTGCACTGTATTTATTTCAGAAGAGATCATTTTCTGGGTCTGTCGCTTTGGAAGTAAGGCATTTAAAGTCTCTAAACCAAATAGACACATAGTACTTCCTTTAGACTGAATAACTGCTACCATATTAAAATCATTTGGGAGAAAAACTTGATCCATATTTGCCCACCTCTAACAATTATTGATAGATTGAAATGAATCACCATTGAAGAAAACCTTGGGAAAGATTCACCCTTGGCATGAGTAGGCACATCTCTATTAGTGTTAAAATATTGGCAGTGTTTGTTTTTAATGGTCGTTTTTTTTTTTTTCTGATACGTATGAGCCAGAGGTTAAACTGATCATGCCTGTGGGTACATAATAAAGAGAAGTTCTGTGATAACCACTAGCTGTACCAACATGATTGTATACCGTTGACTTTCATATGCATGGTACCGCATATCTCAGCATCACCTTTTCAGTGATATGCTGATCACCTTTGTCCCATTGCGTAGGGAATCTTGTAATCGTATTTCACTTTACCTGAGAGAAAAAGAGCTAGAATGCAGGGTTGGTTCTTCATTTGTACCACAAGAGTTCTGAAAATTATTTCAGCCTTTCTAACTCAAAGCACAAAGTGCATTGCTCTTTTTCTTCTTTTTGGACTGAAGAAGAAAATCAAAGGAAAATATCAGGAAGAATGTTTCTTTGCGTTTCACCAAAAGTTTGTGCCCTGTTGTGCTCTGAGTGAGTAGATTCAATATAAAAGTTGATGTATGAACTGAATTTAGCCACATCTAGACGGAGTTGTTTCACAAAGCTAAAGCAAAATATTGTCTATGTCAGACCGTTACAGCTCCAAACCACTGAAATTATCTTATATGAGAGAGGGCTTAAAATCAGACTATAATTTGGAATGTGCATTATCCCCAAACCCCCAAAGCCTAAGAAAGCTTGTGTTTCTTTTTTGCTAGTTGGTGGAGACATAGCTACTATTTTGCTGATCACATCCATTGGGATCTGACAATGTTCATCTTGCTATTTTACTCCTAAAAACTGTATCTCCTGTGCAGGCCCCTTGACCTTACTTTGGTTTATGGCAAAACTGGCTTTCAAAAGGATTTAGACTATAGAATCCACCTGGTCCAATAACCTGTCAAAGTAGAGTGAGAGTCATAGATCCAACTCAGAGCTAGATTGGGTTGCTCAGGGCCTTGTCCAGCTGAACTTTGAATATTTCCAAGCATGGAGGCTCCAAAGCTTTCTAGACGACCTGTTTCAGTGCTGAAACATTCTCAGAGAAGATTTTTGTTTTCTTCATATCCAAGTCAAATTTCACTTTTTGCCATCTATGACTATTGTTTCTCATCTGCTGTGTGCCTTTGAGGAGAGTCTGTCCTCCTCTTCCCTATAATCTGCCAGAAGTCAGTGACGGACAGCTATCAGATCTCATCCCCCTCCCCAATCCTTCTATACTGCAGACCAAGCTCCCTCAGCTGGGGGTTTAATATGCAAAGATACTAGAGCATTTAATCTTCTTGATTCTTTCAAAAAATCAATCAGTCACTTGCTCTCCCTAGCCTAGCACTACAATCCCTACAGCTCATTTTTTCTTTCTGACAAAGAAGTCGTTGCTGCTCTGGGAAGCTCAGTTCTTGCTGTGAAGCCCCTCACAGGTACCCTAAGCATCCCCCAGCATTAATCTCAACTCAGCTCCGATCCCTAGGATTTCCCCCCCACTTACAGGATCTTTCCTCCAAACAAGATCTTGTTCTTTATGAGAGCCCTTCGTCTTTTTGGGAAATATTTTTGGTGATACCTCTTCATTCTGGAAGTCGTGCTCCTGGTTTTCCCAATCTAAATAGTTTGTCATTCTAATTTGTTGTGTTATCTCATGTTTCTGTATTAACTGGAGGATTCAGGATGGGCCACTATTTTTAGTCCATGTTCTATCTAAATTTATGAACATCCCTTACTGATTTCAGCTAGAAAGTAACAGGATTGTGCTTGAGCTCAAAAGTTCAATATCAAAAAAATCCCCCCCCCCCCAGTAAAACAAATTGTCTGCTACCTCTTACCATTTTAGCATTCACAATTTCAGCTATTTTTTTTCCCACTTGTGACAACTGGGAAACCCAAAACTAGACAGAATAGTCCTGGTCAGGCTGAACAGAGGGAAGAGTCAGTTTCTTTGATCTGCTTTCTACTTTCTTGGTTATTATGTAGTTAACCTTCACTGCAAGGATGCACTAATGGAACATCTTCAGCTTTTCTCCACCAGTATCTCAGGTCCTCAGGTCTTGCTTTTAAAAGCTGCTTGTTACTTCTCTAAAGAGTTACTCTATTGTAGATGCAGGACTTTTCACTTGCCTTATGCATAAAGTTATGGAATGACTCTTGGCCAGGTTTTCCCAGAAGCCTTTTATTAAAGACTCGTAGAAAAAAAATAGTTTAGGAGAGTCATCTGGAGGTCATCTTGACCAACTCTCTGTTTCAAGCAGGGCTATCTTCAAAGCTAGATCAGGGTGTAGTCTAGTTGAATTTTGAATATCTCAAAACTAATGAGATAAAACTCAAATCAAATGTCTATGACTTTATATTAATTTAATTACTTCAAGGAGGGAAGAAGGTCAATTTATAGGCCAGCTGGTGCCATCCTGATCAGGAAAATCTACTTAAAGTTGAGCCAATTGCATGCTGGAAACAAAGAAGTTATACTTGCACAGTAGCTATGCAAGGATGTTAACTCTTCTGATTGACACCTTCCAAGACTACTGAAAAACTGGTTTGGATTGTCTCTCAGTGTACCAAGAAAAAAAAAGTATATTTTTTAATTTTTAGCCTTATTTCTAGCAAAGTTTTTTTTTTTATTAAAATTAGATACAATCAGATACAATCTCTGGGGTGAAGACAGGAAACAGATTTGTGATGCATCATCTGCTGTGCTTTGTCACCCCAGGAGGGAAGTAGGAAGAACGCGTGGTAAGAAATTTGTCTTGTATTTTATTATTCATCTAAAGTGTTCAATTATTAGTGCTATGCTAATGAAGTCTTCTTGAATAGTCTGACAGATCTCATGATAAACTCCTTAACAAAACAATAAAACTGGGAGGGTGTCAATTGGCTAATTAGCTAATAATCAATATTCATCAGCAGTAGCTGTGATGAGATGGCAGATAGATACTAGGTTTTGTTCGAGGCCTGGGTGCTTTGTTGGTTCAAGTCTAGGGAAGATATTGCCAAAACCATTATAACAGTGTTGTGAGACAAGAGTTAGGGGAAAGCAACAGCATCCTGACAGTGACATTGATCTAAACTGAGTACTTAAAAAATATTTTCTCCTACAAAAAGTATTAAGAGAGAGTTGGTTCTTGCAATTAGTAACTTTTCCTAAAGTGGGGATTAGAAAGGGCAGATATGAAATGTCATGGATGGAACCTGTAATTCATAAGTCTCCAAGAAGGTAGGGATATTAGCTTATGGTACATTAAGCATTTAATTATAACTTCAGGGATAAAAACTGATCAGAACATTCCTGTAAAATCTGAGGCAGACACAGCAGGACTTACCTCACTTAACTGTAGGTATCTACAGCAAAGACACAGACATTTATTTCTGAGCAAGCTATCTCAACTCCCATGATATCCAGAAACAAAAAGCATGAGTTATCTGGTCTAGTGGAGGTGTCTGTATTATGATGGAAATGGGATGTATTGTACAAGTATCTGGTTCTCTTCATTGACTTTAAAAGCCTAGACAGCCATATCAAATGCCTGAAGCTAAGACAGTTGAATCTCACCACGATTAGCTGTGCCACAGACAATATTAATAATAAAGTGAACTTGCTTGGTGGGTCTTTTTGTATGGTATCTCAAACGATACAAATTATGGTTTGTTTAGCAATATACAGCTGTATAATTTCAGCTTATTCTAAACATAATTACAAGATATGTAAAGGAGAACACAAATTGACTCTCTTTCCACTCAGTACCAATCCATTTCCTTTAAAAATGAAGGGTGCTATGTGACTTTCTATGGTGCTCCATTGCTTTGGGTAGCCGAGAACCACACAGTTTCATGGACAGGATATTTCTTCTGAAAACTAAGATCGAGTCCTAATCTTGGTTTGGACAGCTAATTATGAGATTTCTTGGAGCAGAAAATTCCCCAAATGTCACAGAACTTCCTCCTACACAAGCTGGGTGTGCTGTGGGGTTCTGGGCTTGCGTTAAATAAGGGGGCAGGTTTGAGAAGACCAGGTGTCCTGGATTGTCAGGGTTGTGCTGGAAGCAGTTTCCTCCCATGTTACCAGAGAATGCTGTTAAAGCTGCCTCCTGCAAGCTTCTGCCCCTGATGCAACATCTCCTGGGGCTGTACTGTGCTGCAAAGCACCTCTATGATTCTTCTCTTTCATTAGCACTTTGTGTTAGGCCTTGCCTACACTTGTTGACTCCAGCCCAGAAATAAAATCCACTGCTTTCGCAGCACCTCCCAGCTGCCAGCAGCTGAGATAGCTTCAGGCTGGGCTTGCGTAGAGGGGCAAACAGTGTGCAGCAAGGAGGGGCTCCTGACAGCGCAGCCTGGTGGAGTTTTCTGACTGCAGGGCTGATGAAAGGCTCAGGCCTTAGGTTTAGCGCACCTGTGGGAAATAAACATTGGGGAAAAATAAAGTAAAAACAAAGAAATGCCAATAGAGCAGAAGCAAACAGTAGACACAGCTTATTGCATATTAGAGCAGGTTAGTGTTCCAGGCTTGTATTGCTGGGAGAGTTTGACAGGTTTACGCTGAAAGATACCACTTAGAAGTGTTAACTTCTTTTAGCTTAGCATTATGGAGCTTTTTCTCTGGAGAGTATAAAGCTGGCTATAGCTTTCATAATTCATTCTTAAAATGTGAGGTTAATGTGTAGCTACTTTAGATATTAAGGGAAACAGATGGAGCAAAGAACACGGTGAATCACAAGGAATCTGTTCAAGATTTTTTCTCACTAAGAGAATTTTTTCCTTAGCGAGTCTGCCTTAAATATCAGAGCTCAATTCACCATATAAATGCCAGTTCCACTGTGCCTTATTTGGTATTTGAAGATTCAAGCTAAACATTGATTTTGTTCAAGCTGGGGCTAAACCGAAAAGAAGCAAAATCATTCTCATTGAATTTAGTTGTATCTTTGTTCTAAGTCTCTTTTGAAGATCTAATACTTTGATTTCTCTGGTGATCGTCTGGAATACTATGCTTTACAATGGTTTGACCATGACATGCAGGTCTGCTTATATTAGTCATGAGAAGGAACTCACATTTCCTAACACAAACCACGCCCCATATCCAAACTTACTGTAATTCCAGACTACCAATCAGCTTCCTAGCCAACTGCTCCAAGGCAGAGGTAGGCTGTGCGGCTTCATAAATAGGTTTGTTGGAAACATCAAGTGAGGTCAAATGGCATGGTTCCCACATCCAGAAAACCCAGCCAGGATTTTCATTTCTCTTCAATCAGATAGGATGAAAGAAGAATGCCGCTGATGATCTCAACTGCAGTTAGGGGCTCATAGCCTTCCAGAGCCGAATAAATAATAAACGGTCTCAGTGATGGATGTCTTTGAAATACTCTAATAATTTTAATATAATAGACTGGATAGTAGAGGTTCATGCCCTCTGATAGTTTAGGCCAAATGATCTAGTGTTTTCTTTTGCATCCAAATGCACAGAAATTTTTTTATGAAAAAAAAAAGCTGATTATGAAACTGGTGGTTATCACATGGAGGAAATGACCAATGGAAGTATTTCCACCTCTTGATATTTTCAAAACTGAATAGCTTTCAGGAAGTGAAAACTTTAGCTGAATACGTCTCACAGTGCTTTGTGATGAGATGAATGGATGAAATTGAAATCTATGTGACTTCAAGAGATCAAATGTCTCTTTTTTTTTGTGTGTAGATTCCATCAAAAATATTTTGCTTGCATTTTCTGTTAAGAGTTTTGAGTGAAATGTTCCTAACCAGTCTTTGAACTGATAAACAAACAAATAAAAAAACAGTTTTTGTATCATTCTCCATTTTGAGAGAAATGTTTTGGCTTGATTTGTTGTCAGCTGTTTTTCATGTTCTTCTGCCCCTTTCATGGCTCATATTGCAGTAATCTGTACTTTTGGAACAAGATGATCAGAGCTTAGTATCTGCTTTGACTGAAATAATCCTCATGGCTATGATGTGTCCTAAAGTGTCAGGTCTGAAGTCTTCTGTAGCATTTGACCTCACTTGCTGGGTAGGATATGATAAGGATATGTGCTACTTTGCATGGAGCTAAGAGCAAAGTATGCCCCTCTGTTCCCTTGCTGGGATGGAAGGAGTTTGCACCACACATTCTGCTAGAATGCAGTGTTGGTCTTGTCTTATTTCCACACAGGCTGGTGATAGGGAAGAGTGGACATTTTGGTGGGTCTATACTCCCACCCATCTTAAATTTCACATACTTTGTCCTTGGAGTGTGAGCTACAATCAGCCAATTTTAGGCCAGGGAGGGAACATCTGAGACCTTTTTTCTTCCTCTATAGCCAGAAAAGGGAATTTCTCTTCCGGTAAGAAGGAACAGAAATCTGTGTTGATGTCAAGATTCACAGCTCCCACTAGCAGATAGATATAGTTCATTCTCTAGAGTCATGTAACTGTTCTGCGTAAGGCTATGGGTTTGCAGTGTTGGGGGTCATAAACAGACTGGAGGAGGTGTAGGCAAACTCCTTTCCATTTTCTTAAGGGGGACGCCATCCTGTTGTTTTTCTGTGATAATGGTGGCACAATGGAAAACCTCAAGCTGCTGAGCAAAGCAGATAATCCACTATACTATACAGGCTGTCTGTCTCTGCTTGTGCAGGTTGTTTTTTCTTTCAGTCCATAGCCTGAATGGTTGATGCCTCAAAACGAGTTGGTATTTACATGGTCCTGCAGGTTTATGTGTCACAGTTCAGGAACTAAAATGTTCCAAGCAAACAACAAAGAATCAAAAATATTGTATCCTCTCCCTGCTGTTACTTCTTGCAGAATACACAGCAGTGTCATCCAATCAGCCCAAGCATGTGTCTTCTCTTCTCTCCTGTGTGTGGTGATTTTCAGCGATGGTGTTTCTGGATAGCTCAGTACACCTCTGCCACCCCGTGTTTCTTCTTTCCTCCTTATGAAACCTGTAACCTTTCCTTAGCATTCATGTCAACGAGGTCCTCCATCCTTGCAACATCCTATTGTTGCTGCCTGGATGCAGTGCAATACCGAGCTTACTGGTGATCTGTCCAGGGGACCAGAATTCTTCTTAGGCCAGAGGTGGCAGGGAAATCGAGCTTATTTTATGCTGGCATCATTTCTGTCACTTTAGAGGAGTTGTTCCTTACCTACTTCCTCACCTTTAGGATGAGATGAGGGAGTCAAGGTAAGTTTCTCGTATTGCTTTGCAGGTGGGTGTTTGTGGCATGTGGCTTTTGTACCTGGTGTCACCCTAGTAACAGCAAGTCGCTGTCTCCTGGCAACTGTTGGGGTTGCTAAGAGAAAAATTGGCAGTGTTTGAATCTGATGTCTTTGACATCATCCACTCACATTACATTGGGACAAGTTTGATGGAGACAAGAAGACCTACATGATGAGACAAGGTGGCCAGTCTCATCTCCTTTATCTCAGATGTTAGTTTAATAAATAGTTAATCATGTCTCTAAGGCATGGAATAGTCCGAGAGTCAGAAAATATGATTCCTGTTAGTTGCCCTCCTTGGTCCTTTCAGTACGTACAGGTAACGCTTCCTGCCCTCACCTAAAAGAGCTGGAAACTAACACACAGAGGGAAGAGAAGCCCCATACTTTCGCTTGTTGGATGACCATCACTGTCTAGGTGTTAAGTGTTATCGCAGGTGATTGATGCACTGGTTCCCTAATCCATTTCACAAGTGGCTTCACTGAGAAGAAGCTTTTGCCAAGCTGCCATCTCTAGCAGTGTTTCATTCTTAAGACATTTTGCTCTGTAAATCTCCCTGTCCATAGGCCATTATGTGAAAGCCATAGCTTGAGTGAAGTGTGTGTGCAGGGGGAGGGGAAGGAACAACAGATCCAGTAAGGTATTATCCAGCTCAGTGCTGTGGAATTCAGTGGATCTATACCAGTGCAAATCTAAAGCAACACAGTGATGAATCGATAAATCCTATTTGCTTGCATCTGCCCACTCTGAACCAGGGCTAGAGCCATTACTATCTGCTGTTGCATGCCAGAGCATGTGCAGGATGAGTTGTGCTCTCTGCAGTGCAGAGCAGACAGATGGTGAAACCCACCCATTCCAAAGCGTGCCTACGGAGAGTAAGATTTTTGCACTGTTGTGGTGCTGGCAGATAGCAACTGCAGCAATATTCTCACATCTCAAAGAGTGGTACAGTCTCCGAAGGAAAAAAGTGCTATTTTACCAGCATTCTCTTCTAGCACCTCTTTGCTCCACAGCTGCTTGTAGAGCTTTTGGCATAAACCAGTGTTGGAGACTGGGTATGATACTGGCTGGACCAGCTCTGTGATTCAGTGTGAGAGCTGGACTATTGGCAAGAAACACAGACCTCAGCCACTGGTGTGCTCTTAAGAGCAGAGAACCAGGGGAGAAATGTTCTTCACCCCTTCTAAACCCTCTGTATTGGCACTGTACAGGGAGAGTTTCTCTTGGCTAGGGAGGGAGAGGGATGTCTTCTCTACCTAAAAGAATAAAATTTACTTAGCTGTGCAAGTGGGGCTTGTTTTACTTAGCTGTGCAAGTGGGGCTTGTGACAAGACAAGGAAGTGCCCGGTAGGCACTTTTGCAGAAGCCATCAGAAATCCAGGATATGTTCAGAAATGCTCAGTTTTCCACCAGTCTGCTGCAGCTGACAGTACATTTGTGACCTTGGTGACAGCATCAGCCTCACAAATGAAAAGGACATGCATCACTAAGATGAGAATTAAATTTGCAACGAATGGCTTGCATTTCATTTTCTATTACTGTCATATTTGTCTGTCCTAGCTAATCCTCGTGTCCCTAGAAGGCCTGCCCTAGTGTTCCACTTCCTGCAGTAGGAATGATGCCTATACTCACAGTAGGGGTAGCTTTCTCTCTTTTGATAAACACTACCAGGTACATCCCAAGCTCCTTGTTGTTTTGCTAGTGGTGAGGACTGCAACTCACTGATGTGGAGTCATTTACCTCCTTAGACAATATCAGCTCTGACTTTTGACTGGAACCTGTAAAAGAAGCATCTGTCAGTAAAAATGTTGCTCCCTGGTTAAGCAGATAGGGTTCTTGTGTCAATATGAGAAGAGGAAAAAGTAATCTGCTACATTGCACCTGCCATTTCAGAGATTTTCATGTCTCTTTTCCTTATGTAAGCATAAGAGCAGACACAAGGTGTGGGGGTTATGTCTATATGAAGTGGCTTCACACACCCATCTACACATCTCTTTCAGGCTAGTTTGGGTTAGAAAAGGTAGGGAATTAAAGAACAAAACAACTTCTTATTACTATTTTATAAATTGTAGAGACTTGGCTTAATTACCAGTGCAATACTGACATCCTGGGTGAATCCAGATATGATTACTTTTTTCTCATTTTGCTTGTTCCATTTTGTTTATGTATAATGCCACTGTAGTTCACTTTTCTGAATTGTGTGATTATTATTTTATAGTCCTCTGCTTAGAAATTCCTACCTGGAGGGCCATTTGAGGTGAAATTTTCCCTTAAGACCAAGGGACAGTAGCATCTAAAGGAGTAGGCTAGAAATCCAAGTCATCTAGAGATGTTTCCCTGAGTTGCAGAATCACACGATATGAGTCTGGGGGTAGAGGAATGACTTGGTGTCAATCTTGACTCCCTGGCTTCTGGAGCTGGGCCAAATCCACTTCCTAGAATTAAATCAGGGTGCTCAGGGTCATGATGACAGCTGAAAATGACCAGGTGATCCAGTAATCTCCCCTGTCCTCCATCAGAGATGGGGAGGAGAAGGGAGCAGAGCAACTGGGGAATTAAAAATGGAGCCTGTGACAGATGCCACTCTCTGTGCCCAGCTATTGGAGGCTTACTTACAGAAGACAGAAAGGGGAGAGGTTGGCTCCCTTCCACCACAGGCTTGCTGACTTTGTAAGGTCACAGTGAGGCTGCCTTGATTCCCTGTCTGCTGCGCTCCCTGCTGCCCTGCCAGGACTAATGCACACTGACTGTGGAGCTGGGGAGCTGTGCTTCAGTTCAGCACTGCAGAATGCAGCCAAATCTAAATGACTTTGCAGATGCTGGTGTTGCGGATGATGTGACCTGAGATGAGCCATGATGCAGCTCTCAGTGCAGGACTGGAGCAGTTTACCAAGTGGAACAACGCAATGGATTCCTCTTCTCTTCTAAATGTAGTCCCTCAGAAAAGATTTCCCTTGGAAAAGCCTTGGGATTGATGTAGCTGGCAGCAGTGTGCATGTATTTGTGTTTTAAAGTCAATGACAGTTTTCTTCTACCCTCTGTCAAAAAAGGGGACTGAGAAGATTGGGAGTCATGAGGAAAATGTTACCTAGGGCTCTGTGGGTAGGAGACATTTTGTAACAGCAACTTACTTTTTGTACCCCTAAACAGACTAATTCAGAGGAACCTTAGTACAGCAAAGTCCTTTTCTTGGCAGTATCCTATACCATCTCCTCTCTGCAGAATTACATGGTTCCAGGTACGTGCAGCCAAAATGACAGGGCTTCATCTGCCTCCCTCTCTTCCACCAGCTGAGAAGCCAGTGAGTGCCTTTATAACGAAGGATTAGCTTAGATATGAGATTCTTGTGCCTCCCCCACATGTAAGTACAGTCATGCCCAAAGCATATTAAGCCATGATCACTGAATAAAGCTAGGTCAGGTGTTGAGATGTCACTCTTCTGGCTTATACGTAGCCCTGAATCCTTGAAGCCAGTCCTTTGAGTTGATTAGCAACACTAAGGCTGTGCCACAAAAAGTAGGATTGCAAACATTTTGAGTCCCCCTCCCATCTAAGGGACGTGGCTCCTTGGGCTGGCTGGCATCCTTTGTTTCTTAGGTAAGATAAAAATGAGGCCTCCAGCAATAGTCCTTCAGTACCTAAAGGTACTACAAGAAAGTAGGAGAGGGACTCTTTATCAGGGAGTATAGTGAAAGGACAAGGGATAACATCTTTAAACTAAAAGAGGGTATATTTGGACTAGGTATTCAGAAGAAATTCTTTACTATGAGGGTGGTAAGGCACTGGAACAGGTTGCCTAGAGAAGTTGTAGATGCCCCATCTCTGGAAGTGTTCAAGACCAGGTTGGGTGAGGCTTTGAGCAACTTGGTCTTAGTGGAAGGTGTCCCTGACCATGGCAGGGGGGTTGGCACTAAATTAACTTCAAGGTCCCTTCCAACCCAAACCATTCTGTGATTCTGTGATTTAACACCCTTAGCAATGCTGAGGGTGTGTTAGCTGCTGTTGGGTGAAAAAAAAGAGCTGGGGAGGCAGAACAGTAGTAGCTCAGCAACATGGCTCTTTTGCATTTATGATCTTGAATGGAAGGGGAACAAGAATGAGAATGAATTCTGGCTCTTTGTGTTAAAATATGTCTGTGTCTCCCCAGCACTGACTGCACTGATGCTGTAGGACTTGGAATGCCCTTGTCCTGACAAGCAGATCTTTCAAAGCAGGTCGGGCTGGCCGAATGCCCTGCTTTGCATGCAGCAGCCATGGAGAAAAGAGCCTGAGAAAAACAGTTGCTTCTGCTGCCAACCCCATAAAGCAGCTGGCTTCTCAGATGTCAGGCAGATCTGAAACATCAAAGGGTCTTTTCTTGAACTAGCTGACCTTTTATTACATGTTTCCTTTTACTAATACCCTGTAGATTAGCTTTGCCTTGTTTCTGCTACTGTGTTCTTGACCTGTGACAACCCCCCCCACTTTGAACCTGTTCCACGTTGGCAGAGAGGAGGCATTCACAATGACTGTGCTGCAGCAAGCAGCTCCCAGTGGGTGGCAGATGTTCCTCTCTGAGTTTTCTTTTGTGTGTGTTTGTCACTGGAAGTGCCTCCAAGCACGTAACCACCCCCAGCTTCTGTCTGATCCTGAGCTATAGGTGAGCATCACATCAGCAGACATTGAAGGTGTGTTTAGCCCCAGGTGAGCCAGTTGTCACTGTGAATGCAAGAGTTTGCCATGCTTTCACATGTGGTAAGCTGCATCCCAGGACTACCAAGGACAAACAGTTCCAGTGGTTATCTGTCTCCCTTGAGCAAGTCTTGCTGAAACCCAGAGGAGTGCTGGTGGAAACAGATGTGAAAGAGGTGTTTCTGGGGGAGTGTGTTGCCAGTAACTTCTGGAAGGTGGGTATGATTATGTGAAGAGCTGATGCAACAAAGGAATGACAGCACAAAAGACAGAACTCCCTTCCTTTTGAGCACCTCTTCTGTGCCCCAGGCATTTGCTCTTGCTGACCCCTTCTTGCGTTTATTGTCAAGAGGTAGCTGCACAGCACTGCTTTGCACACAGATTGCCTTTGAGTCTGTTCTCAGGCCTCTCTGCAGCTTTCTGTTTCCTGGGCCTGCTCTTCTGGTCCTAGTCTTTTTCCATCCAACACCTCCCACGTGCATTTCACTCGGTCATCAGTGATTCCCTGCCTCATGCTATAATCTGCTGGAATAACTTGCACTACCTAAACAATTCTTGAAACATGCATAGACTTATTCTCAGGGCAGAGGATGGACACTCACAAAGAATATGAATATCACCAGACTAAAAGGAATTCCCCTAAGAAACAAAAGGTAGACAGCTTGTGTAATGTGCTGCTGAGACCATTAACAAACCTTGGTTTCTAGGCAAAAGGAAGACTGGAAACAGCAATGAAGAAAAAGAAATGAAAGTGGTCACTGTGTGAGCCTTCTTGCCTTGGGATACTGCACCAAACAGTGAGGGTCAGCTTCATTATTTAAGTCAAGAACCTGGAGGTCTGTTGCACTCACTAACTGTCATGTCATGTCATCCAGTCATGGAAGCTAGTAGCTTGAGGCTGTGCCGGTAAAAGAAGTGGTAGATTCTCCGCTGTCCTTTTGCAGACTTGAACATCCATTCAACTTGCAAGCCAAGTTTTTCCTTTGTGATCTGAAGTTGTTCTGCCTTCATAATCAGCCTCAGTACTTGTTTAGTACTGAGTCCAGCTACTTTCAAAAGACACTTCTGTCGGGATTACTTGGAACAGCCCAACTTCAAATTGCTTGCACAGGTTATCAACTTCACCAGCAAACTAGCTTTTTTATTTGAAACTAGTGCTTACCAAGTGGCACTTGATTAGTATTTTCACTCCTGTTTCATCATGTTGATGCTTCCCACATGATCTGTCCCTTTTTCAGCAGGGAGATGAGAAGAACCCAGAAAGGTTGAAGTGCCAGTGGGGATACACTTGTGCTACTCGAAGGAGCACTGGGGCTGACAAAATGAATATTTCTGTTGGGCATAGCCACTATTTAAAATAGATTTTGCTTCTTTAGTCTCCTCAGTGCTTATTGATTATCATCCATGCATTAGTCTTGAAAGAGTTTGGGGCCTCTGCCATACCATTACCAGTGGATCAAGCCTCCTGGTTCATCTTCTATATTTTTTTCCGTTTTCTCAAACCACATTGAGTTTTCCTGAAAATTAGGTTTTAACGCTGGAATTAATCTTAAAATAATGAGGATGAGCAATTCTATAGGGTTCCAGGAAGGATGGTCAGGCATTCTATAAGCAAAAGAACCATGAACATCTTTGTTGTTAGAAAGAATACAAAATTTTCCCTCACATTTATCATCTCGGAAACAATCTGGGAGCTATCAGATGAGACACAGAAATATTAGGCAAAGCTGGACTTAAAGGAGATAGTATCAAATTAAATGTACAAAAGGTAGCTTGTTCTGTAGAGGGACAGCTTTGTGTGGGCTATGAAATATTATTGAAACACAATTGGAACAATCCACTTAGGTAAAGTAATGAGAAATATGATTTATGAGGGTGAAGCCAGCTCAACATCATCTTAATGACCTATCATTAAATATATATTACTAAATTTGGTATCTCCAAGAGCATACTGCCAGTGTTCCTATCTTAGTTCAATGATTTCCACTTACTTTCAAATGTTGGATAGCCATAGAAAAGGAGTATAAGTGCTGTTTTGGGCAGAGATTACTCTTCTGGCCACAGACAAAGGTATACAATTTACAGAAACCTTACCTTTGCACACCGTCATTGTTTTGGCTGCCTTGAGCAAAGTGACTGGTGTTTTGAACTAATACACCATATATAGGCAATGGCAGACAAAGAGCCAGCGTACGTTTGCTCCTGTTTTCCCCTGCTGCATGGAGAGTAACCTCTGATAGGAGCACGTGTGATTGCAGTATCTTAAACAATCACATAGAACAGTATCTCCGGGGATGAAAACACAGCCAAGTATAAGCACAGATGTATTTAGATTTTCCTCCATGCAGGCCTCCTGTAACAAGGAAGGGAAATAGCATTGTATATCTTGTGCTTCATCTACCTAAGTTACTCTGAGATAAGCCTGCCAATGTCAATAAAGATAAATCAGAGTATAAGGTGTGACATGAATAATTCTTGAACATACACCCTCACACATACAAAGTGGTAAACATACATAGAGAGCTCTGAAAGCTTAAACTGTTTTCCCTGATGCTGAGACTATCTGTCCCTGAAGACAATTCCTGCCCAAGTGGCAGCTGATGGCCATTCTGGGTTTATGACCACTGTTGGTTCAGCATCTGACATCTTGCCCTGTTTTGTTCCTGCAGGACTGAGGCAGAAGTTCAAGTTGGCTATTCTCAGCAGAGCTCATTCTAGGGACTGGAGGCTGGGGTGGGGGGGGGAGGCGAACCTCTTGCATATAACGTAACTTTGGTATATCACGCTTCTATCTGCTCTTGAAAACTGCAATGTGTCCTCTGCCTCAACTTCTACATAAAGATAGCCCTTTGTTGTGCTTCTAAAGTTTTACTCAGGAAATTGCCCCCAAACCCACAAAGTTCTTCCATGCTGTTTTGATGGGAATCATGAGAACATAGAATGGATATTTTGCTTGTAACTGTGGTTTATAATTTCTATCCTTCTCATGAACAACAGCCAGCAAGAGGAACGAGCAAGTGGTTTATTGGCAATGAAACTTGTTTCTCTGTATTTTGACCACTCAAAATCCTCTGGGTGTTGCAGCACTCTGCATACAAGAATCACATTGAGTGCAGGGGATTTTAGTTGCAGGGTAAGGAATAACACAGCATCCTAGAAAGCACCCTTGAACCAGCAAAAAGGACCTGTTTCATTGCAATGTCAACTGATGTTTCTAAGAATGGTATAGTCACATGAAGAGAGACCAGAATAAGACTACCAAGTCAGTATACATCATTTGGAGGACTGAAGCTCATTTGAAAACAGATAGCAGAACAAGGGTGAACCAGAGTTCATCTGAAGTACAGGACACCATGCCTGGAATTAACTGTGCTTTATACAGAGTAGTTGAATGTATGGGCAGTCAGAAAGACCTTATAGAAACATAGTAGGCAGAAGGTAATGCACTGATCTCTAAACCAGGGTAATATGGTATTAGTCTCTAGGGGCAAATTGTCATACAGACTGAGTAACTAGGTTGGGTCCTAGTGAGATCTACGGGAAAGAGAACCACTGCTTTCTACCACAGAACTGGCTTTTGACTTCTGCACCACAAATATCACATCAGCATCCTAATGTGCTCCATTAGAAGGCAGAGTTTCCTTGATAAAAAGATGCAATAGTGATGGGATTAGCATGACACTACAGAGAGATGTGTAGGTGGAGTAAGTCTGTTGGTATCTCTGGAGCCTCAACCACTTGCTGTTTGTCATTGGCAGAGAGTATGGGGAATAGACTCACTCCATTTACATTCTCTCTTCATACACAGCTCCTCATCGTGGTCTCCTCTATGCAGAGAATTGAACAACTTGGTCTGTGCCATCATATTCTGCGACCGCTGAGTGGGGCACAGTTTGTCTCTCAGTGTTCTGCAGTTTGCAAACATGAAGCAAACTGAACTAAAATGCATAGTTTTGGGGTCATATTTTCTGATGGTGCAAATCAGCACAGCCTCAATGAATTTGGTTAGCAGTGCTGACCCTGGAGTTATAAATGTTGACAAATCTTTTGCTGTGCATACTATGGCAGTGTGTAGAAGACACAAAAAGAGCAAGTGGTTTTTTTTTTTTTTTTGCCTTTTTTTTTTTTTTCATAGACAGAATTTGAAGAAATGCTACAATAGTAGTCAGTCTTTGGTTCAAACTTCCAGAACATGATTCTAAACATCAGCCACAATGAACACTCCACTACTCCACTTGCCTGAAGTCTCAGAGCAATCATCACTGTATGCACTAGACTGTCATGTTCAAAGTACTATTTTTGCACTAAAATCTCCTTGAATTAGATTAACAAATAACAAATAAGCTTCTCCAAGTTCTCATGAGAATCCTGCAAGATATACTAGCGTAGGAACATGTGAGGACTCTCATTTTTTCACAGCGGAAATCCTGTCACCTTCTATGCATAGTGAGTTGCAACAGAATGGTCCATATGGAATCACAAAAGGAATGTTTCCTGTGCATTTAATATGGCAACAGCACACAGGATTCCTTCTTAATACAAGCATATGAATATCCTTTGCAAGTGAATGGAAGTGCTAGAAAACCTCAATGTCCAGTGTTCTGATTGTTTTATTTATTTATTTATTTATTTAATTTATTTTCAGTGTGACCTAATTATAGGATGCAAGTGCAGCAAGTCTCTTTCCAGTCACTGACAGCCTGAAACCCCAGAAGTCTGGATGTGTTTTACAGTCATTTCCCCTAAGAAACTGAGCAGCACAATCAGGATCAAAGGACAAAATAACAGCAGCTTTCACAGTAGCAACCAGTCTTTACTTTCTGGATCCTCTTGTCTAGCTCACTAGCAGATTTAGGCAAATTCAGTTTCAAACAGAGAAATCTTCTAGGCCAACTGAGTACCTGAGTATCCCAGAATGGCAAAAGGTCTGCAAGGAAGAAAGTAGTTATTTCTACCCCACATTCCCACCCAAATATTCCAATAAAATCTGAAATGGGATACAAAATACCGGCCTTCTTTCTACCTTTACTTTTACAGCATCTTTACCTGAATTTAATAGTTGATGACAATAGTAAATCTCAACATGAAGGATGGCACAACAGCAGCTGTGGATTAGATACTCAGGTCTGTATTTTAGGAGAAAAGTTCCAAAAGGGTTAAACAAGCCTCTATTATTCCTTTCCCCAGTTCCTTGTCTCAGCAATACACATAAATGCAGCATGCTTTCCTTCCTTGTGTGATTTTTGCTGTCATTGTTTCCCATCTTAGTCTGGATAGCAGGGGAAAAATGGAACAAAAGTCCCAAAGGACACAGCTGTCCATTGAGGCTGTGAGTAGCAGATGTCAAGTGAAGGGTATGCCAGAGCAGACAAGCACCAAGAAATTAAGGAAGTGCAGTTCGAGAGTGAGGTGTGTTATCGGCACTACAGAGGCTACTTACCCAGCACTTGCCTGTTTTGAACCTGGCTCAAGTTAAATATGCGAGCCTGTGGATGCTCACGAGTTCTACATCTAACTGTTGGTTTTGAAAGCCCTGTAGGAACTTGCTTTTCCTGCGTTTGTGCCCTCCTCAATAGCTATACCACTTCCAATTGTGTGTGCTGAAGGGAAAGCTGGTTGAAGCAGAAACTCTGTCAACGACTCTCAAGAGAATTGTTCCTTATATCCATAAGTCAAGAAACTGAAATGAGGGGAAAAAAGTGAAACCTATCAATTTTTTTCATGTTTACATATATTTTACTGTATGGACTCCTGTCACTAAATAAAACTACCTGTGTCTGTGTATGTGCATAGTAAGAATGAGTGTATTTGCATATGTCTGTCTTTTTCCCACCAGTCTTAGGAAGTCATATTTCTCTTGTCAGGCAGGTGAGTGATCATACTTTGCACTATAATTATCAGTGTCATAGCAAAACATGCATTGGACAGATATTTTATCAACACCGATAATGGTACTTGCCTGCTGAAAGACTTGATGATTTGCATAACTTTTGATGAGATGGATTCTTTTAATATAGAAGGCAGGGTCTACTTCTGAATTTAAAGCACTATTTTCTTTCACCAACATTTTGCTAAACTAGGGCTATAAGCATTTTGTGATTTCTTAGCTTGCAGCATAGTCACTAGCAGGGTTCTACATGGCTCCATTTTAGGGCCTGTTCTCTTCAATGTTTTCAAAAATGACTTGGATGCCGGACTTGAAGGTATACTAAGTAACTTTGCAGATGACACTGAATTAGGAGGAACTATTGACTCCATTGAGGGTAGAGAGGCCTTGCAGAGAGACCTTCACAAATTAGAGAGCTGGGCAATCAACAACAGCATGAAGTCTAACAAGAGCAAGTGCCAGATTCTGCATCTGGAATGGTGCAACCCTGGCTACACTTACAGACAGGGGTGGGAAGCTGCAGAGCAGACTTGCAGAAAGGGATCTAAGGCCTCTGGTCAACAGCAAGTTGAATATGAGTCAACAGCATGCCTTGACATCAAAAGGGCTAACTGTACCCTGGGGTCCACCAGGCACAGCATTGCTAGCCGGTCAAGGGAGGTGATTGTCTTGCTCTGCTCTTCACTGCTGTGGCCTCACCTCAAGTACTGTGCAAAATCTGGGCTGCCACAATACAAGAAGGGCATAAAACTATTAGAGAGTTTCCAAAGGAAGGCTACAAAGATGGTGTAGTCCCTAGATGGCAAGACATGTGAGAAGCAGCTTGAGGTCACTTTGTTTGTTCACCCTGGAGAAGAGGAGACTGAGGGGAGACCTCATGGTGGCCTGCAGCTTCCTCATAAGGGGAGTGGAGGGGCAGGCACTGAGCTCTGCTCTCTGGGGACCAGTGATAGAACCCAAGGGAATGGCATGCAGCTGCATTAGGGCACGTTCAAATTGGATGTTAAGAAAAGGTTTTTGAGTGAGGGGGTGGTTGGGCACTGGAACAGGCTCCTGAGGGTCTTGGTCATGGCACCAAGCCTGCTGGAGTTCAAGAAGTGTTGGGACAACATACTCAGACATATGGTCTGATTGTTGTGTGGTCCTGTGTGGAGCCAGGAGTTTGACAAGATGACCCTTGTGGGTCCCTTCCAACTCAGGATATTCTATTATTCCATGATATAAGCACTGGCTAAGATTATGCTCCAGAACATGGGTAGTTCCTGCCTAACCCAGTCTGCATCTTCATCTACAGACTTTCTGTCTTGCTTGGTGACATGTGGTTTTCACTGCAGTCAAGGTCTGAAAATCTTCAAGGATGGTGATTCCACCATAAGTATGGCTGAGCTGTTCCAGTGTGGCACCACTCTCATGGTGATTTTCTTATCCTTATATCTAATTGGCATAACCTCTGCTGCAACTTCTGACCAATCAACATGGATTAAGCAGAATATTTTGGCCAGGGTTTGGTGAGTCTGAAATGTCCTCATGGCTTTGCTGGAATCATTTCATTTTGCAAAGCCTGAAATACTTTATTTGTATTTGGATCTTTTTAGGTCATTCAGAGAACTGACCTTAAAGACTCATTTTGCTATACAGTCAATCGGGAATGAAGGGATGTCTCCACACTAGAAATTTTTAAGCTAGTAGTCTTCAGCTAGACAGCATGAACACCTTTGCTTCTAAAGAGGGAGGACAGAAACAGAGAAGTAGGCACTCGTAAATCTTTCAGTGGAGTGTTGAGCTTGCTTTTCTAAAGGGTATTGGTGCAAATGTCCTTATTCTGTGGGAAGACAAGGGATTTCCAGAAGTGCCAAGGAAAGCTCATTGCAGAGTTGGTGAAAACGAGATATGGTTTTGTAGGTTTCATCCCCAGACCTGGTCACTTGACTGTTATCACCCACTTTTGCTTTGATGACTCCTCATGTTTTCACTGTGCAGTGCAGGGAGGGGAACAATTTTCAATAGAGTTGCACTGAGGTGTTCTGTCTCCATTTCCGGGAGACTTAGTTTTGTTTTTTATTAATTCCAGGACTTGAGTGATTGTTTAAAATACAACAGTTTGGCATCACTGTCCTGTGAAGCGTATGGGCACAAGATAAAGGTCTGACATGAGCCTCAGCTGGTATCCACTGACATCAGAGTAACTACACCTGCTAACAGCAGCTGAGTGAACTAGTCTCTTGTGTGCAAAGCTAAAAGGTTTATTTAAAGGGTGGCCTCTGCCAGGCTGAAGGACTTGTTTTAGTGTGAGAGAATGAGTGGTTCTGTACTTCCCACATATTTTTTGCAACATTTATATCAGCTTACTGATGAGGTCTTGAGACAGGGAGAAAGCAAGCCTGATTATTCTAGGGGTGCATATATTCTTTAGGAACCCTAAAAAGGGAATACTGGCTTCCTATGGCAAGAATTTCCTGGAGTTGGAAGCTGATAAACTTCCCAGGGACATCCAGTCCTCTGGCTCTTCTGCATTGTCAGAAAAAATAAATACTCAGTGGTGCCAGGAACATGGAGATTTAGATGGTCTCTGTTCTCCAGAGTTACTGCACCAAATCTATAGCTGGGAAAAGGCAGCATAATTCTGCTTTGCTGTCTTGTCCTATTTGAAGCTTCAGCTCTGAGGATTTGTTTATCAGCTCTTCAATATGCTGTATTTCAATATGAAAATTCAGCATGTTACTATGCTAACTAAAGCTGACACTTTATTTTATAACATATCTCCTTTCTGTGTGTGGGAAGATGGGTTTGCTCATGCACTGAAGCGCACAATAAGGCTGTTATTGAACATTCCCGTGCTGTTGTGAATTAGAAGCAGCACGGTTTAAAATCAGTAAAGCTACACCAGCTTAAAACCAGACAGCTTTCAAAGACTTTACAGGGGCATTTTGTACAGATTGTCTCAAGTGAGTATTGAGGGTCATCTTTTCTCTAGAGATACATCAGTTTATATCTGCTGAGAACCTGACTTTGAATGTGTATTCTACCAAGTGTGTCAGATTTGCTATGCTGTTTTGCAGTAAATGCCTAAAGGCTTGTTTGGTGCCTGGAGCAATGCATAATAACAGGACTTGGATACACCAGTGACCAAGCAGAACAGCTCACTTCTGGGGAAGGAGTTTTAGGAAAGTCATTCATGGGGAGGAGGAGGAATTTTTGGATCACTTCAGAGGCGAGGAGGGAAAGGGAAAAGAAAGGAAGAACAGCTCATGAAGCTCCCCAGTATAGGAGCTGTGCAAGAACTAGTGCAGAGGAGGATGTGAGTCACCTTCAGACTTTGGGTTGGGTAGCAAGGGAGGTACTTCCATCTCCAAAGCTCTCCCTCCTTTTGCTCCCTCACTTGATTTTCTCCTCTCAGACTCTGTGGTGACCTTTGATTCTCAGTTCAAAGAGGGTAGCAGCGCTACACAAGTAGGAAGAGCAGAGCAGGGAAGTGCAGCACCTGCTACACAGATCTCAAAGGCTATCTAAAACATAGCCTTTTCACTGTGAATTTGGTCAGCTCTTAGAGGAATGGCCTAGGGGCTGTGGGTAAGTCTGACTCTCCTATCTTTTACATGGTTCACGGTACACATGTGTAAGTGGGGGAGGAAGCACTAACAAATCAAAGCTTCTCCATTTCTTTACACTAGACTTTGCTTGCTTTGCGTTATGCTCCACACAGAGATATTACTGCAGAGCCCTAAGCAGAGAGCCTCAAAAACACATGCTCTCAGTACTGCTGTCAATAAAGAGACTAGAGGACATCTAAGGGACACGTTGCCTGAACTGAACTATCTAATACCTAGACATAAACTTTGTGTTCGTTCTCTAAGCTTTCTTAGTAAAAAAAACTAGGTACTGCTACCAGGTGATTCATGCCACCCTGTGATAGATCTAACAGTTAGTGGTACAGTGACACATCTTCTAATGATGCTGGTATGTCTCCGCTGGCTGTGGATTTGCAGAAGACATCTAACTTCCAGGTAGGTAAATTTAAGTGAGATAAATGTTATCTCAGGAAGCAATTTCTGCTGCCATTTCTCACCTCCCTCTGCAAATGCTTCCAGTGAAAGATGTGCAGTGACTTGTAAGAAACGTGCTCTTTGGTATGAAGCAGGACCTCTGAAATTAATATCATGAAATGTTACTGGCTCTACCCATGTATCTATAGCCAGCTTGTAAGGGACTCAGAGCACAGGGGTAGCTGTTAGACCTGCAGTGGCAGCCTGGAGGATGTCAGCACTAAAAAAACACTGGTTTGAGGACTCAGTTTGTTTATTTATACCCAAGGAAAAAAAAAGTCCCTAGAACAAAACAGAGTTATCAAACACTAAAATCAACATAGGCAAGCAAAAAAATGAAAAACATAACCAATCTCCAACAAAAAACAATAGAAACTGAAATGTTGTTTTGAAAATACCCCTCTCATGATTATTTCACAAGAAAAAGACTTCGCTCCAACAGCATTAGTATAGCCTTCATGTATAGGAAAGGTACATATTTCACAGTACCAATAACAGGTAAGATGTCACTCTGTATCTTCAAATCAAATGCACAAGGATACAGTGTGTGAAGATTTATTCCTAAACTTGTGCTTATTCCTAACTGGAAACTAGCTGGCTGGGTGTCTGCCCAGTAGATCTCAATCTGAGTAACATTACATAAGGGATCAGTCCATGAGTTCTAAAGAGAGCTGAGGAAAGTTGTTCATGTGCATAGATTTGACCTGATTTAGTTATTCAGTGTTCTCTCTTATGGTCTTATTAAGCTACCAAATAGTTGCTTATTATGTTATGAGAAACTTGTTATGTCATTGGCAGAGTTGTTTTAGGAAGTTGAAATTAAATGTGCAGAATCTTCTTTAAAAATATTATGCAGATTGTTACTTAAGGTACTCTTGTGCCACTGACAGATAATATGCTTTTTGCCAAATATGCAGAACGTTACAGGCCTCTAGTGGTAGAAATTATATATATATATATATATATATATCTGTAACTGTTCCTGATTGTTCTTATTCCAGTCTCAATAAAATGCATAATGCTTTGTGTTTATAGATTTGGCTTGCTAGTTTGCTCACTTGAAGGAAATGAAAATTCTGCAGAGACCAGAAATATTAGTGACAATTTCTGTTAGCCTGAAAACCACAATGAAAAAGTAAACTAGGTCAAAAAAGAGGCAAGTACATGGTGTATAACCCTGCTCCTGCTCAAAGTCAAAGGCTATTTTCAGTAGCCAGAAGAGGTACAATTCAAGCCCTCTCAGTGGTCCTGGCAGGTTACAACCATGCCACAACATATATACCAAGGCTCAAGACCACTGCTTTTTCTGCTTGGTGTGCGCATGCACAGGGCCCTACCAGTACATCTCAAAGACTGGACATTTTCTGACTGGTATCATCCCCCTGACAACATCTTAGTTGTTAATTGTCCAGCGCCATCCTCTCTTCAGTTTCTGTAAAGGAGCATGTCCTCCAGCCAGGCTTATTAGGTAGCATTTAACATTTTATTTGCCCAGCACAAATTTATTTTGATATTTTGTTGACTACACAATGGCTAATCTACTTCCAGAGAGGGATTTTCTTGTTTGAGAATGACAAATTTTCAGTAATACTAAGAATAAAATTCTTAAAAATAGCTTCATTTCTGAGATGAACAGTATGTGAACTTACACTTCCTGAGGCTGGACTTTGTACCATTTCCATTACCTTATTTCTTCTGTAGCATGTTTAAGAAGAGTTGAGAATTACAGGTGGAGAACAGGAGTGAAGATCTGGAGGATGCGCAGGTGATGATTCCTGAACTTTGGATAGTACTTACTGGAAAGTGATAATGAAACCCAAAGACTGGGGATGTGGGGAAAATTATGTCTGCTTGGGATAACAGGGGCAGGAATACCTGCATATATTAAACATTGCCACTGGCAAGACCAGTGCATGTTAATCAGTGTCTTTAAGTAGAGGGATCTCAAAATGTTAGTGAGCTAGCAGGGCTCACAGGCACTCTGTAACGAAGTTACCCCTGTATTATAGGAATGAGACCAGTGAAAGAGTAAAGATAAATACAGCCCAGCTCACAGAGAAATAACTGACAGCTGTGAGCTTCAGTGGACTGGACTGAAGTGGTACAACCAGGATTTAGGCTCTCTAAATGGTAGTGCGTGCATTATTCCCATCATGTTACTGTATTTTTAAAGGAGCTAGTGGTTTATTAAAAATTGTTGATAGGAGTGCTGTAAACAAAATAAATGGGGAGTGTCAGAAGGGATTTAAATTAGTTAAATTAGTCCACTCTTTTTTCCACTTTTGTCCCTTATTGGACAATAGGATTCATCATTGATCATAATGAAAAATAGACAAATTGGCTTCAGAAGAGAACAATTGAAATGCTATACATTTGTCGAACAAAGATCGGGGGATAAAAAAAATTAAGCAGACTGTAAGAGGTTGTTCTGGGAGATAGGTGACTGAGGCAATGTGTAAGCAGTCAACATCAAAATCTCTGGAAAAAGTGATGGCAGAAGAGGGTAAAATTCTGTAGACATTTAAGTAAAAGTATAATATTTGGAAATCACTATATTACAATAAGATACATCCTCTTGTGTTTAAATTTCTTTAGATCCTCTTACCTCTGTTTACCAGGTAGTGGAGGAAACACCTACATTACTGAAGGTTGTCACATAAAGTAAAAAAGAACCTGCTCATCCTTTCATACACTTGTTTATTGCTTTCTTTCAGCTTTTCTTGTTACAGTCCTCTGTCCTGTTCAGATGATGTGAATTTTACCATTTTAGTACAGCTAGCACCAACATTTCTCAAACATTTCCAGTCATGCATAAACCACCAGTGAACTTCTAGTGATCTGCAGCCATGAGTTTGGAAACAATTGCTCTTTGTGTCAACTGTACTCACACACCTGTTTGTAGCAATGTTTGAAGACAAGCTCAATGATGTCAGTTGCTGATCAATGAGGCAAAATCCAGTGACCTGCTGGAAATCACATCCATTTCAGGAAATTCTGTGGAAAAGAAAAATGTCCTACTATACTATTAAGTAGTGCCCAGTTATGATACAAAACTTCTTTCATTTAGCACAGTAGTAGTCCTGTTGTAGGGCATCTTGCCATTACTGCTAAGCTAACTCATGACAACTTCTTAAACAGATTGGTTTAGCAGATGATGCAGTTGCTTTATGTTCCCAAGTACGGAAGGAAAGACTATGATGTCTGAGGCATGAATAAAGGCTTACGTCTACATAGCAAAAAAAAAATCTTCAGCTAATAAAATAACTGGCATCAGTCTCTAGTCCACTGGTATCCATGGCTGACTTCCAATAGCTCACAGAAAATGATTGTTACCCTGAGATCTACATAATATCTCTGGTAGTCCATTTAACTGATGTGCTAGGAACACAACGGAAGTGATTCGCTGATACTTTCCAGGAGCAGGTTATTCTATTGATTTAGGAACAGAACTGATCTGTCCTCTTCATGAAAAAACACCATGTCTCATGGAGGTGGAAACCTTCTTTCTTCCATTCCAGGGCTGAATGTATTCTCTTGCTGTATTGCTAGCTTCCCAGAATATGACTGCAAGTGCTCAGATGTCAAATTAAGCCCTTAACTCATCACCTTTGACTATATTGGCTGTTGTTTTTCTAAGTCGTTACTCCTGAGGAACAGGACTGGGGAGAAGAGGCTGCAAAATGCCCAAGAGAATCTATTTGCTAATGGGGTGGGAGGAACCTAATGATAAATTATGTGGATGGCTATTACAGTACTGGTCAGAAGTTCACTGCACAAACCAGACTACTTAGGCGGGCAACATGTTTTCACTTACTGAAGTCCTAAATGCATACTTTTTGCAGGGAGCAGCAGGAAACCATTAGATCTGTGTTTCTGTGTTACCCATTTGGTACAAAGATGGAACCAGCAACCTGAGGTTCAGCATATTATTCTCATTTGAGTGCACAGACAAACCACAGTGAAGGAACTAGAAATAAAGAGCCCTAGGGCACTCCTACTTCTAGACTACTTCAAGCAACTCATAAAACTTCTCTGCCTCTGTTTCTGTTCTACTTTGTCAAGATATCCTCATCTCTATAGAGGTATCCCCACCTCACGTAAGCCTGCGAACCATATGAACATTTCTTGAAAAACAACTAAATAAATAAGATTTTCCCTTGACTCTGTCCTCTTTCCTTACATCGTTAGTTTTGACATTCCTAGCCATACAGTCTTTTTATCATATTTTAATTGTCTAATATTATATCCCATTTAATTATCTAAATCTCTTCATAACAAAAAATCATTTGAAAGGCTTCCTTGGTATGTTGGACATGAGGGGAACAAGTTGTACACTATCCATTATGTTAGCAACCAAATGAAATTGAGGTATGTGATCTGCGTACTCATAAATAGTCCTTCTTTCCAATGTCAGTGTCTGCTTTGCATTACATTGTATCTCCTGTGGCAGAGAATAGTGTTTTCTTCTCTAGATGGTAGTGTGTTGACTTCCAATTAGGAGTATATGCTATTACTAAGAATGTTTTTTTCTATGCTGATATATAGAAAATTGTGTTCCAAAGCACTGGAGAGCAACAAAGACAAAACTGCAAGCCCAGGAGCAAGTGCAATCCTGAATGGATCAGTTCCAAGCTTCTTACAATTGTTAAAGTGGGAAGGAATGCTGAAGTATGCTGCAGTCTGAAGTATACTGAGCTACTAAAGCAGGACTGCTAATCCACATGATCACTTAATATTTGGCCTATAGCCTGTAAAGACATTAGGACCTCTGATTATAGTCTAGGATAACTTTCTCTAGTACATCATGCTGTTGCAGGGGAATGGAAAACCACAGATTTCCCATTGCTGCAGGTGAACTGCAGTAGGAAGAGAGAAAATTCCTGCATGTTATTCTGGCTAATTTATTTATTTATCCACCTTTATGAGGACTCTACTAGCCAGCAGCAACAGTGATATTAATGATGCTTCATATGAACACATTACCTTTTATCTGAAGATCTCCAAGCCTATGTAAACAGTAATTAAACTGCATAACACCCCAAGGAGTTAAAAAGGGTTCACGTCACTCACTTCTACAATGCTGTTCTGCAGCTGTTTGACTGCGTATGGCCTTGCTAGTCATGGACTGATTCACAGCTAACTGAAGGAGTCTGCCATAACTGAAGTCAGTTCTTTTTTTTTTTTTTTCTTTTTTCCTTCTGTAAATGGAGGCCTATATAGGAAATAGAAAAGCATTTTCCCTATTGCTCATCTACGCAACCTTCATTACTGTGATAGCAGTATACAAATCCCAGACAAAGTCCCCCTGCAGTAAGCAAGTATCCACTGTTAGTCTGAAGAAAGGTGTTTTGCCCCAGTAAGAATTTCATGTCACCGTACTTTTTGTTATGAGCTATAGTAATTCAAGGCAAAGCTTTCTATTTCCATAGGCCATGCATAGATTCAGATTAAGGAAGGGTCATAACAAAACCAAATCTTTTTTGTTATTGTAAATGCAAAGCAATTTCAGGAAGGTGTTTGCTGTTTTCCAAACTGTAATTGCATCTGAAGGACAGAGATTGGAACATAATGTATTACCTATTGGCTACATGATCCACTATTAGAAGATGGAAAGTTGAATTGTTCAATTTCTGGTTCCTATAAATATGTGCTCTATTTGGTTTCCAGATCATTGGGTGCTGACGTACCACATCACTGGAAGAGGAAAGAGGATTTTGCATCCTCAATTTGTATTGCTATTATAAGTACTTTTGTAGTCACTCTAGAGGGAATTGGAACCTGAAGAGTTTGCAATCTGCATGTTATATAGGATTAAGTGCTCTGCAGACATGGGCAGAATAAAGGTAGGAGTAGGCAAAATGGGAATAAAGTGGAGAAAAGTTGTTAGAGTTAGGGAGACATCCTGGTTTGTCAGTTACCTTTTGAGTACCACATCAGTGATTTGCAGGCATTATTAGAATGAAAGATTTTAAGGTAAAAAGGAGTGAAACAGTAGCCATACATACTTTGATAGGGAGGTTTCTCCAGGTGTAGGGTTGAGGCAGAAGGTTATGAAAGCATAGTAGCATCACAGAGATATTTAAGTAAGACTAATCTGAAGTAGACATCTTTGCAGAGGGAAGGCGAGATTAGCATCTTCCAGGTGAACAAGAAGCGAGAATTGTGTCTTTAAACTGTTAGAGTCCCCATAAGGTTGACAGATTTTGGTGTGTTATTTCAGAGCATTTGATTTTGAACTCAGAATACACATGTTTTGCTTCTTCATTCCAGCATTCTGATTACAAGAGCATCCTCTTTCCTGTAGTGTGGACCTCAGTCATTGGCCTGCACAAAATCTATGAACCAGTTACATCCCACTTTAGCCTCTGGAGCAGCCTGTAGTATGACTGGTATGTTTGATCAGCTTGGTGTGGATAGTGGAAGAATAGGTAGGTAGGGTACAGATAGAGAAAATTACACTTCTTCTCCAGTCACAATGGATGCTCACTGGCAAATATTTTCCCTTCGATAAGAACAGCAGGTCAGAATTCATTCTCAGTTCAGTGCTGTTGATGGTTATGGTTGGGAGTGAAATGCAAGAGGAAAACTTAAAAAACCTGAAGCACTCAAGTCTTACAAGGAGAGGTTTGTAACATTTTTGTATTCCCTTGACTTTGGGTGGACAAAAAAGAGACAGTGGCAATCATTGCAGACCAGACAGGTATTGCACTGTAGTCTTATTATGAGGATACTGCACTAGTTGCAGCAGCAATTCAATGTATGTTCTGCCTGTGTGGCTCATGCATATTGTAAACACTGAGGTCTGATTTTGGATACAAGTACCAAGTGCTGTCTGTATCAGAGGCTTTGAACAAGCTAGTTCATTCTGTGTGCTTTGTAGAGCTCTAGGACTAGAGCAATATTCCTGGCATCCCTTGGGCTGGGATTCCTCCTTCTACCTTTCTTGCACTGATTCTGAGCTCATCATCAGTCCCTTTCTGTATTAAATGGAGAGAGAAGCAAGTCTAGATGGCAAGTCCTTTCTGTAACTGGCTTCTGAGTTATTGTAGGCAAGCTGGTTCCAAGAGGATCCTATTTTTCTGTGCAACTATTCATGGATTCTGGAGTCACCAGTTCAGAACTGAGCATATAAAGCTAGGTGAGGTAACCCCCATCCTAATGTCTAGATGAAAGCTCATCAGTTCCAACCTTTCTTTCTTTTGGCTTCTCACTTCAGGCCAAGATTTCAGCATGAAAAACTTGTTTTCTCTCACCATCCCTAAAGGCTGCAGTTTTGTGTGTAAGATACCCTTATTCCCAATTGATTAAGATATTCTTCGGCTTGTTTCTTGGAGGGTTTTGAATGATTAGAATCAGCATTAAGTCACTTCTTACCACCTATGGCCCAGGTTTCACAAAATACAAATTCAAGTCATGATGACCATTCAGTAAATTTTGAGATGAAACTCAAAGGTTTCTGAGTTCTCTAGGCCTCTATATCATTCAGGAATGCACTCTTGAAGACAGGGATATTTCAGGCTCCTACCACCAAAGTTGATGCTTTGTAATAAAAAACACGTAATGAGAAGCTCTTTCTTTAAAGAATTGGTCAAGTAAGTAGGCAATAACATACTGACGAAAGGTGGGAATAGAAATAAAGAGGACTCAATCAGAAACCTATGCATAGGTATCTAATGCCACTGGAGATGCCTTAGGGAACCTCTGATATCCATGTGGAACTTAATAGATATGGCACAAAACCTGAGGGAATCCTTTGCCTACTGCTGAGCAGGAGGTCAGGTGAGATACCTTGGGGTATTCTGAATGCTAATAGGTGCCTGTGTGTGGGCAGCCAAATTGGTTCTTAGAGCTTCTTTAGGTATAATAGGAGCTAATACTGAAGTAGATACATATATGTTGACACCTAAATTTAGTTATCTTTATCTGTAATTTTATTGCCCGATGTCAAATATAAACGATGGGTGAGCAATTGGCTGACGGGCAGGGCTCAAAGGGTTGTGGTAAATGGGGCCACATCTGGCTGACGGATGGTCACTAGTGGGGTCCCTCAAGGCTCCATTTTAGGGCCAGTCCTCTTCAATGTTTTTATAAATGATTTGGATGTAGGACTAGAAGGTGTTCTGAGCAAATTTGTTGATGACACCAAACTTGGAGGAGTTGTGGACTCTGATGAGGGTGGAAAGGCCTTGCAGAGAGATCTGGACAGACTGGAGAGCTGGGTGATCACCAACCACATGAAGTTTAACAAAAGCAAGTGCCGGGTCCTGCACCTGGGATGGGGCAACCCTGGCTATACGTACAGACTGGGCGAGGAGACGCTGGAGAGCAGTCCCGCAGAGAGGGATCTGGGGGTTGTGCTTGACAGCAAGTTGAATACAAGCCAGCAGCGTGCCCTGGCAGCCAGGAGGGCCAACCGTATCCTGGGATGCATCAAGCACGGCATTGCTAGTCGGTCGAGGGAAGTGATTGTCCCGCTCTACTCTGCGCTGGTGCGGCCTCACCTCGAGTACTGTGTGCAGTTCTGGGCACCACGGTACAGAAAGGGCATTAAACTGTTGGAGAGTGTCCAGAGGAGGGCGACGAAGATGGTGAAGGGCCTAGAGGGGAAGACATATGAGGAGCGGCTGAGGTCACTGGGCCTGTTCAGCCTGGAGAAGAGGAGGCTGAGGGGGGACCTCATCGCAGTCTACAACTTCCTCGCAAGGGGGAGTGGAGAGGCAGGTGACCTATTCTCCGTAAACACCAGTGATAGGACCCGTGGGAACGGTGTTAAGCTGAAGCAGGGGAAGTTTAGGCTGGACATGAGGAAGAGGTTCTTCACCGAGAGGGTGGTCGCACACTGGAACAGGCTCCCCAGTGAAGTCACTGCACCAAGCCTGTCTGAATTTAAGAAGAGATTGGACTGTGCACTTAGTCACATGGTCTAAACTTTTGGGCAGACCTGTGCGGTGCCAGGAGTTGAACTTGATGATCCTTATGGGTCCCTTCCAACTCGGGATATTTTATGATTCTATGATAACAGCCTTAGAGTCAGAAACAGAACACAGTTCTTGCACCCAAACTGGCAGAACATGGCTGGTATAGACTTATTGCCTCTAATTGTAGGTCACCTTCACCACACTCCTGTGAGATAGGCAAGTTTTCCCTCTGGTTTACGGTTTAGGAACTGAGGCAAAGAGAGGCTGATGAGCTTTTCTGAGTCCACAGAGTATACTTCATATATCATATGCAGAAGAAAGACACTGAAAAATCTGTGCTCCAAAAAATAAAATTATGGTTTTTTTAAGACTATGCTGTAATCTTCCAGTCCTAAGCACAGAGACAGGCTTCTCAGCACTTATGTCAAAACCTTTTTTTCCTGTTATCTTCCTGTAAATCTTCCAAGGTCTGTGCAATTAGCTGCATGGCATAGAAGTGAGGCAATACAGGAACAGAATTCCTGTGCCAGAAGGAGCTTCTTCCTTCAAGAGTTTCAATGTACTTATGGGCTTCTGTTTGTTCTAACTAGGCAAGTTTTGATTTTTTCATGCACAATAGCTTTGTGAACTTTACCCAAATACACTGAAAAGTTTGGTACATTTAGAACCACTCAAGGAACCCACAGTGAAAAGTATAGCAGGCAACAATTGTCATGAAAATAAACTCTTTTAAAATGAAGTATTTTCCATCTTCCCCATCCCTGGAAGTGTTCAAGGCCAGGCTGGATGTGGAGCAACCTGGTCTAATGGCACATGTCCCTGCCCGTGGCAAGGGGGTTGGAACTGATTGTTAAGGTCCCTTCCAACCCAAACAATTCTATGATTGTATGATTCAGTGTTTTTCAGAGTCTTGCAATGATGGTTGATATCACCTTAAATCACCTCTAAAATGTTCTTCAAAATAAACTTCATAATACAGAAATATATTTAGCTGTATTTCTCCAGAAACATACATGAGCTGGTAATTGCATATAAACATAACAAACTGAGTCATTCAATTAGTATTCTGTAGGAAATTCTATTACTGTAAAAAACATCTATTATTATGTTACACATTCTTGCAAGAGTACTCATAAAAACAGCTGTTACTTATTTCTGTCATTAGCAATTGAATGCTGATGTGATATTAAAAAGTGAAAGGTAGGGTGGGATTACATGAACATCTCTTGACAAATCTGCTCATGAAGATGCTATTTCAGAAGTTCAGAGCTTTGTTTGGAGGACATTCTTGCCAAGTAACAAGGTAATACTTCATATGCTGGTAGCATTAACAGTATGATCTTGTCCTTCTTGAACTTCTCATACTTTTGATTTTTGATTATTTACACACACCATAGGAGGCATGTTATCTTGTAAGTAGCTCTAGATCTTGTTTAGCAAGAATGCAGATGTAGACATGAGCTGAATTAGAGACTTGATTTTTGGGGGGACTTTCTTTCTGTGCTGGTGCATATGCACCTTTTGCATTTATACCTTATCGAAGCCTCTCTTCTTCTCCTGTACCCTTCATGTCAGATGCAGCTGGTCAGGAAAGTACCACCTTATATGTATGTTGCAAACTAGTGCTGTAAGTCCTCCTTTAGACTTCACCTCTGGTCAGGTGTCCTGAAGCATAAGTTTCATACATAAGCTACAGGTGATTTTAGATATATGTATATTAATAACACATTCATGAAACAGTCAAGAGGTTGGGTTCAGTTAAATTGCATATGAAGAGAATTTGTTGGCATTCAAGTCTTCCAAGGGATATGCAAGTTTCAGGAGGTATCTGACCTCCTCAGATCTTTAAATGTGTACTGGTAGTTAAGGTTTTGGTGCCTTAGCTGGTCAGATATTCTTTGAACCAGCTTGAAACTCCTTCTGCTATTATTTGGTGTTTTGTTGACTTCAGCAGGCTGGTGATATCACTTGAAGGTGTGTTCCACTGCAGAAAAGATCTTGTCTTTCACTGTTTTCACTATCACCCCATGCCTCCCTGCAATTTAGAGCTGATAAAGAAAGCCAGTTTGCTTGTTTGGTAAACTTACCTCAGCTTTTTTTTTTTTTTTTTTAGATTTGTTGTTGCTTATTAAAATTCCTTGAACATGGCTTATACCTTTGTAACACGAGGAAAATGAAAATAAACTGGATATCAGGTCTGAGACTTTGAGACTTTCCCACCTTATACAACTTGGTTTTGATTCAGTGGATGACTGAAATAATGTAATGATTGTTTAAAGACTGGAAAAAGTGAAAAAAAAAATTTCAAGCAATTTTATCTATATTAAAAGAAACTTTTTAGGTAGGTAAGTAATTTTGGTCTTATTTTACAAGAGAGTTAGCTAAATGCTCAGAACTACAAGGAGCATGGCTAAAAGAGGTGAAGTTAGAACCCATTATGTTTTGAAATCTAGATGAGCACAAAAGCACATCTGTTTCTTATGAGGTGTGGGTGGGTAAAGCAAAGCACACAGGCCTGTCAGATCTGATAAGCCTCCACTATGGTGTAAAGAGCATCAGTACGATGTAGCCTGGATATCCAGATCAAACTGATCCACTTCTCCCTATCTTTCTCAGGTGTTGAAACAGGTCTGTTTTGTTAATGTGTTCTTTTAACAGTTTTGTTCAGAACAATCAGAAGACCAAACAACAAACACTGTATTGGCTAGAAGCACTCAGAACTATTTTACTGATGGTATTAATATTGATAACTAATTTGTGGCAAACACACATGTAATGTGCAAGAAATTTGTAGGTTTTAAAATAGGTATAATATGCAATCTTTTAAATCTCAGATTGACTTACCTGAACTGACTGTCATATATTGTACTTAACTGAATTGCTTTTACTATGCCAGCAATACATATTCCTACAATACCCTTTCTTCTTGACCAGTCACTGAATGAAAAACCCAATTCACTTTGGCATTCAGAGCTCCCTTAATATTTCTGCAGTGAAAGAGCTATGTTTTTTTCTGTTTCATGAAACTGAAAGCCACAAGGCTATGTTCCCCATGGACTTGCTCTCACAGTTGTACTGAAATCCATCAAAGGACACCCATCATAGGAGTGTACAAAGTACCATGTTATTGATGCAATCTATCCATCTGCCAGTCATGCTAATGAACATCTGCAATAGTACCATTGGGAATACTTCAGGAACAGGGCAAGTTTGAAAAAATGAAATACACTTCATGGCAGTTTTTGGAAGAACTCATTTCAGCTTACATCAATAGTAACATACTTTGCCTCAAATGAAATACACTTGTGAAAATTCACTTAGATGATGTTTTTCTCCAGTGTAGAAAGTTTTGATGGAAAATTTTGTGTCTGTATTTCTGAGTCTTATACTACCATATAAATATCTCCTCAGCAAACATTACTTAAAATTACTAGAAAACAGTAATAAAATATTCTCATCTATACATAATAACAGATGGAAAAGGCTTGTCCAATTTACTGATTCACACAGATAAATCACCCAAGCCTTTCAAGAATTTGGGCACCAAAACTTTAGAAATGAATTTTATTGGCTAATGTGAAATTAAAAACTCTGAGAAAGGACCTTTATAGGAAATTCTGAAAAACAAAAAAGCAAACAAACAAAAACAAACAAACAAACAAACAACAGTATGTAAAGTAGACTGTTGTGTCCTTGAACCCGAATCAATGACAATTTGGATCAAAAATAAATAAATAAACAAACCATGATACCAAAGGTTAGTCCAACTTTCTCCTAAGCTGGGTTGCCCTTCTGACACCCCCATCCTCAAAGCCCACATCCTAAATCACCTTTTCTAAAGGTGATTAATTTCCCTTATAATTTCCATAAGTCATGGAAGCATATTAGTTGTCCAACAGCATTAACAGAGTGATGTGTTTGGACCAAAACCTCCTATCACATGATATTTCTAATTATCCTATTGTCAAAAGCTAATCTTCGGTGTTTTGCCTTTCAGAAGTGCTTATGACATATCTGGTTACTGACACAATGCAGTGGAACAATACACAATGCTACTCTCTTTTTTTTCAGAGTTCTGCTAATAAACCATGTCCACTGAAAAAATAACAGGGAATGTATGCACCCCAGATGCAGTTACACCTCAGATGACCAAGCAGAACCACAGAGCATGGCATTGCACTGCTTATTGGTGGGATAGAGTCTGAGTGCTGTCTCAGCATTGGTATTTCCCCAGAGGACTGAATCACACACATCACAATTACTGATTTAAGCCAGAGCCATCTTAAGGCTCTCTGTATTGTTCCTTGGTATGGCTGCTGAAGATCACAGCGAGAAAAACTTGGTATCACTGACAAACTCAAGAATTTTTCATGTTTGTTTAAAATCAGCAAATGTGACTACCCAGAGCTAGAAGTTGGATATGAGGGGATGATTCCCCCTGAATTTGCTCTCCTTTCCTTGAGTGAATGAATGAGTGAGTGGGTGTGTGTTCCTATCATTCCCTGCTTTCTCATTTTGTGGTTTTGACTTAACTTGAGCACGCAAAAGGCAAACTAATGGCTACCTGTGATGGGCTGAAGCAATGCTCCAAACAGACTGTTTTCCAGGGTATTGTCTAGGCATGATTCCTCATTTTCTACTGTTTGAAAAGCTGTCACGTCATGTCCTGAAGAATCTGCAGAAGAAATGCTGGTCTGGCTCCCACATGAAGATTTGGCCAGGCTCCCAAGTGTGAGACTAAAGGTCAGTGGTTCACTCCTGTGGAGTCCCAGTCCTGTTCAGCATTCATTTTCCTTCTCTTTCCAGTTCCCTAATCTGATAAATCACGTGGGGAGAGGGAGGGGGAGGAGTATGTGATGTAACCTCGTCTCCTGCAAAGTTACGAAACTGCCTTCAGCAAAAACACGGTGTCTGCATCTCGTGGTGATTTTACGGTGGGTACTCATGGGGGATGCTGTGTTGTACTTAAAAGGCATGAAGATCAGCCACATCTGTGTGAAACCCAGCAGACAGAACACTTACTCACTTCATTTCTTCAGAGGAAAGCTGGGCATGATGTCTGCTTAATGGTACACACTCTTGCAGCTTGTTTTGCTGTCTGCTGCGTGTACCCAGAGTGACAGGAAAACTGGTGGTATGCTGGGGACATCCTGAAGAAAGGGAGACTTGAAGCCAGCTGCACTGGTGGGGTAAGTCTGTTCTTTCTTCACAGTTTTTTTCTTTCACTCATTTCTTTCATGAGGCATAAACTCTACGGTTTGAGGGAAGCAAAAGATGTGGAGTGGAGTGATCTGGAATGTGTAAGAAATGTCCAAGGGCATGTAGCCATATGAAATCCCTGCTGGATTGACTCTGAGCCAGCTGATAATCACTAACTAATCTCTCTGCTGGCAGGTTCTGCCCAGATTACAAGGGCGTGTGCCTCTGTGCCAGGATGCATACAAGATTCACTTGTACTGCAGGTCTCAGAGCCTATGTCAGAGAAGCAAACCAAAGAGGGTTTTGACTGCAGTGGTTGACTGCAGAAGAGAAATATGTGCACGTATGCTTATATCACCATAATGGTGCTGTGTTTGCTGATGCATGTCAGGCCGTGAGGTCTGCAGATGGGGAGGTGTAGTTAAAGACTCATTTTGCTGTGTTTCACCAGAGTAAATCCGTGTACAATTGGGATATAGTCAGGCATGTTAGTTTAAATTTTTTTTTTGTACATAAGTACAGCTGGTAAATAGTGCACTCTATGCATTTGTAGTTCTAACAGAACTGTGTGGTCTGGGTATTAGGAAAACGTTTCTACTCATAAGGCCCCTTAGAAACGTATTTATACTAGTATAAGAGGTCTTATATTAGGCCACAGTTTTTCCTGCCATGTAATGTACAAGCTACTGTTCTTGCAGCAGGGACTCAGTGGGCACAGGAGAGGAGACAGTTCCAAAGGCAGTGTGGGTATTCTTAGACTCAGCAATCTATGAGAAGTCAAAGCAGAAAATGTGTTTTTCTCAGTACCAGGAGGAGATGAATCTGGGAAGAAGATGTCCTTGTATATTTTCTAATGAAACAAAACTACAGCAGATAACACAGGCTGTTGAAAATCACTGCAATAAAGTGTCTTCTAGGTGAACTTTGGCACTTCTGAATACAATTGAAAAGGTCTCCCTACTAAAGGAAAATAGGGAACAGAAGAAACAACATTTTATATATGAGTATTATACTTCATAATAATATACTACACTATAGTATATATACCAGATAAAGCAAAAACAAACAAACAAAAAAACAAAAACAAAACAAAAAAAACACACACACAAAAAAATAACCAACATAGCTCAGTCAACATCTCTAGAGTTGCAAGAGTGATGAATTAGTCCTAAATTGCATGTTAACATGCAATCTCCATGAAAGCCTCTGAAAGAATTCAGTTTTGACACCTGGTCTGTGTCCTAGTGTGAATGTTGTGCCTACACTGCTTTTTCTGTTGTGCCTACCATGATCACATGGTAGACAGAGCTCCTTATATTTTGAATACAGATAGTCAAGGTATTTTTTGCTGGTGAAACATCAACAAACCAGTGAAATCTGGACATACAGAAGGTAAACAAATAGCTAAATCTGGACATACAGAAGGTAAACAAATAGTTAAACATTACAAGAGGATTCTTCTCCTTCCTTCTTAAAATATGGTTCTAATCCTGATCCAAAGTTACAGTTCCTAGAGAGAGCAAATGATTTTGTTTTTAATGGCTGGAGTCCTGAGCCTTTGTCTAAGGTGTCTCCTTTTTCAGGACTTGGTCAAGGCTAGGATAAATGGGGCTGATATGATCCTGAGGATGCTCATTTTGATTTCTTTCCAGAACTAGTGATGGCTTCAACTTGGCAGAAAACTCAAGAATTCTACAACTGAATCCTTGAAAGTGGAGGTAGGTAGACATGCTCTCTTAAACAGAAATTTCCACATGAACAGCATGATCACAAAGAACAAACCTAGCAGTGTGATCCTCCTATGAGCCCACATTTTTTTCACTAGCAGATTTTCACTTTTCCTTCCTCATCATCCTGAACTTCCTTTAAGTCTTCAAATATATCTCAGGGACACTCCAGTTGTATCACAGTAAGGATGATGGGGGATTTTCCCACAGTGGGGAATTCCCAACAACTTTCTGTTCAACTTACAATGGGCTCTGACACGATGGCAAGAAAGATGTGCTCAGGATTATATTCTAAGTCTGGAATATTATAGATTTATTTATTTATTTTTAATGCATGTGTTGTGGGAAAACTTAGTAAATCAAAGAGTTGATACTCTGAGATTTAAACTCCTTGTGATGCCAGTTCAAATCAAACCAGTAATCAAGACACTGACAGAAAACACTGCTCAGTGTTTGAGATTTTTCACTTTGCAGTTAGGAGACCTCACGTCTTCAATAGCTGTAAATTCAGTTTGGCGAAGCTCTATGAGATCTCCAAGGTTAAATGTCACAAGTTGGCATGCAGCTGCTGTGGCAAGCTTATGTGGTGGTTCTGATAAGGGAAGGACATGGGACATAGAAAGTTGGTTGTAAATGTTTCAGAACTTGAATTTCAGAAGAGTTTGAATGGGAATTCAGGACTTCTGACAGACTGTTAAATCCAGAAGTGGAATATCAAAGAGCTCTTGACAAAGCCTGTAAATTTCATAAAGCAGGAATAGTAAAAAAGTTGGAGGTCTAAAAGGAATGGAGATTAGCAGAGTGCTGTGGACAGGAATGTCATTTTAAAAAAATACCATGGAGCTCATGGCATCATGAGTGAGCCAATGACTAAAATTCAGAAGAGGACTTCAGCAAGTATCCCTTATGAGAGGCCTTTGGGACTGGCAGGTCAAGAAGCAAAGGGAGATGATGAGGGAGTTTAGTAGAGCGGTGACCACCTTGGGAATAGGAGAGGAATGCATGGATGAGAACAACAGTGTTTTTGCCTCCTGCATTTCTGTGGGTCAGGGATGAGGCAGGATTAGGAGGAGGAAGAGTGACAGAAAATCTGTTGAGCTTTCTTTTCATGAAGAACTGAAGAACAACTTTAGCACAGGGAAGAATTTTGTCTCTTTGCAGAAAAATGTGCTTTTAAGAGAGTCTACCCTATGAGTAGATATAAAAATAAGGGGGTGGAGAATTTCAGATGTCCTGAACATTGTTTGTCATGAAGGAAATAGCATTACTGATGGAAACAATCTATTATTTAGCTGTAAAGTTTTATGCTCTTGAAGATCCAGGAACTCTTTGGTTTGTTTTTTGCATCTCTGATGCAGACGTCTCAAGCTACTTCTTCCAGCATGTGGGACAGTGTTGCAGCCAGTGGTGGGGAGTCCAGCTCATGACAGGAAAGATCTGTTCCCTACTGTGCCACAGGAGGTTGGTGCTCAGCAAAGCAGTCCTATGGGCACTACAGCCCCAATCCTAATGTAGTACTAAAGCTGTTTAGCAGTCTGTCACGTGGAGCCCCAGGGTTTTCTGCCTTTGAGTGTGTCACAGAGAGCAGGATGAAGGGAAGTAATTAAATATATCTGCCACACAGTGTGCAAGATGAGCAAATTTGACTGTGTGTTTTGCTTTTCAGATCCAAGGACAGACCCATGGCCTCTGGTCCACTCTCCACTGCCAGTTATGTTCCTTTTTGCCTTCTACCTCCTTGTTGTGGCACTGGGGTCCTTCTACATGCGTAACCAGAAACTGCTGAAGCTGCGAGGTCTGCTGGTTGCCTACAATCTATCCATGATGATGTTATCAAGTTACATGTTTTATGAGGTGAGGGGACAGGATTGCCCCCTTCTGGATAAGAATCTGGGAACTGTTTGAAAGCCAGAAACATTTTAACAGCTTTTGATGGTGGACTCTAACGAAGGGAGTGGGTGCTGATTTGGACGTCTACGTTTTGCCACAAGAGGGACAATACTGCCCTGTTGAAAGGGATGAAATATTTCCAAAGTATACCTTATTTCCTACCATTTTTGAATCTTCCTCTCATTCATAAGATTAATGTTGAAATATTCCTGAATGAACAAGTTAAAAATTGATATTTCCTACAATGTATGGAGGATGTGTGACACTTTTTCTCATACCTGGCTGGTGAGGGACCCACCTCTAGGAGAACTGCTTTTTCAGACTTGTACCATTTTCTCCAGGACTGCCAAGCACACTATAGCTTCCTGCTGTCAAGAGTATTGATGACACTGTTTTCTTCTTCTCAATGTCCAAACCTTTCTACAAGTTAACATATGCCACTGAAAACTCTTCAAGATAGTACTGCTGAATTGTTTTGAAAAACTTTTTGATATCAACAAATTTGCCCTTTCAATTTATGATGTAATTCTTACTGGTGGTCTGTGCTTGGTTGTTCGGTTGCACTGGTATAATTAGTATAGTTCTTGGTTTTCCAATTAATAGGCAAATGCAAACAGCCAAAACAAAATAATACAAAATCTTTGCAAATGAGAACACAGAGAGATTCTTGCAGAGAGATTCTGAAGCCTAGAATTCACTATTCCTGCTAAAGCATTTTTGAGCACTCCCATTGTTACATAAAGAGTTACAAATATGCACAGACCAAATTTTCTTTTTCAAATTCCAACAAGGATGTGAAGTACTTTGTTTTAGGTTTTTACTATTTGTTCAGCTGTATAAATTACATTGATCTTCTACCAGTGAACACTAAATAGAGATCCTATGACTTTTAGCATTAATACTTGCATCTTTTTGGAACAGATGGTGTTGAACATAAAATGGATCTCATTACTTTTCTTTTGTTTCAGTTTCTGGTAACTTCAGTCTTGGATGACTACAGCTACCTGTGCCAGCCCGTGGATAATAGCCGAAGTGAGCTAGGAATGAGGGTATACTTTTATAAAAAGCTTGCCTTAGTCCCTGTTCCTCATGTGGGTATGCAGATTATTTGCCTGGTCAACAGCAGTTGACATCCCTAAGAACTTCTTCAACAGTTACACTTTGCTTTAGTTCTCAACAAATTAATCATCTCAGTTAATATAGCCATCTAGGTTCTGTCTTTGATCACTGCAGTGAATGTGTTCCTACCATCTGAAAGGTAGACATCTAGTATAGCTATTGTAAATTATATCTGAAAAATATGACTCTTTCCATTGATTATGTAAGGATTCTGGGTGATCACTGCCAACTAGAAAAACAGTTTTTATATACCAAAATTTCCATGGCACAAATCTTACTCTAAATTTCTTTTAGCTGGAGGATTTGACTAAAAAAATTCCTTGTCTGCCTATCACAGGGGGATTTCGGTCTCACCAACTTCAGCTTTCCAAAATGCTGATTGAGTTTCTTCTGTCTGAATGTAGAGGTATTGTCTTTCTTCTGGATACTAACAGGTTTTGAACACATCTAAGCATGGATATCAGCTTTCCAGTTTTTCAAATACTTGCCATCATGCTGGAAACGTTTTCAGGGCAGCACACCCTTGCCTTGTCAAAGAGCAAGGAACTTAGTAAACACTCATCTATACTGCTAAAGCAATCTGGAATGCTTTTCCTGCAGATCAACAATCCTTCCCGAGCTCCCAACCTGAAAAAAAAACAACTGCCATTAAAAAGAAACAAACAAACAAAACCAAAAAAAAAAAAACAGCTTTTCTCCTTTGCTGTCCATCCTAGGTTGGCAGTGTTCACACACTTCATAGTTAAAAGTCTCAGGCAGTAAGACTGGGCATTTTGCTTTGAGGTCTAACAGCGTTTCCTTGTGATATCCGGCAGATGGCAAGAGTGTGTTGGTGGTTCTTCTTCTCCAAAGTCATCGAGCTGCTTGATATGGTAAGGAAAGCTCGACTCGTCTCCGTAGCAGAACTGGCGCTGTAAACAAATTGCTCCCTTGTCAGAAAGGGGCAGAGTGCCATAAGCTAATGTCCTTGGTTGATCCTCTATTGATTCAGTTGGTGCTTTTTAGTAAATGCTGTTTTCATGTGTCTCGTTCTGCATGCTAGTGGGAATAAGGCTGATACCGTTAAAGCAGAGGGTGCAACTTCAGTGTGCTGGTTTATGACAGCATTTTGTATGCAAGAGCCCAGCAATGCCACAGGATATAATGCTGCTAGTTTTCCTCAAAAACCTCTTTCCAGAAGAAAAGAATCCTTCCTGTGCAGTTTGCCCATCTTTGTCTCACTGGCTGCACACTTTCCACTCCCCAGCACTCTTTCTGTGGGTGGATGTTCCCTTCTGACCACAGTGCTGGTGAGAAGCTTTAAAAATGGCTATTAACAGACGGTCCCCCAAAATCTTAGCTACCAGTTCATTAAGGCTGCTGGAGTATCTGCTGCCAGACAGAACATGCCATTGGCCATTTGGCTGAATAACAGTGGTTAGCTGGGCAGGAAAGAAACTACACACATACAAGTGCGTGTTCTGGTTATCTGACACAGATTGTTCTACAGCTGTGGGTTAAAGGTTTGTGTCCCATGTAAAATTGAAAGCTCACCTGAAGACAGTACTATTTTATAGCTCGTCTGTCGGGTGTTCTCCTATATAATAAATAGTTGACTGAACTAATAAGGGAATCATATCTCTCTGATAGGTCAGCAGGAGTAAACTGTATCCTGACCTAAGACTTCGCAGTCTAGTGCTCTTTGTGAGACAAATTGACAACACACTCTCTGAAAAGTGAATCAGCATGTGGAGCCCTCCTAGGCTTCTTGCCAGTGAGTTCACCAATCCTCTCTCTGCTTTCATCAGCAAGAAAAGCAGCTTTTTGTCAGTCCTGGGTCCCTGAGAAGCAGATTCACTTTTTGATAGTGTGTGTGTGCGCAGAAGTACAGTGACATGACACATATTCATATGTGAAAATCATTCTCCTTACTATATGCAAATTCCAGAGGGTTTGGACATTCATCACAGCACTGTAGATCATTCTCTGGTACCAGTAAGCATCTAACCTTTGTCCTGAAAAGGATCAGACCAAAGCAGCTGCAAATTATGTGGAAGCTCAGTCAGAGACTCAGATGAGCCCTCTTTGAACCTTGGGACCTGAATCCAAAGGTAAAAATAGTTGGGGCTCAGTGGAAGAAATTGTACCCTTCAGTTTCTCTTCATTACAAATAATATAGGATGTATTGCATGTTTTGAATTTCACCAGTTTCTATCAAGAGCAGGGGAAATGGGTTTTGGAAGATTTAGAATCATTATTCACTACTATTATCACTTTTTAGCATAAAATCTTCCATCTAAACACATCAACTCAAGATTTTCCTTTGGCTTCTTTCAGGTTTTCATTATTCTGCGCAAGAAACAAGAACAGGTGACTTTTCTGCATGTGTATCATCACGGCACTATGCTGTTCAACTGGTGGTCGGGGTGAAATACGTGCCTGGAGGACAAGGTAAGCGTATCTGGATACCTTGTGTTTTAATTTTCTTGTGGAGATAGCATAAACAGTGCAGATGGGCTGACTGGTAGGTAGGAAGCTCACTTATTTCCAAAGGTGTGAAAAACGTGCATTTCAGTTGGTACCATCTGCTCAGCTCTTTGGACTATTTAGACTGCTATATTAACTGCCTCTTCCAGTAAAGAATGTGCCAGTCATTCCCTGTCCACACAGAAACGATATCATCCTATACAAGGCCTATTTATATCTCCATCTAGACCAGTGCTCTCCATTCAGCTGGGCCTGATGTAGTGGTACAGGTTCTGTCTCTGTTTCCTGCTCTGACTGTACCCAGTTCTCCCCCACTTCCTTTCTGATCTGTATTCAGACTGGTTTCTTTTACCAATATAGGTGGGCTCTACACAAGAAGCTAGGGTAAACTCTTTGGGGGGAGCCATTTTGACTACATGTTCTTGACACGTGAATGGTATGAAACGCCTGGGTCAGAAGATCAACTACCTCTGCCTTTGAGGCACTTCTCTGTCCCAGAACACTAGATATGAGATGGAAACATTGAAAGGAGCAGGGAGAATATGAAATACATCCTAGGCAGAATCTTGATTGAAAGTTCACACATACAGGTAGTATTTTGAAAGCATCATCACAGTGGCTGTGAGCTTACCAAAGGGTTAATTTTGAATGGTTCATATGCCTTGTTCATACTGACTTCTTTACTCCTCAGCTTTCTTTATTGGGATGCTAAACTCCTTTGTACACATCTTCATGTATGGCTATTATGCCCTGGCCAGCCTGGGACCACAGATGCACTGTTACCTGTGGTGGAAGCGTTACCTAACCATCATGCAGCTGGTAATTAATTCATGTGTTTATCTCTACATTTCCATGTCTTGGGTGTGAAGGCACCTTCTGTCTGTCTCTGTTCTTTCACTGGGACAGGTCTTTGTGTTTGCTGTTTATGGAAATCGCCATGTCCTTAGGTTTCCTAATGTATCACTAATAGAGGTGAACTGGATGATTACCTGCTCTGAATGGTACTCTCAGGAAACTACCAAGAGGCCTTCAGTGACTGCATTAGCTTCTGACACTTATCCCTCTTCTGCTTTTTGTGGCAACCTTTTCACCCTCTGGAATCCTGAAAACAGCTTGATCTTGAGAGGTGTGGGGCAGTTACTTGTGAAAGCTTTGGATTGTCAGGAGGGCACGAGATTGGGCAGCCTTCATTGAATTTCTTCAGAAGGGAAGAGTATATATAACTGCACACAAACAGAGGGGAGTTAAAGAAAAATGTGTGAGTTTCACTTGCTCTGTAGATAGGCCCTTTGGATTTTCTCTTTCTCATCTCTGAAGAGATGACATATTCGTACAACCCTTTGTTTTTTTCAAAGATACAGAATAAAAGCCATGTTCCAGACAAGGACAATGGTTGTAGTTAAGCATGTAGGAGAGCTAATTCCACATAAAGAGAGGTTATGGAAACAAAAGGTATTCAGTTGCCAAAAAGAGAAGGAAGAGCTAAGGTAAATGTAAAATAGTGTTGGGTAGATGGCTGGTCCAGAATTCATATTTATCCTGAATGGCAAAAGCAGAACAAGAAAATGTTGTATGAAATTAAAAGATATTTGTGATGCAAAAGACAGGAAATCAGCTTTCATTTAATATATGTTCAGTAGGTAGAACTCATTGCATCAGGGTATTAAGTGACTTGGTGGAATATAAAGAAAAAAAGGATTCATGTCAAAATGGATAAAAGTAACATCTGTACCACCTCTCTCTAAGCTAAAATAGCAATCAAAACCATTATGGGTATAATAATCTGATTACCAATAGGGAAGAGATGGATTCTCCCACCATTAGTTTCCATATTCCAAGATAACTGTTACCAGTTTGCGGCAGAAAAGTGACACAAAGGCAGTGGTGCTCTCCTAGGTTGGAGAGGCTGGATTTCAAATCTGCTCCTTGCAGCAGTGCATAAGACTCAATGTTTGGTGGACATGTTGTGCTCCTTTTTAAGTTGTGGAAAACACTGCTGTACTTGAAAAGCAAGTTTTCAGGGATGTCAGGAGAAACAAGCAGGTATTTCTCAGGGTTGAGAGTGCTATGAGTATGTAGTATGTTGTGATATTCTTTATGATGAATTAAACATTCAGTTGGGGTATGTAGGATCCCTAATCTGTCTGCTTCTTTTTTCCCCCTCTTCCAGTGCCAGTTTGTGGCCATTGCTGTTCATTCTTTCTACAACCTCTTCACAGAATGCCCGTTCCCTGATGGTTTCAACATTGCAGTCTTCCTTTACATTCTCAGCCTCATTGCTCTCTTCCTACGCTACTACTATTGGACGTATACTAGGGGAAAGAAGAAGAAGCTAACTTAAAGAAAACCAAAGAGGAGAGTGAGCATATTTGCAAATTCTCTGCTGCTTCTGTCATGATTGCATGAAGAAAAAATGTATTTGGGGAGTGTATGTGAGGCTCTTGTGTGCAAACCCTTGGTTGCCTTCAAATATTTCGAGTTAGGAAGAGAAAAGGAACAACATAAACTCAAGAGTTAAGATATTAATGAGCTCACTTACTTGAAGCTGGTACAAAGCCAAGCCACATAGTCATCAATACAGAAGTCTTTGTGAAATTCGCACCAGAAGAGCTCCACTTTCCGTTCCATCTGTCAGCATGGTTTGCAAAGTCTATCATTCAACCATGACTCCTTGACTCATTTCTGTAGAGTTTCTTTCCATTCCTAAGACCATCTCAGCTTACCATTGTAGATCAGGCAGGCTCAGGTGCCTCCAGCCTCAAAGCAGTGTCCGTGTGACAGCAGCAGCCAGGAATTACTGTAATTGTGGGATGCACTCACCTGTACACTTCACCCCAGCCTTTCCTATTGAGGAAATTTCCAGTAGGACTGGGATGAATTACAGCTATATGGCCCTTATGGTTTCACTTTATGTTAGTGTAACCATGAAGGAAACTGGATATTACTTTGTCCAACCAAACAGCTGCCTCTGTTCTTCTTTCACTGTTCTGAAGCTAAAGATGGCATTATTGTCTCTAATCTGTCACACAAGCCTTTCCATCCTGACTAGGAAACTAATGTAGTAAGAATCATAATGTAACACTTTCTGGAATGCTTATTTGCCTTTTGTTGCTTTCATATCATTAGAGAAGTTTTCATGCATGAGGACTATTTGGTATTGCTTGCTATAGATGCCATATTTTTGAATAAGAAGAATAAACTGAGGCTCTGCATTCATAACTTTTTTTTCCTATTTGTTATTACTATTATTATTTCAAACTTTTGTCTCTTATCAAAGATGAAAAGTTTTCCACCACCTTAAGCAATAACTTTCACTACCAAATTGTATGAGTATTAATACAAAATTTATGAAGTCAACTCACTGGCTAGTGCAAAGCTGCATAGCTCCAGTGACTTTATTGATTCATTTGTTGGCTCCTTTTTTGCTCCTAAATCAATTAGAACTAGAGTTTGGCACTTCCATTCATCTGTAGACAGTTAAGTAATTTTAAAAATTTGGTCCTGAAAATCTAAAATTCAGTTTTTAAACTATGAATTTGTATTTATTTATTCCATTCTACTTTTTTGATTAAAAATAGTGATTTAAAAATAGTGATTTTTTTTTCACAGTTGAAATGCAAAGTTCTTAAAGCCAAATTCACATCAAATATAAAAAAGTCTGTCTTTTATGGAAAAGTCCAGGGAGGTAATCTACTGCCTACATGGGTGCATACAAAAAAAACCTGCACATTTTACATCAATTTGGAACTTACTGGCTATCCAAAATAAATGCTACTTGTTCATCACTGATATGTGTGTGCATATGCCAGACTTTTCCCTTAGCTGCTACATTCACATTTGTAAGATAAATTAGTATTCTTCCATTCCTTGTCCTCCTTCTTCACACACAATGATTCTATGCTATTACCACAATCATACATTATAAATGTAATTCCATTGATTTGAGTATTCTGATTTTCATTGGTGAATATGAAAAGCAAATCAGGCCTTATTTCAATCTGTGTGTTAGCTGTTCTTCCTGCCAAATATTTCTCTCTGCTACTTCTTATATGAATTATGCTGCTTTTTCATACTATAATGCAACTGTTGTTAAAGCTTTAAATGATAAACCTCTGGGTGAGTCCTCGGTTCTTCTCTTTGTTTGGTGAAGCAGGAAAAATAAACCTGCTGTGTATCTAACATACTGTATTCACGGTCAAGGTTCCCCAAGAGGCCTCTCTAGCACTGAAGATTGGTGCAAGTAAAGCTCTTTTATTGTTTTTATCCACTTAGCGATTCACTTATGTCTGTGTCCGGCAGTACACTTGGCCCCATAGTTTCATGGTAGAGCATAACTCTTCCTGCAGCTGGATATATTATCCATGCTTACAAACAAATCTAATGAATTTAGCTCTTTTTCCTATATGTGAAGGATCATGAACAGATCTTGAGCTGATTTTCCTCTCCCATAAGCTTTCTCAGATTTCAAGGGCTAATGGTTCTGATTTCAAAGGTTACTAATTTCAAGGGCATCACTAATAATTTTATTCCAGAGTTGGCATAAAACATTTTGTTATTCTTTGACTCATTAATAATTCATGACTGCTTAGAAAGTAGAAATTAGATGGAAATTTGGATAAGATTACTCAACACTTTTGCAAATCTACTCCTTAAAAACAAACAAACAACAACAACAAAACCATAACTTTTTATTGTTGTTGTTTTAAGCAGTGCATGCAGATTAATTTGTGTATGTCAGAGCTTACTGCAATGGATTCTAGACTGTGACTGGCTGCATAGTTAATGATAAAATGCAAAGGAATGAATCTGCCACTTGGTAGCTTGTAGTAAGTGACCAAGCACCCAACACACATGGCTGTAACTGTTTGTCCTAGACAAGTAACCTCTGATCTATCCATACCTGTCCTTCTTCCTTAGCCTGGGTGAGTGGCCTGATCTTGCACTTCTGAACAGGTAGGAACATTTTGTCAGTGTGATTTCAGTGGGCATAGGATGAAAATGAAGTTATTTTCATTTGGGTGATAAGGAAGGATTAAGTTTGCCCAGAAACATCCTGCTTTGCATACTTAAATGGATGTTTATGTAGAGCACAACTATTGCAAAAGCATCAACACAAACAAAATTCACTTGTGAGACTACTTGCTTTAACAGGGAAGATAAAGTTGCATAGGTATAACCTTCTGGCTCTTCAGGTCATAATTCTTTCCTCTTTTAGATTGCATTCCTTTGTCTTCATTCTTCTATTTGAAATTGGGATATCTGAGTTGGTACTGTCCACTTGCTGTTGTGACAAAAGCAAAAAGCTGAGAGTACAGGTACACGCCTCTGGAATTTAAAAGAGAATAAAGGCACAGAATGAGATTTCCCCTCTAAGCTAAGTCCCTAGAGTTAAAGATTACATCACAGTAATGCACTGTAAGTCACAAGGGCTGGAAATTACAAATTGCAAGTCTGGATGATTCATACTGTCTGGCAGAGTCCAACACTTTGAGGCTGAATTGGAAATATCCTGTTGCAGCTGGATTTATACAAACCATTGGGCTAAATGCTGATCCCACCAATATCAATGACAAAGCCTGCAGACTTCGCTGGAAACAAGATGGCACAGCTGTGTGAAAAACAATGCACTCAGCTACATAGTGTTGTTTTGGTGTGAGCAGACTCGAGTGATATTCAAGCTCAATGGATGACTTTCAAGGGCACAGTTGTGTGCAGGCATCTCCCTTGTAAAATGTGGGTCATTATACCTCCTTGGAGCAGTTTGCACTCACAAGATGTAAAGCATAATGTAAGTAGTCTGTTTAAATGAATAAGCCTGATATATGGTAGTGCTCAACATCTTTCCTACTGTTCAAGTCAATGTAAATTATGGATGTTTTGATAAAATTACTTTCAAATTAACCAGATCACTTACTCAGTGCTTACTTTCTCTTGGAAGATAAATGAGAGGGATTCTAATTTTAATTGAAACAAATTTAAAAAAAAAAAAAAAGAAAGAAAGAAAGAAAATCAATTGCTATTTAATGTTTTTTCCATCAGTGTGTGATGGAAAGTTTCCAGAAGAATTTACGTTTAAAATTGCATAACCATATAAAAGTCTGGAATGTGATTGGGTTTTAACTATTGGAGTGTTTTTGGATGCTATCAGAAAATATGTCAGTGTATATTAAAAAAAAAAAAAAAAAGCAGAATTACTCTAAACAATCAATTAAGCAAAAGCAGGATGCCTTAGATTGCTTTGTACAATAAATAAAAATCTGTTGATACAGATATAAGACACCTCCAAGCTAAACATTAAAAAAAAATCAGCTGATACTATATATAGAAGAGTGTGAATTTGTTGAATTCATTAATGAATAACTTCATGGATTAGGCCTTGATAGATGAAGTGCTCGCATCCAGATGTTTAGTGTGATTTGTCAATGGTCTTGTACTTAATCCTCCTGAACAGGAAATAAGAGTCTTTTCTCTGGGGTCTCCCTTGGGGACTGTGGCAGTCTCTCTGTCATACGCTCTCTCTCTGGCCTGAATCATCACAACAGAGGATCAGGCTGCTGGGGAATTAACCAAGTGGAGGAGGCTCAGATTTGCCTTTAACCCTTTCATTTTCTTCTCTGCTTTGGGTGGCCTCCTCACCATATGACATGATGGGAATGTTATTTAGTCCATACATGGAGATAAAAACGTGGAGTTGCCCATGTTGTCCCACAAGGTGCATTTGTGGGATCCCTGTCCCCACAAAATGTGTCGAAGCTCACATGCCTAGTTCTACCACCACTGAAGGGTGGGGCTGTGGGCAGATCAAGCCTGTGGAGGCTGCTGGATGTGTATCCACATCTCAGGATTGTATTTTAATTTTTGGGATGCTGCTGCTCCACAGTTGCTGTCAGTGATAGAGTTGGCCCAGGAGGGAGTGCTTGTGAAAGGTCAGGATGTCTCCAAGGTGTCCCCAGCCAAGTATGCCAGAACATGCATAGCACATGTGTGTCTGCATATGGGTAGATGAATGCAGCATCTTCAGACTGCCTCCATTTCTGATCTCTCTACATGTAAAACCCCCAACATAGGACAGGTCATTCATTTCTCAGGAAGGCACCATCCTGCAGTGTATGAGCATCCTACTGAACGACAGCTCCCAGAAGCTACTCCTGCTGCATAATAGTGGTGCTCATCAGCCCATGACAACTTGGATCAGCCAGCTGCATCTATCTCAGTACCTCAGAGAAGGGAAAGGCCAGAGCTAGCATGAATATACATCATATGCAGGCCAAGCTGATGAGGTAAAGAAATTACAGACATCTCATGTGTGGTGCACATGACTAAACAGGTCGGAGCATAGTTATGTGTAATTCAGGTCCCTTGCAGGGTGCTGTGCAGGGCAAAATGATAAGGTTCTTCTTTTATCCCCATGGAGATGTTGCTAAGGGGGCGCTGGGAATCTCACCTTTAGGGAGAAGACGGAAAATCTCTATTTTTGACAGAATTTCTTCTGCAAAGCTTGTGTGTGCCTCTCATAGGAACTAGCTGGTAAAGCAGGGAATCTTGGAAGAATCTCAGACTAGATGTGTGGGGGGGGAAGCAACACTAGCATCACCTCATTTAGAGGGGATGACAACAGGCATCATGACTGGATTAGGAGAACTGAGTGGCAGTGGGAACTTCATGGAATGGTAAGTTTGGGTGTGGATGTGCTGGAATGTATGGGACTGACTGCACATGTGCATGTGTTTAGGGTAAAAAAATATTTTTTTTGTTAACTCACCAGTATAGAGAGAAGTAAATTCTTTGTCAGAGAATACCTGGTTATAACATCAGTAGCACAGCACTTGGTATGTCCCACTAGTCTTGTGTCATATTTTCTCTCAATATTTTTGCTTTCTGCTGTTTGGGCTGCTCTTCAAGAAAGTGTTAGTAGTCATTTCATCACACTCAGAAAATTAGGAATGCTTATTTAGCATTGCCGTTTGAAATTTGTTGCTTGGAGTAGATGTTTCTTCCCCTTTAACATTATCCTCCCACTTTCTCCTCACCCTTTCCTCCCCTCTTCCCTTGCACCCACATATACAGATAGCATCCTAAATTGTCAGAATTGTTAGAGCTGCAAAGAATGTAGATATATTCTACTTAAACTAAACAGAGCAGCTGTGTTTTCCTGCTATATCAATTAATAATGTACATTTTCTTCATCAGGTTTTCAGTAAGGCTTTCAGTAAGATGAAAGTGAGCAAGTCTGTCTTTTTCTTAGCACTTCAGCATAATCCCATCTGCTTGCAAATTCAGGATGTGAACACTGCAACACAACATTGAAAAGGGCTAGAAACTTGGTCTTTAATCAGGGTAGCATAATTCAGAGTAATCTCTCCCAGGCATCATTGAAGTGCAGCTCCCTCTTGTTGATGAAGGAATGGGAGAATGGATACATCAGTCTGAGAAGCAGCAAGAAGCAGCCCTTTTTTTCTGCCCACAGAGTCATCTCTCCTAGGATGAATTCCTCAAAAGGCCGTCTGCCACAGCACTGAAGATAGGGGAATTTTTGAAAGTATCTCTAGGAGTGGGAGGTGAAATGTGGAAACAGGACTGAGAATGGATGTGGGTTTCTATGAGGGATGCTTGAAAGTGTGGGAGAGGGTTAGCATACATATGTTCCTCTAGGTGGTTGGTTTGGTTGTGGGAGCCTGCAGACACTGGTCTCATGCAATGACAGGTCATGTAAATTGAAGGTGGTTGCACGCAAAGACTAAATATCACCCTTGTGGGGTGAGTTCCCTGAGAGGGGGTTTTGCAGATGGAGAGAGGGCAGGTGTGTATGTTTGAACACATGCAGGAACAGCACACTGGATGAAAAACCTATAGAGTTGAGGGAACAAGCACAGGTGCTGTCAAGTCACCTGGTTTTTGTTGTGTTACTGATAATATTATTGTGCAGATGAAAGCACAGCCGAGTGTCTGTGGATGCCTGTGATTTGGCTCTGTGATAGAGACGTATTCACTGAGAAGAATCCAAAGGTGTTTGTTGTGATGGCCAGGCACTGCAGCTCCTGGGGTGCAACTTATTAATTCCAATTAGCATTGCCTCTGGGAGATCCATGTGAACTTGTCTAGGGATGTTTCCTCTTTAAATAAAAGACTAGTCCCGAGGCAAGGTTTAGAGGGGAAATATCTTGCATTACAGGAGCTGACATAGCTAGAAAAGCAGGCTAGTTTCCAGCGTGCAAGACCTTCCTTCAGTTATCATCCCTGATATGCAATGGTAACAGGTCAGCTGTTATTTGTCAGGGTGCACAGGTGTGCCTGTATTTATTGCAGAGTTTGCCAGTTCCAAAGGGTATTATAATACACTTTAGCAGTCTGATACATTCCTATAAATCAGAGGCCCATTATTTTCAAAGGGCTGCTCTAGAAAACATGTCTGTAATTTTGCTTCTAGGAATTACTCATGTGAGTAAAGTGGTCCTTTACTTCACCTACACAATGGCATAATAGGACAGTGATTCTGTGCTCAGATCTTAGAGGTACATTACAGAACACGACCATGTCATAGACAAATTATCACTTACAATAATCATTCAAATTAATCCTGGTTTTCTATTTTGGTGTGGTTTCTAGTATCTTTGGGCATATTTCATATACAGAGGTAATGGATTAAATTAAGTGAAAACCCATTAATCCCAGTGAATCTAGGTAAAGTGTTTGATGGATCTACGAGTACTACCACAAGGATTCAATAAAAATGTCTCTGCAATGATACCACCTGAAAGGCAAAGTGTTTTTTCACTTAATATTTCCTACACTTGGTGTTGTCAGAAACCCAGAAACTCTAGAAGACTGTATGTATACGTTTTAATCCTACACTATTGTGTACATATTTAGAATATTTTCTGGTAGACCTTGCATAGAATAGATAAACTCGCGGTTTGAATAGAGAAAATAAGATCTTAGCATTGATTGTATTACTGAACTGTAATTGAAGTCGTCTTATCATATAAAGCTGCTTCAATTCATTTTCTCTAATAAAATGTGCGTCTATTGAAACGTATCAGCCTTGGATGTGCGTTTAAGGATGCATCACGGGGAAAGCATGGTCCCAGACTGCAATTACTAACATTGTTTTCCGCTGGCTTTAGAAACACCCTTTGGAGCTGCATGGTGAGGGAGAGGGGGAGGCTGGGGAGCAAAGCAAAACAAAGCAAAGCATCCCCATTCCCTTTCTTTGTTCTCAATGCGCTGGAGGAGCGGGCGGGGGGGCACACATTGGGAATCCCCGGGGCTTTCGGTTATGATTTTCCTGATGGGTGGAGCGGGGTCGGACAGCCGGAGCCCCCCCTGCTCGCAGCCACTTTGGCAAGTCATCTACGCGTGGGGGCCGCACGGTAAACCCAGCTGCTGGGTCGGGGGGCTGGGGGGTCTGCGGGGCGGGGCGGACCGGGGACGCGGCAGCCCGGAGGATGGAGGGGGATGCGCGGAGGAGAAGGGATCCTCGTTGACGTCAGGCGATCGCCGTGATCTCCCCTTCATATCCGGGTCCCGGGCGGCTCCCCCGGGCCGCTCGGCGCTGCGAGGAGGGGGCCGCCGGAGGTGGCCGGCGGCGACCGCAGCATGCCCGCCTCCCGCCGCCGCTGCCCATGGAGATCGCGCTGGTGACTCTTGGAGAACGGCGGCGCCACGGCTATCGCGGGCGGCGAGGATGTCGCGACCGGCGGCGGCGGCAGCGGCAGCGGGCGGCGGCAGCGGGAGGGCTCGGCGACGGAGCGACCTGCTCCACATCGGGCGGGCTCCGCCGCCGCCGCGCCGCGGCTGAGCGACGGCAAGGAGGGGGCACCGCCGGGCCCCCGCAGCGGGCAGGGCGGGCAGCCTCAACAGGAGGGCGCCGCCGCCCCAACCGCCCCAACCGGCACCCCAACCGGCACCTCAACCGACGTCCCAAACGGGCACCCCAACTGATACCACAACCGGTACCCCAACCAGCACCGCAACACGAGATGGGACCCCCCGAGGAAGGGGGCCACCGGCGGGGCATGGCCATGGCGGCGGCGGGTGAGGAGGAGGAGGAGGTGGCAGCAGCGGCGAGCCGGGGCGCTCTGCACCACCAGCGGGTGCTGATCAACATCTCCGGGCTACGCTTTGAGACCCAGCTGGGCACCCTCAACCAGTTCCCCGACACGCTGCTGGGAGACCCAGATAAGCGCATGCGGTACTTCGACCCACTCCGCAATGAGTACTTCTTTGACCGCAACCGGCCCAGCTTCGACGGGATCCTCTACTTCTACCAGTCTGGGGGCAAGCTCCGCCGGCCCGTCAATGTCTCCATTGATGTCTTTGCCGATGAGATCCGTTTCTACCAGCTGGGCGATGAGGCCATGGGAGCGCTTCCGGGGAGGACTATGGCTTCATCAAGGAGGAGGAGAAGCCTCTGCCTCGCAACGAGTTCCAGCGCCAGGTCTGGCTCATCTTGAGTACCCCCGGAGAGCTCCAGCTCGGCCCGGGCCATCGCCATTGTCTCCGTGCTGGTGATCCTCATCTCCTCATCACATTCTGCCTGGAGACCCTGCCCGAATTCAGGGATGAGAGGGAGATGCCTGTGCCCTTGCCCCCACAAAGCGGAGGTTTGAATGGCACAACCGGGGACCCCCTACCCATGCAGCCACCCAGCAGCCTCTCAGACCCCTTCTTCATCATTGAGACCACCTGTGTGATCTGGTTCACCTTTGAGCTCCTCGTACGCTCTTGCCTGCCCCAGCAACCCGAGTTCTCCCGCAACATCATGAACATCATTGACATCGTGGCATCATCCCCTACTTCATCACCCTGGGCACGGAGCTGGCCATGAGCAGCAGCAGCCTGGGACTAGCAGTAGCAATGGGGGTGGGGGCCAGCAGCAAGCCATGTCCTTGGCCATCCTCAGAGTCATCCGCCTGGTCAGGGTCTTCAGGATCTTCAAGCTCTCCAGGCACTCCAAGGGGCTGCAGATCTTGGGACAGACTTTTGAAAGCCAGTATGAGAGAGCTTGGACTCCTCATCTTCTTCCTCTTCATCGGGGTGATCCTCTTCTCCAGTGCTGTCTATTTTGCTGAGGCTGATGACCCTGAGTCTCATTTCTCCAGCATACCCGATGCTTTCTGGTGGGCTGTGGTGACCATGACCACTGTTGGTTATGGGGATATGCGACCTGTCACCGTGGGGGGCAAGATTGTTGGCTCCTTGTGTGCCATTGCAGGTGTGCTCACCATTGCCTGCCTGTCCCTGTCATGTGTCCAACTTCAACTACTTCTACCACCGAGAGACTGATCATGAAGAGCAAGCTATTCTCAAAGAAGAGCACAGTAGTGCTCAGGGGCAGCACAATGGCGGGAGATGCAAGAGAAGATCCAGTAAAAACTCTCTGAACAAATCTGTTGTGCACTTGGAAAACAGTGAGGGGTTCAACCATGGCACCAGCTCTTTAGAGCAAAACCAATATCAAAGCTAAAAGTAATGTAGATCTCAGAAAATCCCTCTATGCTCTCTGTCTGGACACCAATAGGGAAAACAGATCTTTAAGGAAAGGAGAAAATTAGAGCTTAGAGATGCACAAGGATTTGCTGCTGTCAGAAACTTACTACTATTCCTATTATTTTCATACCAGTTAGTTTTTTTAATCAGGCTATATTTTATAAATGGATCACTGTCCTGAGCAGTCCTTCAGGAATACATGTTTTTGTGTTCTTTTCCATGACACAAAGGGTCACCTATTTTTAAAATAGGACTAAGAATAAGCTATGCTCCATGATGCAGGAGCTGGTAAATTATGAAAGTGCAAAATCTAATTGTAGAAACTTATTTTAGCAAATAGTGTTTGGTTTTAAATGGGTCATTTGTAAGCAATTCAGTTGCTCCAAGTTAGTATTAAAGATTTGGGGGATGTGTGTGTGGAGAATGAATGGATTTTGGGGTGGGGGGAAGGATGAGGGTTTTTTTTGTACTGTAGTTTCAAACTGAAATTATTCCAATATATTTTATATCTGTATATCTGTATTTATGGGTGAAAAGGGTTTTCTTATTCCTGTGAAATACAACTTCATTAAAGCACTAGGGACATTAGCAGATCAGCACTTTCAGAGTTTTCCACTTGTGATCAGTACAGATCTGTTTGTCTAGTATGTGAAGTGAATTTGGTGCTCTTAACCCAATAGCAGAAAAATTTTATTGTCAATGATATATTAGTTTCTTGTGAGCCTTAAATTATTAAATATTGTAGATATACTTCTTTAAATAATTTTATTAATTACTGTTTTAGAATTTCTAATATTAGAACCTGTTGCTTTCTGTCCCCTCAGAAAAAAAAAAAAAAAAAAGAAAAAAAAAAGTATGTGCATTATTATTATTATATTTATTATTATCTATTATTATTTAGTTTTACAGTTTTATACTTTCATTATCTTTTTGAGACCAAAAGGAAAGTACTACTGTCTGCTGTTAATAGATTTGATCCAAGTGCACAACAGATCAAAAACAGTAGGGAGTGATAGAGGTAACATGAAGGTAGATATGAGTGCAGTATCTGCAAAAACTACTCCTTATTCTACACTCCAGATTGCTTTGGCACATGTATCAGTAACCTTGATGTATCCATACCATTTGTATACATAGTTCACTGTTTTAATTATCATAGATGGAAACGGATGGCACTTAAAGAATCTAATACGTCTGCCACACTACTGAAATAACCATTGTGTGGCATATACCTCGGATTCAGATGGAAAGCATCACCTTTCACCAAAACACATCCTTGTTTTCCTTTATTTCCAAACAAAACCTTTTCAATGCTGTGGATATTGCAGTTAAGATGTTGTTGAAAGATGAATGAGAAATTATCTTCATCCTGATAACACAGCACTGTACCACTTCTAGTGAAGACTGACACAAAGTTGCTTCTTTAACTCAAGGTGCTGTGTTACTATTTTCCTTGGCAAAGGACATCTCTTCCCCTCAATCTCCTGTGGTATTGCTGAAGGATATTTCATGCCTTTACCAAGTACAGTGATACTGGAAGACTAGCAGAAGGAGTCTTGACTGTCAACACTCAAGGTTTGTTTTTATCATTTTTTTTCTATCCCTTAAATAAATATTAAGTTGGGATTGTGGTTTATGTAAGTACCTCAGATATATGCACTGCAGTAAATTTAAATCAGCCTTGCTAAACAGTGCCTTTAACATTTTCAGCCCAGACACAAATTGTGCTTACTTGTCCTTACCTTGCCCATTTAACGATAAGGGCCAAATGATGACATTTTCCTTCTATTCAGTACAACATCTGGATGAGTGCCAGCAAGTAAATTTTTCATGTTAGTGTGCAGAACTGTTACATAAATCTCAGCCCAAAACCAAAAATATGGGGAGGGGGAAGGGAAATAGGGAGGAGGTGAATCGAAACAGAGAACTGGCTCTTTCACATTAATTTTAGGTGTTGGTTCTTAGGTGTTTTTCTTGTTTATTTAGATGGACAATTCTGGTTGTAATAGGCTGAGAAGCTATCTCGCACATAGACTAACAAAGTGCCCAGTCCAGGTGCGTTCCAGATTTGGACAGCTCTGTGCTTTAGTGAGGGTTTTTTGCATCAATGTGAGGTGCAGAAGTAGCCTTGATGAGGGTTGAATCTAAAATGGAACAAGAAATGGTATAATTGCCTGTTGCAATGCTACGATCTTAGATCATTGATGGACTTAGAGTGAAGCTTTTTCATTCAGGGAAGTATTTTGATTGACTTTCAGTGATTAAATCCATCTAACTCACCTGAATAAGTGCCAAACAATTCACTGAGTTTTGCAGGATCACATTTTGGTGGTGTCTTCCCCTGACGACTACCCTCACTTTCCTGACCACTTTCTTCTTCTATAGTTAGCTCTTCCAGTCACACACTGTGGTGAATTAGTCTGTCGGCTTGCCAGTGCAGCAACTTTGTGTACATACAGTCCCTTGTTTAACAGTGGAACCCTGCTTGTGGCTAAAGCTTTTGGAGATTAATAATCTGAAAGTGGTATGTAACAGAAATTATTGCAATTAGTGGAGAAGCACTGGTGTAAAAGTGATGTAGGTGAAAACAGATCAGGCCTATGGGTACTGAGTCTTAAAAGCTCATTGCTAATAGAAAGGGAAGGCCTGGCCTCCCTCCTTCCTTAGCACTTTTTTTCCTCCTGTTTGGTGCCCCCTTTTTTTGCTTACCATGAACTGGTTCTGTCCTTGTGCAAGTACACGTGCAAGTGATGCCTCCTATTCCAGAAGCACTTGAGCTCACTGTTCTGGCAGAAAATCCAGCGCAGTAACAACAGCACCAAAGTAGATAGTTTTCTGTTAAGTTAGTGAGCTGGAAAGCAAGTGAATGCCAAAGCCAGTGCAAGGAAGGAGGGGGAAGCTCAGTGGTTCAGAGAAGTGAGCAAGCAGGGAGGAGTGAAATCCTCACCCTTCAGTGGCATTGAACTCTTACATTGTCATGACTGCTTCTTGAACCTCAATTAGTGTTTGTAGAGATATCACAGGACTTGGTCTTGCAAGATGCTGGGAACCTTTAACTTCCCTCTGGAGCCAGTATGTTCTGGATTGCTGCTATAACTTAGCGTAGAATTTGTCCTAATCAAGATCAAGCTCTGTGAGAGCAAAAAACCCTGATTTTTCCACAAGGTTGGATGCTGGCTTCTCAAATCATTCTTCAACCTTCAGTTTGGACATACTTTGTTTTTCCATAATAAAACAACAGACCTTTCCAACAACAACAACAACAACAAAAATACATTCTCAAAATATAGTTGAAAATATTAGTGTGGCTTAGCTTTCTAAATAGTTGTTAAGTGCAGTCTGAACTCAGTTTTGACACCTTTACAAGGATGTATAATTTCTGTTGGCTTATATGAGAGTAAAGGATATGCTTTCTAAAGAGAAAGGTTGCTGCCAGGCACTGAGTAATACAACCAGAAATATGGTTAGAGTACAGCTCAGAAAAGCATTTACTATGGGCTCAGCTTTGAGTACATATTTAAGTGAAACATTAGCAAACATTATGGTTGCACTGATCTTAGAGATTGTTACTCAAAGATGACCTACATACCTTGCTGAAACCTGATGGCCATTAGTTTCTGTTGGACTTCAGTGCAAATATTAAGGTTACTGGTACAGTTTGTAAGCCTGAAAACAAGTGGTACTGCAGGACATTGAATCAGAACACCAGATTCTTACTGCAAAAAGAATGCCTGTCCCTGCAGCCGCTATTCATCAGAGCAGTACTCTTGACATGATCAGTTGCAAACTGAGTACCAGGACTGCTTTCATAAAGAATTACCACTTTGGCTTGGATAAGATTGTGATTGCATTTTCCAGCAGCAAGAACCTGCACTCACTCTAGTTAATTTTGTTGTCAAGATCCTTCACTGAGTTCAGTAGGCACCATGTATCTGTCTGTGCCTGGGATACAAACAGTGCAGAAGCCTTGTAACGTGTTGATGCAAATTGATGATGCAAAAGAATGAGAGGAAAAAGAGAACCAAATCTGAGAAAGTTCATGTAAATGTGAAAGAAGGAAGAAAATGTAGGCTGTGCATGCCAATTCTAAGCACATTTCAAGAAGGAAATCTGTCAAACCATTACTGGTTTTATGTTAGCTGACCTGGAATGGACAGAAATCTGAATAAAACCTGTCTAGAATATCACAAGCCACAAGATATCAGACCTTAATAAATAAAAAATCATTGTAAACATTAAAAATAAATAAATAAAAGGAAAACAGCACATTTTTGTAAACCTTTGTCTAGGAGCAATGTCACAAAAGATACCTAACGCCACACATGCCTGTATGCCATAGCTATTAATGGCTTTTCATCTTGAGCAGGACAATATGCACTGAAATGCATTACCCTTCCATTTTGGGAATGCTGAACTGAATATTATTCTGGGTCACCGTTAACATGAGTTTAGGTTGCTCAGCATGGCTCCAAGGGGATTCTATATTCCCATTTTACTTTTCCATCATTCTAAAAATGATAAAACAGCAACTGTTATATAACATCATTCATCTCCCAGTGCTTTATGAACAAAAGCACAATGATCTTATACATGCAAACAGTGTAAGAGAAAAGGCTGTGGAAGGGAAGACCAGGCTTTTCATAGGGGAGAGGGCTAGAGAGGCACAAATGTAAGTGGGCTTGGCTGGACTGGGACATCTGAAACATGAGACCACCAAAAGCAGTGAGGGAGGGAAGGAAGGAAGGAGAGAGATTCACTCTGTGGTCCCCTTTCTGCTTTCCTGCATGGCTCTTGCTGACTCTACAGTCAAGAACTGGATGCCAGCATCTGTGCACTGGGACCCATCTGGAGGGGGCCACGATGCAGCATGAACAAAACCCTCTTTCGTTTTTATTTGGGCTATATAAATAGAAAATGGCACTTCCACTGACTGTTCCTCAGCTTCTCCTGTTGCAAACATCGCTCCCTGAGGCTGTTCTTGCAGTGGCGGTAGTGGGGATGAGGGCTATTGAGTCACAGCACATTGAGCACTCTCAGAAGTAGCTTTGCTTCTCCTTGTGTTGCCATCCACTTCAAATTAGGTATCAAAGGAAATACTAGTGCACTTTCTCTCACAGAAAATACATAAGTAAAAAGCCTTTGTCTTCTGAAACATGTCAGTGAAGCTAGTTCTGAGGTAAAACAGGGAGACTAGTGGTGTGCAACAGTAGACCTAATTGAAGACTTTGTCCTTGCAACTTGCCCAGTATAGGGTCAGTATGTTGTATGGTGGTCAACATGTTGGAAAGATCTCACTAGTATTGAGATTGAACCTGTTCAGGATAGAGGAGCAACAAGAAAACTGTGAGATAACACTTTAACAGAATATTCCTGCTTTTGGTGCAGCTGTCATTATGTGATCATCAACTTCACTAACCTCTTTTGGTAAGCTAAATTAGTTAAATTTTAAAATGAAATAGAAAAGATCCTTATATATCCCATCAAAATCATTCTTCCAAAGTCATGCTCCCAAGGCCATTTTGTGTATTTGTAGCTTTTCTAAGTAGCTTTTCTAAGTTTTTCTTTCACTGTCTTGTTGTAAGCATTAACTACTCTTCAATTCTTTCTGTCACCTTACTGGATTTCTGTTGCTCTTGCCTTATTTTGAGACCTAAGATACTCTTCACTGACCTTGGATCATGCTGTCTGATGTTACTGTGTAAACTCATACTAGGAATAAACATGGAAATTCTCCAGTAACTACTTCTGGGTCCACTTGCTAGAATATTCCCCATATTTCTATGACGAAACATTGTGAAAAATATGGGTATTATATCATTAAAATCATGACTAATTATATGAATAAGAATATTTATGGCAATTGGAATACAAAAAAAAGTAAAGATTGTAATGATATGACTAAAATTTAATTGGAATTAGAAGTTGGAAAGAAAAATACCTTATTTAAAGAAAAATAACAGCATGCATACACTTTAACATTAAATATTGTGGCGCTTCCTTGCTTGTATAATCTAATATATAGTGTCCTTATTGGTATTTCTTGATTCCCAGGTATCCGTATTGTATTTTTACCAGGGCTTAAAAAGGCAAAACCATAGGCAGACCCAGAGTTGTTGTTAACTAATGCATTGAAGATGGCTTGTTTACCTGGAAGCATTTTTTTTTCTGCTTTTCTCAGTATTACCAGCTGGTGTAAGAAAAGCACTCTTCTCTCTCCATAAATACTGAAAGTGAGCATGTTTATAAGCTTTGTTGAAAACACCTAAGGATTGAACCCAGTGATTGTAGCTCTAGATTCTCACCACATCATCATCACTACTTAACTTTTGTAAACATGACTGTTGTAATGCATGACACTTGACTCTGTGCTTGTAGTAGCCTATGGGCCACTCTCCTTTGAACTTATAACTCAAGTGGCCTCTGTAAAGTAATCACGTCTTTTTGCCAATGTGGTGAATCCAAAACAGTAATGAGTTGCCCATTCTGCATTGTAAAATCCCATTCCTAGGGCACAATCGGTAACTGGTCTAACTTTGGACTAGCTTTGAACACCCATCTTCAGGGCTTTCTTTAGAAATTTTGTGCTAAGGACATATACCTGAATTTTGTTTTCATTTATGCCTGGGTGAATCTCCCCCCCCCCCCCCAAAAAAAAAAGGTGGATCTGATTGTTCAGGAAGAGATAGTTGCGACAACCTTTGTTTTCAGTAATTTTCTCCTTATTTGACATGAAAATAGGTTACCTTTTTCAGTGGAACAATGTTACTTTGAATTTTCATTGAGGTGACATGATTTCTGGAAATGGCTTTGTCTAACAGTAAAATTAATAACCTTCCTAGCTGGCAACAGGGTATTACAGCATGGGCTTCCCAGCACAGGTAGTCTGTAGGGTTACTGCAGAATTAATTATCCAGATAGAATTTAGAAATTACCGAAAGTAATCTGTAAAGTGTTGTCTCTATTAGTAATTCAGTCAAGTTGGTTGTCATCAGGAGGATGTTTCCGAAGAAATCACTGCAGATTGTAACACTTCTCTGACATGCTGGAGAGAGAAGTGAATGATCTCATTTCTGTGTTTCAACTACAATATGCCACAAATACTGTCATTTCCTATTTTGGGAAGCAGCCTTTAAGCAGCCAAAGATAACTGCCTTTCTTTCATGTTTGGTGTTGTTTTATCCTCTATAATTTATGTCACCCACTGCAATCATTCTCACATGAGTAATGACTGAGGCAGAGGGTTCCCCAATTTTCACAGATATTAACTGAGAAAACCAAGATCCAAGATGAAGAGTTGCTTCTACAAATAGGAGTGATTGTGTTTTCGCCTTCTATTGATCCTTTACTCTTCCAACGTTGATTATTCCATTCTCAGATTACCCTGGCCTTTACCCTTTGGATTAATACCTCACTGTGCATTCTTACCTTCACTTTTGTTACAGTTCATTTGACGGTGATAGCAGTCATTACTGCAAAGCAGTAACTGGCGGAGCTGTCCTGCTTCTGTGCATAGTAGATGTGATTACTGCTGGTAATTCCACAGCTGCCTCCCTTCAGTTTGAGATGGACACGTTGCTAGAGTCGGTTGTGTTTGAAGTTGACATAGGAAAACATGTTGCTAGAGAAGCCACCTGTGATGGAAATTAATAACAGTACTCCTCTCAGGAGTATTCCATCCTCCTCAAATTTAACAAGGAAGCCAATTTGGAGATAAAAGTTGACATATGCAGTCTCTTCTTTCAGATCATGGCCTCAACCAAGTCCAGGTAGCAGAGGCTGTGTGGTCTGTGTCATGTAGGAGGAGAGTACAATGAAGCCTTGCAGATCTGCTAATGAGAATACAATTGCATAATAAAAACTCAGATCCAGGATTGCAGTTTGTGTGAAGATACTGGAGGAAGAAGTACAATTTAAAAATACTAGATTGATAGCACCTCTGTCTAAAGGTCTGAGGTGTATGCAGGGAGCAGAGGTCAGTAAGGCTGAAATTCCTTCATTGTGTGGTAGCACTTCAGTGGTGGTGTCCTAGTACTTGGTAGCTCCCTGGAAATACATGCCAGGGTTTTCTTTGCTCCCTCCAGAGTTGCTAGGGATTAGTTTAGATTCTAACACAGATTAGATACTCCATACTGAATTCTCTCAAGAAAGTTCAACATAGTTAAATCTCTTCTAGCTCTTCTCCTTCTCTCTTCTCTCTGTTTAGTTGTAAGTAGAAATACATGCAACTGGGGGGAGTGGGGGAGTGGGAAGCTGAACATGATTTGAATTATTTAAGCAGTGTAGCCTTAGAATTTCTTTTCTGTTGTTTAAAATTATTTGAAAATCTGAGGGGTGTAATTGAGGGAATGCTTTAGTGTTAATTTTCAGAGCAAATTTTATGAGTTCCTTAGTTCAGAAAGCACTATAATTTTCAGGGCAATGCTGCCTTATTTAAAGACAAGAAAGGTTATTGTGGTAGTACTACAGTAATAAAATAATAAAATAATAAAAATAATGCCACGTTGATATTATTTTTACGCAATTAATTCTCAGAATGTTCTAATTAGGAAATATAATCTTTAACATGCTTAGAAATTCTGGCCATGAAAGAGAATTGATGCTAAGGAATGATTGGTCTGAAGGGTGAAAACAGTTCTGAGAAGTAATATCTTCCAGTTAAAGTTTACCCACTGCGTTTTGAACGAAATAAGATTCCTTGAGCCAAATAAGAAACATAGGGAAGAGAAGGAATCTATAGCTGGGACACCAGTACATTTGCCTAAGAAAAGGATGGCGGTTCCCACAGGTGCTTCTGGATTACAGCTATTGGACAAAATACCTGCACAGTATCTCCTTGGATCATGTTTTAAAAGTCTACTTGGTTGTTGAAAGAAAGGATGCAGGTACCTCTATTTATAGGGATGTCAGACTGTGGATCCAAAGCAGATACTGGCATCTTGTTGGGGGCCTTGGGGAGTAAATCCCAGTAAACATCAAAATTTCAGTCAGATTCCCAGGGCCCACTTTTCCCCACAGTTATCTCTAAATGACCTTATGTGAAGATACTAAGTATAGTGGCTCTCATGTCAGTGTGTAGAATGTTTAGAGAAGCCTTGAACCTCTCAGTGTAGTAGTCGAGGCATTTCAGCCTAGGTTCCTCTGGAGCAGAGAAGAGCACTGTTTGATTCTTTAGTGGTCCTGTCCCCATGACTGATGAAGCACAGAAGAGCACTATCAGGTACACACAGGTTACTCAGGTACAGTGCTTGGAACAGGTAAACTACTGCCAAGGTGCTAATTAATATTACAGAATGGGGAAAAGTTACTTATAAGAAGCTAGGATTTTTTATTTTATTTTTTACCTTTCTCTGATAGTTAATACTGCTGTCTGATGCAGAATTTGCTTGACTGCATAAAAGATGCTCACAAGCTTGTCTTGGTTGGGTTTGGTGTGTTGTTTTTGTTGTGTGTGTTGTTGTTTTGTTTTTCATCTCAAAAATTTCAGACTGATATTCTAAAATGAAACCATTTTAAACAGATGCTAGAGAATACTAAGAGATGTAAGAGTGATCTCAGTGATGCATACTGATAAAAGAACAGAGGCTGAGGAGTGTAGGATTTTTGAGCATGAGAGGGAAAACACTCTGGATGGTTTTGAAACACTGTGCCTTTCAAATGTAATTTGCACTGCTTCCTGCTAGTGGAAAATGGGGTAGGTTCTTTTTAGTAAGGAAGCTGGATATTCCACTGAGGAGGAGATATGAATTCTCATAGACATCCTGACTGCATCTATATTAGAAAATGAAATGCGCCCAGGACCATTCTCTGTCACTGAGGCCAAGTGGCATGTAGGCACCCTGTGCTCTTTCCCTCCATAACAAGGTGACCAGAGGCAGATTGCCTAATGGATTCAGTTCCTGGCCCGTGCTAATTCCCAGATTGTGCCTAGATAGTATTTGGAAGAGAGCGTTTTTGTACAGACTTGCCAGTGTGACCAGAAGCTTTTAACAGTATAGGTGATTAATTGCCCAGGAACATTGCCTCAAACTGTTTAATCGACAAGTGCAGTTTGTCAATTAAATAGCTTCTGTTTCACACTTAGGGCTGAGAAGTACACCACGCTTTGATACTGCATGGTATCGTGCCTTCAGACAATTTCTTGGAGTATCTTAAAAGCTTTACATATTCCGCCTGTTGGTAATTTCTAACCTTAAACAATAGTCAGTCTCTATTCACTGATCAGAATTATTTCTGCAGAGTTCTGTTCACATCTAATTCTGCTTCCACCTGAACTTGTGTATAGCAAATATACTAAAAATCACTACAAAAATCCCCCACTTTCCTAAGTGCAAATGGAGAGCATGAATCTGACAATGAGGACAGGATACTGTTGCTTTCTTTTTTGTGTGACTGACTTTTCTGTTTGCACCATCCTGTTGTAAGCTATCCATTGTGTGTCAGTCACTGCATCTTGTAATTCTGCTTAGGAACTGTAGTACAATCAAGACCCTGGTGGCCAAGAACATTACCTGTTCTTGTTATCTGGCAGACTGCACTGGAAAATAATAGGAAATTTTAAAAATGAGGAAGGGGGTGGGGAGACACTTTTAGCTACATGCAAAGAAATTCAGGCAGCACAAGACCTACAGAGATCTCATTGAAGCCAATCTCCTTCCCAACAAAATGGTCAGCCTCACCTAAGTGATCTGCAGATATTTGCCTAGCCTGTTCCTGAAGATCCTTCTGTCCTGGTCCACTCTGTTTGCACTGTGGGTTAGGTTTATATCCTTTTCATATATGCTAAAAGTTAAATTTGGTCCTAAACTTATTGCAAACTGAGCAGGGATTAGTGATAGGTCAAAATATGTAAGTACTTTCTGACCATTGTTAGCTTTCAAAGGTCTCTGGCTTCTCTAAATCCATGTGAGATAGCCTCAGAAAAATGTGCATGCAGGAAAGGACTGGTCTGAAAGCATTGCTAAGCTTTTCTTACAAAGCATTAGGATTTTGCATGTAATACTGAAAGCAACTATTACAAATGCATGTAACTGTTACTGCTTCCAGCGCTGTAAACAATGGAGCATCCAGCACAGGGGTAGAGTGAACCACCACTAGAATTCTTCTGTAGCTTCAGGAGAATCTGTGTGTCAGCATTTGCTCTGTTGTGGTCCCCAGGGACTGAAACATTAGTTACATTCAGTCAGATTGAGAAGTTAGTGTGATGTCTAGAAGTAAACTTCAACTTCAGATCTTTTCTGATGTGGTAATTTGTAGATCATGACAGCAATAACTGCAATAATTTAAGATGTTAATGACCTCAGCCATCCCAACAAATAGGTAAGAAGCAAGTCACTCTGAATGAAGTGCTAAGGGCAGGTAAATGTATCAATGGGAATTCATTTTTTTAGTGTTTGTAGGCAGAACAACTTATGATCTTCCACTGAACATAGTCTTTCTTCTAATGACTCAGTTTTGTCCTCTGTCTCTGTTTTTGACAGAATTTGTCATCTTTCTAGGAGGATTGGCAGGACAAGACTTCTGAGTACTGGAGACCTGTCCGATGATGGCAATTTAAGCAAATATTCTGAAGAATTTCTGCTGTGGAGAGGGGTTTACCCAGCAAATGAGTGGGCAGGCTTAGTGTGGGGTTTATGTCTTATGCAACCATGAGAACTTGAGGTCTGGAATGCTTAGATCCACCACATGGAAAGTTTCATTAAACTTCCCAGGGCATCAGTCCTCAAGGTCTGTTTCAGTAATGAATAATCATATTTAGGAATTATTCAATACCTAGAGACAGAACACATACATGGACATTAAAAAACAACAACAACAAAACAAGAAGTCAAAAGTATAATTCAAACCAAACATACCTTAGAGGTAAGTGATCAAAATCATTATGGGAGCTGGTAAGGGGAAGGAGCTTTTCTAATAATTAACCTTGGAGAGAGAAGTTGTGATATCATTATTGCAGTGTTCATGGGCAGAATGATATGTATTTAAAATATTTCGGGATTCCATCCGGCCCTCTGTTCACTCTGTAGCGGTGAATTAGCCCTACTGAAATCAACTTTTGTTCTGTTCCAGGAGTCCTACTCAGATAGACTTGAGGTGTGCAGTCATATCCTTTTTTCCCTTGAGTTTTGACAGACCAAATAAAGTAGAGACCTCTCTTACAGTGATAGCATGCTGAGAACCTGTGCTGTGGGAGAAGAAAGTGTGAGATAGAATACTGGTTATTGTCCAAACTTAGCTTGCAAATAGCAGCCTAGCACATCTTGCTCATCTATATGTATTTCCCAGAAGGTAATGGCTGGGAAGGTGTGTGAAGGTCCACATTTGGAAGAGACAGTAATGGAGACTGATGTCTGGAGCAAAATGTTCATGCAAAATGCTTCTTCCCTGGGGAAGCTCTCCCACAGCTAGATGTAGTGTTATCTAGCTGTCTGGTTTTAATTCCAGGACTGCAAAGAGAGCATGGCTCTTAAAACTCTGCCTGGGATTTTTATTTATTTATTTATTTATTTTCTGCTGTTGGTAATTAACCCAAATATTCAAGAATCAGTCTTTAATTTCATATACCATCCACTCTTTATCCCTGAAATCCATACTGCTTCTTTATCTGATTTTCTAATTGAATTATAATGGGAGTAAATGCACATTGTAAAATTTCCTCCTGTTATTTGCATAGAACTCAGAGACAGGAGCCAGTGTAACATACTTCGAATTTGTTTTCCTTTTAAGAAGGGGTTTTCATTTTAGATTTTTTTTTCCTGGGCTAATGCACATCTGATGTCAGGCTTCCCAGATGAGAATGGTTAGACTGGCGTTGACATTTTTAGAAATATGTGCAAATGGAAAAATATCCTGGGAGTTCTGCCAATGGCTGATTCTGTAAAGTTTTAGAGTCTCTGTTGAACAGGAAACATGAGCCAGGTACCTTTACAGAAAAGAAGTCTTACTCATGAAGTACCTACTTGGGTGTGTGCAATGAGTGCCTTCTCAATTTAAGAAGAGTAGAAGGGAATTCCAGAAGATTCTGATTCTGTTAGGAGATACTTATTCGCCTTTCAGACCAAATGATAAGCAGTCAATTTAGCATCTTTCTCAAAGGAAGGCACAACTACAGCAAAAGATCCTGGGGGGGGGGGGGGGGGAAGATTTTCCAAGGTTTAACATGCAAGGATAACAAACAAAGTGGTTCAGACAAATCTCCTTCCTGATCCATGGCTGTTCCTTCTAGTTTGGTGCTGATGACTGGGACAAAATAGTGTAGAGCTGAGCTGATTTGCAGTGAATCCAGCCTTTTCATTTCACAGTAAGATGGCAGAATTTGCAGGATGAGTGCAGTTGATTAGTATGCTATGAATGTGAATTTTCGTAGGCTTTGCAGCATGCTCATTTTAACTGTTCTCAACAGAGCAAATGTCTCATTAACAAATAGTAGTCTTTCACAGATGCAGGTCAAATGCTGCTCGTTACTCGAGGAGAAGCAGACCACCCTAAGTGAACAGGGGTTGTACATGGGTTAAACCAGCATGGGACATACCCTAAGGTACAATATCAGTGCATGCTAAGAGCAGATTGGCTATGTCTATATCCAGGGCTGCAGGCGACTCCCGCTGTTTTGCTGGCTCTGTTGAGCGTGGATCTCAGTAGGAGCCTGGGGCCAGGAGCTGGTGCTTTTCACGGAGGCAAAATAGTGCTCAGTGAGTGGCAGGACCTCAGCTCCAGCTGAGCTCAGTGCTTAGCCCAGTCTGCTGACTGGCTGTGTCTTGCCTCTGTGAGAAGCAGCATCTGCTGGATTGCCCCATGGGTCAGTGCTCAACAGGACCAGCGGCTCTTCTTGCGCTCTGCTTGGCATATTCCGTGCAGCTGGCTCTCCCCTCTCCCCTGATGAGTGGTAGCATACGTTTGTTTGCAGCATGCACCATTGTTTCCCAGCACGAGAACATTTTGCAGAGTCAGCAGTCTCCAGAGCCTGGAATGCTCAGTCTTGTCATCTCTCTCCTGTTTACCTTATGTTATGTTCACATGTTACAAGGCCGAGCGGATGTGGCTGTGCCTGTGCTGCACGTACCAGCCCATGTGTTGTGGAGTGCATATTCTGTCCTTGGCAGGACTCCCTGGGCTGGCTTTATGTTGTGGATGGCTTCCCACACAGGGACACTGTGGCTTATTGGTGGTCTGAGCAGAAAGTTTAGGTACAGCTATTTTGACATATGATAGGACTTCTCTACAACTGCTGTGTGGAGTACCACAGAAATCAGCATAACAGAAGGCAGCATATTGAACTGAGCTGGATCCATTCTGATTCATTCTGTAAAAGGATTTGATTGTTTCCAAGGGAAGCAGAGTTTTTTTAGTCACTCTGTGTTTTTGTTTTTGTTTTTTTTTAGTAGTTTTTGAATGTGTTGGCTGTTTTAAAGCAAATTTGGCAGGCACTAGCCTTAAAAAAAAATATTTTAAAACTTTTGTAAAGGTAGCTGAGTGCACAAAGAAAATAGCCAAATGAATACTGCTATTCTTAGGGAAAAGTTATTGCATTAGTTTCCTAAATCTTACTCTATCAATACAGGAAGGACATAGTGAATGAATACACTATTTAAAAAAAAAATGTATTCACAGATTTCTCTGAATGTAGCAAATACTGATTAGATGTCATTTATAGAATTACAGCAAGAAGCAGAGTTGTTCTTAGTAATATGGTAAAAGAGCATATTTAGACAGACTCCTTCCATTCCTCTAGCAGTACATTCAAACAATTTTCAGACTTCTAACTTCTCCTGAAGTCTGTTGTAGCTGAGAGACAGAGAGACCGGCAGACAGAGACCAAGAGACCCTCTTGATTTCAGTGAGTTTGGGACCAGGTTTGTCATGGTCTGTCTCATGCCATCCTGGTGTTTTACAAGTTGAGGAAACAAAATCTTGAAACCGAAACTCTTATTCTTTTCTGCTGCATTGAAGTTGGAGTGCTTGGAGGGTTAGGAGGAATGGAGGAAGAGTTTACAAGAAAGCTGTCTCTTTATTATTAGACTTTAAATAGGCTGAGTTTTAAGTAGATTAATTTGCATGCCCCACAGCATCCATGCACAGCAGTAGTGCTAGCTGCAGCTTCTTTACTTCCCGGAACTGAATAACTGCTCATCCTATTTCCTTTCGTAAGTAAAGTACTATGCAGAGAGTTTGTTGATTCCTCCCTACTTACCAACCAACTATCCATACGTATTACTTCCACTGTGGCATTTTCTTTATGGGATAGGACTTTATGGCCTGCTTTGAGAATAGATGGTAAAAAAAGCAAGAAATGTTACTGTGCTGTGTTTAGAATGTGGACCTGAAAAGCATAACTGGGCCCTGAACTATTTTCCCAAGATCACATAGTGCCAGGGTGCAGGACAGAGAATGTATTTCCTGAATGGAACTAATACCTTAATTTTAAGGATCATGTGGTCGCACTTTCTGCCAACATGTCTTATGGTCATAAACTCAAATGAAGTGTTAAGTACCTGGCCAGAATTACTGTCAATTTAGTGACATCTAGTAGGATAGTTGTTATATGCACTCTGCTGTTGAATCTACAAATTTGTTTATCACTCTAATCACTAGGCTTCACCCTTTTGCTCCTGGCCATTTTGATCTGTTTTATTTACATTCTTATACTGTGTTCATCGCTGATTCTGCATTCACCACCTCCAACAATGCTGTAAGAAATGTAGCTAACAGCCTTGGTGTATTGTTTCTCTCATTCTCTCCTTGTGAGAGCTGTAAGTGAAGGAACTGCGGATTTTAAAAAGGAAATATAGATACACATGTATTAACAGTATGTGACTTCTAAGAAGGCAGGGCAGAAAGTACATCTTGAAGTTTGTTCCTCATCATTCAGTCTTTGTTTCAGTCCAGAAAGTGTTATTTCCTGTTCCCTTTTGGTAGGTTTTGCTATGCTTGAGGTAAAGGTTCACTCATTGTAACTACCAACTCAGAGCTCTTAGCTTTTTTTTTTTTTTTTTTTTTTTTTTTTTTAATATCTTGGGTTGAAATTATGGATCATCCCGAAGTCAGGGCACTTAAACTTCATCAGTTCATATGTGGAAAATTTGTGGGGGAATTAGAAGGTGTTTGATCTGTTGCCATTGCTAAGAAAGACTACAGCATTTTGTTGCCATTGTAGTGATGGATTTCTTGTGATATTTGTTAAAAACACTGATAAAATGCTCACCTGATCAGACACTAGCAACATTTTTAACTTTTTACTGTGCAAAAATGCAGTATCTGTAACAATGCAAAGGTAGACAGGAAGAGCCCTACATTTGAAATCTGTTTTTTTTTAAGCTTATGATGCTGTGAAGTCTGACTCTGGTTGTCAAATCCTCAGCCTATTCCATTTTGTGAAAAAACAGCCTTTTTTGAATGATAATAAATGCTGCAGAAAGGTTGCAGAAGAGGGGCATAGGCACACAGAACCTGACTTTGTATCCAGTAAGGATACCAAATTCTAGAAAAATCTTCAGCAAAAGCCTTGTGAATTGTTTTGTTTCCCTTTATATTCTTGCACCATTGGAAAATAAAATAACAATCTGCTGCAATACAAAGAACATAATCTGTCATTTTCTCTTGACCATTTTGAAAGTCTGCTAGAATAGTCAAAGAATGGCATGCAGGCGGTTTGCAAAATCATTTTGCATGAAGGATTTCAAAAGCTTCCCCAAAAGCTAACTACAAGTTATTAACTCACATTTGGGGACCATCTGCCTAGTAGCTTTTCAAAATAATTCTATAAGCACACAGGCTAAAAGCAAAGAATATCTTACAAAAGCATCTTTACAGAAAAAAAAAAGAAAAAGAAAAAGAAAAAAAAAGAAAGAAAAAAAAGAAAAAGAAAAAGAGAGAGAAAGAAGGAAGGAAGGAAGTGAAGGAAGGAAGGAAGGAGAAAGAAGAAAGAAAAGAAAAAAAGAAGAAAGAAAAAGAAAGAAAAAAGAAAAAGAAAGAAAGAAGAAAGAAAGAAAGAAAGAAAGAAGAAAGAAAGAAAGAAAAAGAAAGAAATGAAAGGAAGAAAGAAAGAAGAAGAAGGAAGGAAGAAAGAAGGAAAAGGAAGGAAGAAAAAAAGAAAGAGAAAGGAAGAAAGGAAGGAAGGAGAGAGAGAGAGAGAAAAGAAAAAAGAGAAGAAGAAAGAAAGAAAGAAAAAAAAAAGAAAGAAGAAAAGAGAAAGAAACAAAGAACAAAAAAGAAGAAAAGAAAGGAAGAAAGGAAGAAAGGAAGAAGGAAGAAAGGAAGAAGAAAGAAAGAAAGGCAAACCCGCAAATAGTTGTGCTTTACCTTTTGTTACTTCTATAGGTTATAATCATAAGAAGGGACAGAAGCGTAGCTGGGGCATTGCCAAAATATATATATATGTTCTGAGAATCATCATGCAATTTCCATTGTAGAATTTTGGTCTATTTTGGTGACAGCTACATTTGTTTGGGCAAAATGCAGTGTCTATGATATGGACGTTACTACGTCTTCAGACCTTAGGATGTTACAGCAATTTTCCTGCTGTAGAGAAAGACCACGTGTCGGAGATAGGTTTTTTCTAAAGCTGTAAAGCTTCATTTATGTGGGAACACTTTGAAAACTTAATCTGAATGAAATAATAGCTAGATCTGATGTGTATGACTTGAAGTGGTATATATTCCTCCGTGAATAATCACATTTCGAAAAACGGTAAATCTGACTCAATATAACTTAGTCCACTTCAACATACTGAAACAAATTTAAACTTTATTATTTTAAAGGAGAGTGACTGTACAGGGACTAACCAGACTAAAAATGACTTTTTCCTAGGCAGAAAATCCCCATTTTTAAGAGTCATTTGATAAGTCTGGAAAGACTGAAAATCATTGACAAACAGCCATGCCATGTTTATAATTTGCTGTAAACAAATGGCATAATTTTACATTGTGCTGAGCCTTGAGTGTTTTTGTTTGTTTGTTTGTTTGTTTGTTGTTTTTCCCCCAGGTCCTAAATTCCTTTTGTCATCTATAGGTGTTGAATGCAATTAATATGACCCAGGATGAAGTACAGGTAGCATTGAGAATGACCTGTGCTGCTCAATATGCAGGTATGTCTAGCTCTCATCAAATGTCCTGGCTATTATGAATGAAGATAACTTAATCCTGTAAGCTATGAAAAATACTTTACCTTTCCTAGCTGTAAAACAGACTGGTGACCTAGAATTAGGGTCAGAGAAATGTCTGCTCTACCTTTATTTGATTTGAATTGTATCTGGACTCGGAAGGCGTGATCCTCTACTACAGAACTGAATGGAAATTTTGCTACTGGCTTCAACAAATATGGTTTAAGCAGCACTGCTGATGCTTTCAGTAACTTTCCTACTATGAGTCAGACGGAATAGCAATGGGTCTGCACCTTGCTCAGAATAGTGAAAAAAAATCAGAGACAGCAGTTTGCAAAAGGTTAGGGATGAGGTAATTAGTATTCACTGTCATCTCTGAACTTAAATTATGATTCAGTCTGGTTCTGTGCTCTCCAGAAAGGCAATACATGGAACTATATAAGGCTGGGTGTCACTGTCAGTGCATAATGTTTAACCTGGATAAAATGGAGCTATAGAAGTCAGAAGGAATTTGAGGCAAATGGGACTTGGGGTTTCCTTAAGAAAACTTATCTGAGGAGTTATAAGTAACAAAGTGATGTTTAAAGACATTGTACAGCATCACAGCCACACTAATATTAAGAATTTGAGAAGATAGCTGGAATAGCCATCTATTCCATGTTTTTATTGTCTATAACTTATAACCGTGGATATCTGGATATTCCCTTAAATGTCCTGCTCCTTTGGAATACAGTTAAGTATTTTCCCTGTACAATTTCCTGTGTCACTAATTCCATGGCTTAATTGCATGCCTTGTAAAAACATATTTCCTTTTCCTGTTTTTAAACTTCCTGACATATATTTTATTGATTGTCCCTGACATTTTTTTCTCAGTGAACAAAAAGTCCTAGTCTGTCTGATTTACATTGTTCTCTATAACATACATTTTACTGAAAGTCTTATTTATATCCTTTATGAAGTAAATAACCCAGTCTTTTCTACAACTTTATATATGACAGTTGATTGAGGCCCTGGATCATTAGCATATTTTCTGGGAGCCTTTTCATATGTTTTGAACTCCAGCATTTAAATCTGTTCACAGATCCCAAATGGGCTGATCCACTAATTAATGTAAAGGCGGCATGACATTTTCAGCTTCATTTTATTTTCCACGTGCACCCTGACATCTTCATAGCTTTGATTGCAGCTTGCATAGTGATCAGAAACCTTCGCTTAGCAGGTACTAAACTGTGTCTGCACTGGTAGTCTTTCTCAGGAACTGAAGAGTACTGACCCAAAGTGGTTGCTGCCAGTCTTTTGGATGTTCACTGTGGTGAGAGTTGGGCATATTCAGATTTGAATGCTTCTGTTGAACATTCTAGCTATCTTGTCTTTAAACTGCTTGCATAGACATGCCCGGAAGTGTTCTAGCCTTTTCTTTTTTTTTTTTTTTTTTTTTCTTTTTTTTCAGAATGTATACAGATATTTATATCCCTGTAATGCGTATGAATATTTTTTTCTTTATTATTATATTGTTACAAATTTCAGTGGCCATTTAGGTGTATATTCATCTAGCTTTTTCCTCCTTCTGAGGCCCTCAAAGTTCCTTTTTGTCCCAAATAGTTTAAAAAAAGGGGGGGGGGGGGGGGGAGTGCTACTTTATTTCACTTCTACCTCTCCAGAGGAAATTCAAATAATCAGTGAGAAAGATCATAATGGACCAATGATGACAAGAGATGTGTCTGTGACAGTGTACATTCAACAGGAACAAATGACTGCTGCATTCACTGCAAGATTGTCCCTGAATACAGAATAGGATGTTATGATCTGCTGGGATCTAGAAGTTTGATTTACTTGTTTCTGTAATTTCAGGAGGGTCAAGCTAGGTTGGTGAGTGCTCTAAGTTATGAGGAGCAACAGTGAATGATAAAGGACTCCACTGAGCACTGACTGGGTCCGTTAGCCATTTGGAGCTCAATAATCTTATTTTCTCAGGAGATGTTCAAGTGTTGCAGTGAAAGTAAATCTGTGTGTCTTGCTGTGGGTGTGTGAGACTCTGCTGAAAGATGGTTTCATCCTTTGGCTCTTTGTCATTTGTGAATGGCCTGGTTCTTGAACAAGTAGCAAAAGACGTTAGACTGTCTTATCAAGCTGTCCTTGTTAATTTTGACAGCCTCTGTGAGGCTCAGAGAGACACACCTCCTACAGGCTCTAGCAACACCTGTTGAAGTTATATTCTGGTCAGACACAACATTGCCTTGCCAGCCTGAATTTGCCTTTGCAGATAGGCAGCTGGTAGCTTTAGGACCAGAAACCTGCCCAATACTTCTTCATGTTAAGGTAGATGGTATTGTGTTCAGCAGACTCTTTATTTTTTCTGATGTTATTATGTTCCTGGTCTTCATTCCCAGTTCACAGAGAAGTATGCCCTCACATAGACTGGGCAAAAGCAGGGAGAGAGGAAAAGCGATGCCTCAGGATGATCGCTCTCATATTGATGAACATATCAGGGCTGATTTAATTAAATAGCATGTATGAAAATGAAAAGCTAATCTGACCCTATTGTGGCAGTTAACGTGTGCAGTCTACATAATTACCATTTACTCAGAAACAACAGGCCCAGTCCTGATTCTATTCAAGATCCTTGAAGCTGTGCCACTGACTTCCCAGGGATCCGAATTGAGCTCAGCATTCTGTTTCAGACAGAGGAGAGGAGACTGATGATCCTTTCAAAGAAAGAATACTGATGATCTCTGTCAATAACTTGAATCCAGTTACTGTAGCATCAGGTAGTTTCTTCGGAAAGATTGTTAGACTCTTGCACATCAGCATTGTGTTTCAGAGGTATATTTGCTGAATTACACTTTTTATAAATCCCTGGAATAAGCAAGTCTATTTGCTCTCCATCTGGTGCTGATCTTAAAATACAGTGAGATTGGCAACTAATCATTCGTGGACAGAGTAGTATAAAAGTTGTATGAATCAGTTAATACTGGTAAATCCAAAACTTACTTGTAGATACTTGAAAAAGCAAACTATAAACATTTCATCTTAGGACAGAAGCTCTTTGTAAGATGGAGAAATATCTCACATGCTTCTAGTGCCAAAATATCAAGTAGCAATGGTTTTTGTTGTTGTTTTGTTTTGTTTTTTTCCAGATTTCTTTCCTGTTAATTCTTGTTCAAAATATGTACTATAATACTTGTCTTGAAACTGGTTACACCTCATATTCAAGGCAAAATTCTTACACTTTAAGATTCAGTTTCATCCTGGCAGCTTTAGTCTTGCATCAATTACTTTAAGTGCTTTCCAGAGATGCACCAAGCAAGGAACTAATCTTCTGTGTTATTTTCAGTGCCTGCTAATGTTTATATCCAATGGTGGTCTCCATGTGCAGTCAAGATGCATTTAGAGGGGATGCATGTACTAAAAATCTTATTTAAAATAAGTATGGGAAATCTGCTAGCAGATAGGTTGAAAATTCCTACATGTAGGATTGAAATGGGATGAGTCCAAAGAGAAAAGTATTTGCATAGCTTTGTGGATTAACAGTGCCAGAAGACATTTTGTTAGGTGAGGATGTAAACTCTAAACTTGAAGCCCATAATGACACCCACCATCTGTCATAGAATCAGAGCCTCACTCACCTTTTTCATTTAGTGAGCAGGAAGAGGGTTGGTCTTGACATCCCAAGCCATCAAAGATGAATGAAATCTCCTGAAGGTTTATAGTAGTGAGGAAAATTGTGGTTTGCTCTATTTGACAGCTGGTTGACTAAAATCCTTTATGACCCATAGTAGAGTTGACTGCGTATTGTATTCCTACCCAGTTTCCTTCCTCCATTAACTAAAACTTTGTTTTTTCATGTGAGATGAAAGGAGAATAGTATACCAAATCAGTGTGAGTGACTTGGGACTATAACCAACATTAGAGACTCAGGTTCAAGTTCCTCATTAGATGCTGACAACTTGGGGTTTGCAATGGCTGTTTAAAATCCCAAGAGGGTATCTTCTAAATCTGCTTTTTCATTCTCATCTCTTCCATCTCCTTCTCCCCTCAAACCTCTCCCAATTAATCACATCTAGTGCCTAGCACATATCAAAGAATAGTGTAGATCAACCTTTAAGCTTCATTTGGGCTACCTGGCTGCTGTGTCTGGGAATGTGGCAAGACACAGGAATCTTCCCTTTTAATTTCTCTTTTGTGTATGTTGAGAGTGTTTGCTGTTACCCTGGGAAGTCACAAGCAGTGAGACATTCTTTTCATGGTCTTAGTTAGCATCATGTTTAGACTGGCCCAGAAACAATTGTACAATTGTACAGTTACCATCCAGGATACATAGTCTTTCAGCCTACAGTGCCCTTACATAATTTCATCAATCATGTACAAGCAGCTACCACAGAGACATGTTGCGAGACAAGCTTTCTTGAGGAAGGAACTGCAAGATATGTCTGCAAGGGCTGGTAAAGACTTAGTGTCCCATCTGAGAACCTTTCCCAGAGAACTCTGAATTGAAACAGGCATGTTTCCATACTGCATATCTCTTTCGAGACCTAACATGCTCAAAAAAAAAAAAAAAAAAAAAAAAAAAAAAGGAGATTCACTGAAAATGAAAAAGTCCCTTGCTTGTTAACTACCAGTGAGCACACTGGACTGTGCCTCTGCAACTTCCCTCCCCTGTGTTTGGATCACCTGGATGAGACGTGCAAGGAAGTGCAGCAACACAATAGCAGCTTGATGTGAATGAAGAGCTCCTGTTTACAAGTGATTTCACAGCTGTTTTGAGCAATTGTTTTTCTGGATATTTTTGCCTCTCAGATGATAAGACAAACCTGAAAACTAAGATATTTTAAAAGCCCCATTTATTTCATATAGTCATCTTAGAGCAGCTCCAAACAAATACAGATTCAGGACAAGAGGCTGCAGCTCAGCACTACTTGAAAATATTGTTGATGCAAGTTTGACAAGCAAAAACTTTTGTTTAAGTCATAGTACCAAGGAGCCTGCCTTCTGAACAGAAAGCCCACAGCCGCTCACAGCAGGACACTGCTGCTTTAACAAGCTTTCTCTGGCTGCTCCAATTCCCTGTAGTGGGTGGTTTATGTTGTGTTGTAATCATCTATCAAACTGCAACAGCATTTGTTGTCCTGAGGTGCTGACTCTAGTGGAAGCTTCTACTGCAGTTTTCCCAGGCTTCATTTCAGGTCACTAATTACATCCTCCTCGAGCTTTTGCATGGATTGCACTCCAGCTGGAGGAATTATCCAAGAGAAATGACACGACTGGTATGCTGGGATCACATTTCTAGATTGTGATTGGACTGAGGGAAGCTTCTGTCCTTTGTCTTCATGAAGACCTGACATTTGAATGTGGTGAGGATGTGCAAGCCTTCAGTCTTAGTTCTTTCTCACGCACATCCTCTTCCCTCCAGGCAGCCAGCTAGATTGGGAATGGACAGAGGAGAGAGCAGAGGATGTGATGGGTGACTTGAGCTGGCATCTGGATGTTGAGCAGCAAAATGTCTCTGTTGGCTTAAGCTACCAACAAAAGATTTGCTGTCTTGTCTCTGAGTCACCATCAGAAGTCCACATATAGGACTTGAGTTGAGGTGACAGTATATGAAGTTTGCCTCGAGATGAATTTGGAGAACAAAACAGTGATAAGAATAAAACATATTTTTATTTTGTTTTGTTTTGTTACCTGCAAAACAAGATTTGACAGAGTGGAAAAGCAGGAGGCCACGTGGTTTAAAAGGGATAGATAAAGGGCTAGTTGAGACCTTTGGGCAGATTTGTCTGTGAAAGTTGGAATAATGCACTGTAGCACAAATGATCCCTCTGCTAACCTTACCCCAGATCCAAGCCATTCCCACCTACCTTCTCAGCAAAAAGTTAGACTAGACTTTGACTAGATACATCCTAAAGTCCTTGGAGACCTCACTCCTCCAGTAGCTGTGTGAGACAAATATTGCTACTGAGTGGAATTCTCAGCCCTGAGTTAGGATATTATTTCCCTTTCCCCATACAAATGCCATTTTTTGGCAGATGCAGATATTCCATTGACAATGCTTCTTTGACTTCTCCTAATGAAAAAGGAGAAAAGATGACCTTCTAGCCTTAGATTTAAAATTTTTTGAAGGTAGATTTAAAATATTTTTGAAGGAATACATGGTATCCAATTTCTAATTCACATAGTATTGAGGGATTCCCTCTAACCTAGGGAGTTCACAAAAAAGTGAACCCTCTCTGATCTTGGCTTCTGTTTGGTTAGAAATGCTCTCAGGAAAATGGAGTTGAAAGTTCTGATACAGACGGACAAAGGAGGGAAATGGGATTCTCGAAAAAGGTCTCTAACACTCAATAGAGACATAAAGAAATTTAGAAGAAAGGAAAGGAAAGGAAAGGAAAGGAAAAAATAGGAAAGGAAAGGAAAGGAGAAGAAAGGAAAGGAAAGGAGCGGAAAGGAACGGAGAGGAAAGGAAAGGAGCGGAAAGGAAAGGAAAGAAAAGGAAAGGAAAGGGAAGGGAAGGAAGGGAAGGGAAGGGAAGGAAAGGGAAGAGAAGGGAAGGGAAGGGAAGGGAAGGGAAGGAAAGGAAGGGAAGGGAAGGGAAGGGAAGGAAGGGAAGGAAGGGGGGAAGGAAGGGAAGGAAGGGAAGGGAAGGGAAGGGAAGGGAAGGGAAGGAAAGGAAGGGAAGGGAAGGGAAGGGAGGGAAGGGAAGGGAAGGGAAAGGGAAGGAAAAGGGAGGAAGGGAAGGGAAGGAAGGAAGGAAGGAAGGGAAAGGAAAGGGAAAGGGAAGAAAGGAAGGAAGGAAAGTAGGAAGAAAAAGAAAATGAAAAAGAAAAAGAAAAAGAAAAAAGAAAAAAGGAAAAAGAAGAGAAAAGAAGAGAAAAGAATAAAAAGAAAAGAAAAAAGAGAAAAGAAAGAAAGAAGAGAAAAAAGAAGAAAAAGAAAGAGAAATAGAAAGAAGAGAAGAGAAGAGGAAGAGAAGAGAGAAAGAGAGAGAAGCAAGAGAAAGAAGAGAAGGGAAAAGAGAAGAGAAGAGAAAGAGAAGAGGGAAGAGAAAGAAAGAGAGAAGAAGAAGAGAAGAGAAGAGAAGCAAGAAAGAGAAGAAGAAGAGCAGGAAAAGAGAAGAGAAGGGAAAAAGAGAAGGAAGAGAAGAGAAGAGAAGAGAAGAGAAGAGAAGAGAAGAGAGAGAAGAAAGAAGGAAAGAGAGAAAAAAAGAAGAGAAGTAAGAAGAGAAGAGAAAAGAAGAAAAGAAAAGAAAAGAAAGAAAAGAAAGAAAGAAAGAAAAAAAGAAAGAAAAGAAAAGAAAAGAAAAAAGGAAAGGAAGAAAAGAAAAGAGAAGAGAAGAGAGAGAGAAAGAGAAAGAGAAGAGAATAGAGAAAAGAAGAAAGAGAGAGAAGAAAAGAGAAGAAGAGAAGAAGAGAGAGAAGAAGATAAAGAAGAGAAGGAAAGAGAAGAGAGAGAAGAGAAGAGAAGAGAAAGACGAGAAGAAGAGAAAGGAATAGAAGAGAAGAGAAGAAAGAGAAGAGAAGAGAAAGAGAAGAAAAAGAAAGAAAAAGAGAAGAGAAGAGAAGAGAAGAGAAAGAGAAAAGAAGATAAGAAGAGAGAGAAGAGAAGAGAAAGAAGAAAGAAAGAGAAGAGAAAAAAAAGAAAAGAAAAGAAAAAGAAAGAAAGAAAAGAAAAAAAAGAAAAGAAAGAAAGAAAAGAAAGAAAAAAAGAAAAGAAAAGAAGAAAAGAAAAGAAAAGAAAAGAAAAGAAAAGAAAAGAAAAGAAAAGAAAAAGAAAAGAAAAAAGAAAAGGAAAAGAAAAGAAAAGAAAAGAAAAGAAAAGAAAAGAAAAAAGAAAAAAGAAAAAAGAAAAAGAAAAGAAGAAGCCTAGAAAACTATGTTTCCTATGATCACTCTCATTTCTGGAACTTGATAATACTCAGACTCCTGTCTAGTTATTTCTGGATTTAAGCAGAATCCAAAGTCTAGGACTTGAGAAGATGAGTCCCTTAAGAAGTGTGAGTACAGGTTTATACTGCAGCAGATTGACATGGGATTTTGTATCACAGTACCTAAGCATGCAATTACTAAGGATTTAAGCATCTAATTCCTCTTATGACCTGGCTTTCATCGCATATCTGCTGGTGAGGGATGGCTCTCACTATTCCATATCGGGTAACTGTGTTTTGGGTTCATGAAGCATAAATCCTTGATGGTCTGTCTATTGTGGCATCTAAGGTCATGTCCTAAGGTGATAAAGCTAGTCAAGAACTGTGTAAGGAAGAGCTATTTTATTGATACTGCATTTCATTAACATGTCTCAAAAGGGGCCCTCAGCACCTCACAGGAGGAGGCCAGTAATTTTTCTAAAGGTTTTGTACAATGTCAGTTTTCCTTATGACTATCAGTAATTTGAACTTTTAAACCATTTTCATATCCAGGGACATCACCAAGGCAATAAGAACAGGAAGAACTTCAACCTTCACAAATACTGAAGACTGATTGCTAGAGAAACTGCACAAGTCAGAGTAGTTGCATGATAAATCAGTAAATAATGCTGTCTCTGTGTTTTTCAGAGTGGCCTGGAGCTCATGCAGTAGTGCAGGTCTCCAGATGGCTTTCCACGGCATCGTCTTCCATAACACACCAATGAGCCACGGGACTGAGACAGAAATTCCAGTGTGGGGAGGGTGTGAGTCATGAGACGGTGAGTTGAAAGAAACAGCAGGATAAAAATAACAGAGCAGAGTATGATGCAAAATATTAATCTCTTACTCTGTGTTATCCTAGCTTGTATTACATACACTACTATATTATACCGTAGATGCTCTACTGCTCAAAACTGATCTCTGTATGCTGCTCTGAAAGATTATGGCTCAGGATGCCAGATTGCAGGGACTTCTAATACTTGTGCCTTTAAGTTGTCTGACAATTCTTAATCAAGAAGTTCATACAGTAAAAATATGTAATCAGAGTATAAAAATGCCACTTTTGCAACATTCATCATTTTTATATTTCATATGAATATGTCAAATTCAGTTAATTTAAAACCAATTGAAAAAGAAAAACTGAAATAATTTCTCTTTTAAAGTCCCTCTCTTTTTCTTTCCTTTTTTTTTTTTTTTTTCTTTTTCCTTCCTGTTATCCTTCAGGAAGAGGAAAGAAAGAAGAAAAGTACAAAAATACTATGAAAGCTGAGAAAAAAATCAACTTTGATTCAAGCTAACACAATTCAGTAGAGAAAAAAATAAGTAGAAAAAGCAAAGGAAAATTCAGGTATTTAAGTTTGAGATGTCATTCCCTATTTTTCTACTCATATCTACCACTCTGTCCTAGCTGAACTTCATGCTGAGAGAATTACTCACAACAGCATTAGGAGCACTTTAAGGGGGGGAACTGTTTTCAGTTCAGCTTGTTTGGAGTATTTGAGTAAAGCATCTAACCCAGTCACCTTGATGTCTCCTACAATCAATGGAGCAAGAGAGTGATCTACAGAGAGCTATTTGAAGCTTAGAAAGCCTATTACCATGTTATTTTTCAATTCAGTCAGGAATCTGGGCATCATAAAGGCAGCAGGAGACTCTCCTTTAGCTTCTAAGGGTACCAGCTCTGGCACTGAGTTTTCACTGTGGATTAACACACAGACATCTCTTTTGATAGAAGCCAAGACTTTTCTATTTGGGGGTAGGAAGAAATGTTTATTTTACTTCACATGGATTCAGTTCAAAATTTTTCAAATGGATTTCATGTGGCTTTTTTCATGTTAAGTCACAACTGAGGAACACGAAAACAAGTGACAGGGCAACCTTCTCTGACAAGCAGCAAGGTGATTGTGTGGTCCCTGTGCTGCAGCTCTCAGAACGTGGATGACAGATGTTTGTAGGGTTCTCCCTCCTCCTTGTTCTTTCAGGCTGCTTGATGGAATGAAGTATCTGCACACACATTGAAAAAAGGTGCTGTTAAATCATGACCAATCTAAGGTCACATGATTTAAGTGAGGCATGTGTTTGTGAAATCGTATGGCTGAGGTGTACGTTTATGGTCAGAGTAATTCTTGCTCCCTTTCAGACCCAGTTGAAAAAAAATTCTTCAGTCCCTCTAATTAAAACTACTTTGATTAATCCTTTTTACTGTTATTTTTTTCATGTTTTGTCTTACAGAGTCTGCCTAGGAAGCTATTTTGGAATATATGTTCTGTTTCTTTTTATACTGGTTTTAAGCAAGTGGTTGTTATTTTATATTTTTATTTCCATCTATTTAATTTATTCTTTATATTTCCATCTATTTAACTTATTCTTATATATCATGTCTTTTTATTTTCCAATACATAAAGAAAAAATACATTTATTTTGGAAGTTATAGAAAAATTGAAGTCATTATAATCATGATGTGATGCCTTTGGAACACATTTTGTTTACTATTCAATAGCCACTGTTTTTCTTAGAACATTGTTTGTTTGAATGTAACTTTAAGCCCAGTGAAGTTCCAGGACTAATCTCCCGGAAGGGGATATTTTTGGCCTATATTTTCAGAGTGGAAATTAGAAAAAGGTTTAAGTATTTAGGCCTCTGTTCAACTCTGAGATCAGGGGAAATCTGTCCATTGGAAATAGTCATTTGACCAGTTGAATTAGTTGCATGTCAAAATGCCCAGCATGAAGGGGTTGTTACATTTATTGTATTCATTGCAAGCAGAAAGGTAGGCCTTGCACCGTGTATATTACTGCAGGGGAGCTGACCTATTTTTCTGAAGAGAATAAAGCCTTCCATGAAAATCTAATTTGCAAGAACTGTAAGAGGGGAAGCAATACTGTTTTCCTCTAGGATGTTTCATTATGCAACAAATTGATGAAGGAGACCTTTCCAGCAGGAAAACCACTGATGGTGCTTAGTGACACTCAGTTAATATTAGCACCTCTGAAAGAAAAGTGAAATAATGGTGCATTTTTCACTTGAATATAAGCCATTATTCTGTATCCAGTGTGGAGCCTAATGATTTTATCTTGATACTTTCTATAGCTTTTTGCATTACCTAAGTCTGGTTGCTTTCCTCCTGCAGATACTGACTATTGGGAAGATACTGTTGCGGAGACTGAAACCAAACGTATTTATTCCTTGTTCTCAAATCATCTTTGGTTAGCAGAAGTAGCTGAAAAACTTTCACCTGGACAAATAACTGTGATATCCCCATGAAGCATGCACTCTCAGCGAGATGGATTTCTTCTTTCAAATTGTTGAAAGTGTTCTTCTTGGAGGTTTCTTTCATAGAGAAATTGTTTAGTACTACAAAAGGACTGTGCAGAGTGCAATAAAAGTTCAAAACTTTTGAACTCACTCCCAGGCACAAGAAGACCTAACTACCTGAGATTTTGTTTGGAAATAAATAAATGCCTCTTTTCATCCCCCAAACCGCTGGGGCTCTGTGCTTTCTCTTTTGTAAATAAGTTCTTCTTATACTTTGGGTAACTTCTACAATGGTTCAAACATATCAAATTTTCTCATCATTCTGGAACAAGATTCAAGTGTTGGTTCTTTTTCTTTTATTTGCACTCATCTTTGTTTATTTATTTTGTAATCTTGAGATATGTTGCATGTCTGGAGTTTGTATTTCAACTTTTAACATAAAACTGCTGTACATACAAGTCTAAAATGCATCTGAAGATTAGTCTAATCTTTCATGTGACTCTAACTTGAACATTTTTCTGTTTATGTTTATATTGCTATTTGAAAAATGTGCATTACCTGTATTCTTTATGCCTTTTTTTCCTGGCTATAACTCAATAAAAGTATTTCCCCCTTCAGCAGAACCACAACACTTGTATAGCAGGTATAAGTTTTTAAAAGAATAATGTTTTATAATCATAAATGTCTGAATCTATATTTTTATTTTTATATACAGCTTAATATCTATCTATCTGTAACAGCCTGAATATCTTCTGACATAGGATTTGGGATGGTGAAAAAATTACCAGTCAGTGGCAAATTCAGTTCAGCAGTAACGCTTCACAAGGCTATTTGGACTTGAATAGTAGATTATTCTATTCCCTAAATGTATATGTTCTTAATTATGATTCTGACTATGTCTAAGTTTAGAACTGGTATTAGCCATGTGAGTCAGCTGGGTGTTATACATTTCATCAGGCTGCATATAACTTCTATGTCACTTCAGCTCAGGGATTAATAAATGTTTGCAGTATGTCCATTGTCACAGAATATGCAAGTTTCTAAGGATTGCTAGCATAACCTTTCAAAGCTCCCAGTCATTGTGTTATTTAAGAAGGAACGTAGGTCAAGAGATCTGCCACTGGCCTGGGACAACAGAGACTTTTTTTATCTTGAATGGCGTAGCATGTTTTTTTGTTGTGAGAGCAAGCAAGTATATTAGGTGAAACCCAATCATGTGGCTTTTGCTCAAAGTTAACTGAAGTACTAATTTGAGGACAGTACCTAAAATGTCTGTGAGAATCTGTATCTTGCTGACTTGCTCATGGGCTCTAATTCTGAGGCAGAGAACAGACAAAAACATTTTCTGGTGAAAATGGTTCATTGAATGAGCCCGATGAGTGCCAAAACAGCAGACCCAAGGGAAGCAGGTTGCTTTGCTCCACCATTTGAAGTTAAATTCAAAAGAGAAGACTCCGAGGAATTTGTGTGAAAACACTACTTTCCTGTACTACTTTTTGAACTGAATGTTATGAGACCTGGCTCTCCCATTTTGGAGTTTTTAAGGCAGATTCTCATCTGGCATAAACTAGCCTAATTTCTTCTACATTAGTGGAGCTCCTCTGGTTTATACCCATTGAGGACATGAAAGCTCAGCTGCATTTATCTGAAACTTATTTATATGAACCACATCCTTTTAACAGAAGTTGCTCTTTTTATCCTCTTTACTAACGGGGAAAAAAGAAAGAAAAGAAAAAAAAAAAAAAAAAGCAAGCAAGCAAGAAAGAAAAGAGTAATTTGGCCTGGGGAACTTGTAGGTTGATGCAAACCTCAGGCCTTCAAGGGTGGACTTCCACCCTTGTCATGTGGATGTTCAACTGCTTTTCAACTACATTTTCTATCCCTTTTTTTTTTTTTTTTTTTGTAGTGAGTAGATCTAGTGAGGTGTTCCATTATGTGCTTAAGTGTATCCCTAGCTGACATGAACAGACTGCACAAATGGACAAGTGGAGGCAGAATTAAGTCTTTTTTTATGGATAGTTTTGAGTGTTTGAAAATAGACTTTGATTTCAGAGTGAACTTATCAAACTTCTGTGGGCTATGAGCATTCATAGATATTAAAATCCCTCAGAGCAAGGACATGAAATCCTCCAATGTCTTTTCTGCTTTGGGAAGATTCAGCTTTTTTTGGCATACTTGTTAGAAGATGTTCATTGGCAGGAAGAACTTGAGGCCATTATACAAGAGTAGATTTTGCTGCCATAATATTCCTTTTGGACTCCTGAGTTTACTGAAGTTGATGCAAAATTTTCTGATAGTTTCAGTGGGTTGTGAACATATCCTTGCTCCATCAAATATAGTAATTTACAAAGCATTCAAAGAGCAAAAGACATTTCTCATTCTTGTATATTTAATTCTGTATGCCAAGCCTGTGTTTCAGATTTAAAATCATATACCTTGAAAAGTGTCCAATTTAAATACAATGAAGCATGAACCAATTCAATCTTGTTACTTTGTAGTATATTTGTAAGTGGAAAAAGGCAATAAGACTTCCAGTGAGATGTCTGAGGACTGTAGGAGATGACAGTGGTCATAATCATAGCATTATAGAATCACAGACTCATAGAATGGTGTGGGTTGGAAGGGACCTTCAAATAATCTAGTTTCAACACCTCTGCCATGGGAAGGAACATCTCCCACTAGACCAAGTTGCTCAAAAGCCACATCAAACCTGGCCTTGAACACTTCCAGGGATGGGGCATCCACAGCTCTTCTGAACAACCTGTTCCAGTGACTCATCACCCTCCAAGTAAATAATTTCTTCCCAATATCTAATCTAAATCTACACTTTTTTGTTTAAAACCATTACTCCTTGTCCCATCACTATACTCCCTGACAAAGGGTCCCTCCCCAGCTTTCCTGTAGACTCTCTTTGAATACTGGAAGCACACATAGAATCATAGAATCATAGAATATCCCGAGTTGGAAGGGACCCATAAGGATCATCAAGTCCAACTCCTGGCACCGCACAGGTCTGCCCAAAAGTTTAGACCATGTGACTAAGTGCACAGTCCAATCTCTTCTTAAATTCAGACAGGCTTGGTGCAGTGACTACTTCACTGGGGAGCCTGTTCCAGTGTGCGACCACCCTCTCGGTGAAGAACCTCTTCCTCATGTCCAGCCTAAACTTCCCCTGCCTCAGCTTAACACCGTTCCCACGGGTCCTATCACTGGTGTTTACAGAGAATAGGTCACCTGCCTCTCCACTCCCCCTTGCGAGGAAGTTGTAGACTGCGATGAGGTCCCCCCTCAGCCTCCTCTTCTCCAGGCTGAACAGGCCCAGTGACCTCAGCCGCTCCTCATATGTCTTCCCCTCTAGGCCCTTCACCATCTTCGTCGCCCTCCTCTGGACACTCTCCAACAGTTTAATGTCCTTTCTGTACTGTGGTGCCCAGAACTGCACACAGTACTCGAGGTGAGGCCGCACCAGCGCAGAGTAGAGTGGGACAATCACTTCCCTCGACCGACTAGCAATGCCATGCTTGATGCACCCCAGGATTCGGTTGGCCCTCCTGGCTGCCAGGGCACACTGCTGGCTTGTATTCAACTTGCTGTCAAGCACAACCCCCAGATCCCTCTCTGCGGGGCTGCTCTCCAGCGTCTCATCGCCCAGTCTGTATGTATAGCCAGGGTTGCCCCGTCCCAGGTGCAGGACCCGGCACTTGCTTTTGTTAAACTTCATGTGGTTGGTGATCACCCAGCTCTCCAGTCTGTCCAGATCTCTCTGCAAGGCCTTTCCACTCTCATCAGAGTCCACAACTCCTCCAAGTTTGGTGTCATCAACAAATTTGCTCAAAACACCTTCTAGTCCTACATCCAAATCATTTATAAAAACATTGAAGAGGACTGGCCCTAAAATGGAGCCTTGAGGGACCCCACTAGTGACCATCCGTCAGCCAGATGTGGCCCCATTTACCACAACCCTTTGAGCCCTGCCCGTCAGCAAATTGCTCACCCATCGTATGATGTTTTTGTTTAGTTGTATGCTGGACATTTTCTCCAGCAGGATCCTATGGGAAACCGTGTCAAAAGCTTTGCTGAAGTCCAAAAAGATCACATCAGCTGGTTTCCCTTGATCGACTAGATGGGTGATCGATCAAGGGAAACTCTAAGGTCTTCCTGGAGACATATTCTCTAGACAGAAAAACCCAAACTCTCTCAGCCTGTTTTCATAGGAGACACACTCCAGCCTTCTGATTATCCTCGTTGCTGTCCTCTGGACTCATTTCAACAAGTCCGTGTCTTTGTCATGTTAGGGATCCAAGAGTTGAACATGGCACTCGTGGTGGGGTCTCACAAGAGCAGGGTAGAGAGAGGGAGTCACCTCCTTCGACTTGCTGGCCATGCTTTTGATGCAGTCCAGGATACATTTGGCTTTCTGGGCTGTAAGCACACACTGCTGGCCCTTGCTGAGCTTCTCATCAACCAACACCCCCAAGTCTTTGTCCTCAGGACTGCATTAATATTTTGTCTGTTTTAGTCCAGAATTACCGTTGATGACTCCTCTTACATCTGGGAGATATAGTATGCATATATAGACATCTCCAGTCGGTAACAAGATATATTCTTTTAAATAAACAAGTGGGACTTACAATCAGGATTACTAGTTATAGGACATTTGACTTCATTTGTCACATTTCATATAACACATATTTGCCAAAAGCATGTTCATTAATTTATTTCTAACTGCTCTTTATCATTATTAGAGGATGGAAAGTGAGTTTTGACTTCCTGGAGGGACTTGTTTGCTTCATGAACTACTTTGGTTACTTTGAAAGGCCAACAGACTTTTTCTTCATTCCTTTTCTTATTTTATTCTTCTGAAAAATGCTGCCAAGACAGTTACTGTTTACAGTGTCCACTGTTCTCTGTTCTCACAATCCAAAGATAACACTTCTTTTTACAATTCCTTTACTGCTGTTAATTTTTGCAGAATTCTGACAAATGCATAGAATTGCTATATATGTGCAGTAAAACAAAACAAAACAAAACAACAACAAAACACAGGACTTTACATCTAATTCATGTTATGGTAAAACTAACAAATAACAGCCTAAGCAGAAAACTTGAAAAAGAATCAGAGTTACCATAGTGTGGAACCTTTATTTCAAGATGTCCCTAACATTTGACTGAGGCTAGGAGGATGAATTCTGCTTCTACCATTCCTCCTTAAGTATCTGCCATGGGAAGAGTAAATTTTGTTTTGCTTTAGTAGAGAAGTTCTTGTATAAGGAAGAAAATAGTAAGGGGGTTCAAGCAGAGGATAGCAAGAAAGTGGGAACAGTTTGAAGTGTTATAGTCATGTGGGCTGCACTAGTAGGAGTTGTACTTCTGGGTGAATAGATATTTCCGTAGCAGACTTGAAAGCCTGTGATACTGCATTCCACAATTACAGCACATAGGTAGCTGAATTGGTATTACTCTTCCGTACTGTTCTTAGGAGGTTTTGAGAATTATTTACTCTTTGGGCTGGGATGAAAAGCTAAGATGGCAAATATTTTCAAGTTTAAATAAGCTGGCATTTCATACTCAGCTTTTTATTTACAATAAAAATTCAATTAAGATGGAAAGAAAATATCTTTGACCTGAAAAGGGGACTTTGCTTAGAAATTGTCAGGGAAAATGTCAATATGAATTAACATTTGACAACAACACAATATCCCTCTTTAGAAGGTTTCAAAAAACTAACCTTGTTCAGTGATAAAAAAAAGAAAAAATAAATAAATCTAAAAAGCCCTTTGACATTGCCTAACAAGCTCTGAGCTCTGAGCCTAGGCTTTGAACTGACAATTACAGTAAAGAAATTCAAGGTAGGCAGGAAACACAACAGAAAGGTCTCTTGATGAGAGGAAAGGTGATAGTTTGAAATCCACAAAGGTGACAGAGATGCAAAGACCTAACTACCATGGGACGTTTAATCATGGGATTCAGATCCACAGATTTGATTGTGTTTTTGCAGCACAGAAACCTTGCACAGCACGTGCACTTAATATGCCCAGATAAATCTGCTGCCAACATTCTACTGAACACTGAGTTCATTCATTATTATTGCTGAGTTTTTAGGAGACAAGATGAGCAAAATCAACAACCATCTCCAACAGATGGGATGAGAGAAGGGCAGCTGCAGGCATACAGTGCACTACATAAGGCATGCATGTGCACGTGGGATCCTCTGCCCTCAGCGCACTGGCATTTCCAATACACAGACAGCAGGAAAACACAGTTATCTGAATTAACTGTCACTCCGCAAATCCCTTTACTTTGTACTGCCCAGTTGGAAAAAACAGGCAGGACTGAGGGAACACTCAGAAGAGTACAGAGGTGCAATTTGTCATGTGGTGGCAAGGGCAGCTATGGAAAGAGAGTATTACTGTCCATGTGAGATGAACAAAGACATGAGTTTCCTGCCATTCCTTTTTTTTTATTCTTGGTATCTCATTTTATTTTTTCATCTTTGGGGTTGAAAAGCTGGTAAATAAGATTACAGCACAGACATGCAGAAAATAAGATGTAGTGGAAATGTGTAAACAAGATTACTAGGACAAAACAGTGCCTCTCAGCACATTAACTGCATTGTGGGGAAGGACAGTTGGGGCAGGCCTCAAGGCATTTTTGCCTGGGTACAGCAGATGCAGGCAGAATATACTAATGCAGATCTGCTCTCATCTCTGTTCAATGAGCATAGATGAACTGAGGATGGGCAAGAAGCATAATGAGCTTGATTTTTTTTTTTTTTTTTTAATTCTTTCTCCCCCACACCCACACACTTAAACCATCTTGGAATTCCACAATTCTGAAAGGATCTCAGTTGTCATTTCTCTGTCTCTCATGCCTGCACGCACACGCTTTCTAACCCTGTAGGTCAAAAATAGGACATTAGGAGTCCTCTTAGGATGAGAAATCCAGTAATGACCAGCAAGTTTTGTTAATGACAGGGAGGGGGTGCTTTTGGATGGGGTGTTTGTTGTTGATTTAAAATGTTTGAGATTGTTGGCAAAGCCCCTGTCTGCCCAATATGGAAACTTAGAATGGTTTGCAGTGCAATAAACTCTTATCTTTGAGAGCTCTACATGAGAAAGGGGTCATAGGAGAATAAAATTAGCTTGCATCAAAAAAAAAAAAATCACAACAAACTCTCCACCTTTCTGATTGCTGGCAGAATCTCTGCTCCCTCCCACACAGCCCCACCCTGCTGGAGAGCCTTTCCTTGCAGCAAGAGCTACTCTTCTTGTGCCAGTCTCTTTTCACTCACTGCTCCTCCTCTCCCTGCCTCCCTCATAGGTAAAGCATAAACCCTGGCTCCCTCATAGGTAAAGCATAAACCCTGGCTCCTGAGGGATGCCCCAGTTATTCAACATGAGGAAGACTGGGGGGGGGGGGGGGGGGGGGGCCATATTTGGTGTTAGATGAGGTCAGGATGACCTTTCTCACTGCAGAGGTTAACAGGTCCAGTTCTGCAGTGAACATCCTACTTCTCTTTCAGGTTGGTGTACAGTCTCATCTCACCCAGCCCCTGAACCTATTTCATCCATAAAATCAGAACAAAGGAGCTCTTATTCATATGCTTCCAGGTTTAAAAATACCTTTCAAGTTATAGCTGACCCTAGTCTTTCAGTCACTGAGGTTTAAGTAAGTATTAATGGATTGTGAGGCTTGTGACGATGTAGGAGCTTTGTTGTGTGTGACTGGCAAATTTTGGGACCCTTTGGCAGCAGAAGGATGAGTGTTGCTGCAAAGGGGCCCTCTAGTGAGAGTGACCCCTTATTCCTTTCTCTGTTGTCCAGGGGAAGAGGCACTACGTATCTCATTGAACCATGTTAAATCCTGGCTGAGTCTAGGGCCCTTCATTTCTTTCCACATTGGGTAAAGCTTGAAGTAGTTTTTTGGGAAGGAAAAGGGGGCTATGTGACAGAGGAATTAATTTCCTTCATTTCCTTTACTTGAGGTTGTCTAGATTAGAAATCAATCATTTTTATTATTGTTTTCACATAGTTCAGGGTGGAAACAAGAGAAAGTCTTTCAAAAGTCATTTTCTTTTGGACCATAGTCTAAATAAGTGTGTAAAGCAGAAATGCATGAAAGAGTATGGATTGGATAATAATAGATTCCTTTCCCTTTTAAGACTGAAGGTCAAGAAGTTGGGATAGCTGACAAGCAAGTGAATCAGGTGGAAATGAGGTAAGAATATTCTCTTGTTATCCCCTTGGACACAAAGACATGGCAGGTCTATCTTGAAGAAACTGCTTTGGTTAAATTGAAGCTATTTTCAGGCTACATAACACTTCCTTTTCTCTGTGTAGTAGCAAGAAATAAAAATAGAAGGATCCAGCTTTGCAAATAGATGCACTGAATTCCTGAAGAGATAGGTTGCTCTAATAGCAACTAATAAAAGATACAATAAAGTATAAAGAAGATATGAAAGCCTTGGAGAAAATGGGTTTACAGAAGGTTGTAAAGTGGGGTAGAAAGTAATAGCGAATAACTTTAAAAAGTAATTGAAATCCCCAAATTTCAGCCCAGTGAACCAAACTGAATCATGGGTTTCTCTCATAGAGGAAGGTCAAGTACCCAAACTATCAATGTTAAAAATAAGCAACACTTGTTTTATTATGTGAGCCGTAGATGCTGGTATAAGGCCAATGAAATCCATTCTCTCAGCTTGTTAGCATAAAAATAGCGTGGGCTTGTGGCTGTTTTAAAAGACAACAAGCAGACTGTTGAGTCAGCCTTACTTTTTTCCTGTAATTGACACCAAAGGTGTAGAATAGTTTTCTTAAAATTTATGTCTAAGTCTCATAGAATCACATACTTTTTGATTGGAAAGGTCCTCTGGAGGTCTGGATTTCAGCTGCAAAACAGGACTCCAGTCAATGCTAGATAAGATCAGTGGCAGCTGCCTCTATCCATGTCTTGAAAATCTCCATGGGTGGAACTTCAATCAACAGTCTGGGTTACTTGCTCTAGGGCTACATTTGATCTCAGTGAAACACTTAACAACCAGCTTGAACCTCCCAAGATTTATGTAGATATGGGGTGATGTGAAAATCACACTGGATATCTGTTTTTTTTATTATCATTATTATTTTTTGTTTGTTTATACTTTATTCAATCCTGTGGCTTAAGACTGCTATTTCAAACACTAGAAATTCACTGTTGTCTGTAGCATCAAGCTATTTCAAACTAATTTCCAACCATGCAGCCATAGTCATCGCCTCTGTCATGAGATGCTCTAAATCTCATGGTCTCACTGCTTTGCACTGCAAATACGGTCACTGAAAAATGCATGCAAGAGGAGTGGAAGGTAGGAAAATTTGTAGCAACTGGTTTTTCAAAGCCAGTCTCCTCAACACCTCTCTTGGACACAAAGCCCATGATTGTTAAGGTAACTGTTTCCTACAAAGAACTTTGTGGGTCTTTATGCAAACACAAAGACAAACCCAGAACTGTGCATTCATTAGCTTGCATATTTTCAGTGAAACTACCTGTTACTTATTTCAAGCACTATCTTGTGTCAATGAATAGTCAGAAGTAGAGCTGTAGCATTCACAGCATCTGCCTACTTAAAGGCCTCACATAGATGTTAGTAAATATTTAAGTACGCTTAATCTAGCTAGTGCACTCTGTCTTGTAGTCCATCCATCTGCAATAGTAGCCTCCTGGCTTTTGTAATTTTTACCTTACAGGTAAAATTAAAATGAGAAGAAAGCCAACAAGATCTAACAGAGAGCTGCATGCACAAGGCTGGGATTTATCATAATGGACTATGTTGACAATTAATGCTGACAATATTATCTTTCTTTCACAAGGTAGACTGATTTCATCAGACCTTGCCTTTCCTCAGTAAAGTACTTGAATGCAAGTGATATTAGTATCTCTGAACTAGACTCTGCTGACAATATCTCAAAACAAAAAGCCATACTATGTGCAAGAAGTTTCTGTAAAACTTTTGTCTCGAGCAGCCATGTTATTCACAGATTTTTTTTCATAATTTTCCTGAATGAAATTACAAATAAACAGCTTCACTCAAGGGCCACATTACAAAGTAATCACTTTTTAAATGAGTCTAGAAATAATATAAAGATTCCAGCTTCATTCTGGTCCTGGGTTGGGTGGGTGCAGGAGCCCTGCCTCAGGCATGGTGCTGGGGGAGGCACTTGGGGACCTTGCGAGCCCAATGCTGGGACCCTGGCCTGATGGGGAAAGACCCAGAGGGAGAGGGCAGCACAGAGAAGCAGTGGCACAGGGAGCTGGAGTGGCCAGCGCAGAGGAGCTTAGCTGAGGCATGGCTGCTTCATCCAGGCTGTCCCCGTTTTAGCTGGGAAACAGGTAATTTTCCTCCTAGTAGCTGGTATGATGCTGCGTTTCAGATTTAGGATGAGAATAATGTTGATAACACATGGCTGTTTTAGTTGTTGCCGAGCAGTACTTATGCAGGGTCAAGGCATTTTCAGTTTCTCATGCTGCCCTGCCAGTGAGGAGTCTGGGGGTACACAAGAATCTGGGAGCAGACACAGTCAGAACAGCTGATCAAAGGGATATCCCATACCACATGGCATCATGTTGAACAACAAATATGGGGGATGTTGGCTGAGGGGAGTGCCACTGCTCGGGGTCTGGCTGGGCATCTGTCAGCAGGTGGTGAGCAATTGCATTGTGCATCACTTGCTTTGCATGTTCTATTATTATTATTATAATTGCTAACATTATTACATTTTTATTTTATTATTTTACTATTTTCCTTTCATTTTCTGTCCTATTAAACTGTCTTTATCTCAACCCACAAGCGCTTTTTTTTTTTTTTTTTTTTGGTCCAAATTCTCTCCTTTATCCCACTGAGGTTTGGGGTGGGGGGAGCAAAAATACACAAAGCAAACAATTGTGTGGTGCTTAGCTGCATGCTGGGTTAAACCACATCAGAGACACACCACAGCATTTGTAATTTACAGCACAGACAGTCACAGGAAGAATTTCTTCTTTCTCCTGATGTGGATTGCAGCATAAAAATCTTTTTTATATAGACATATTTTCTGTCACTTGGGAAATTTTTACTTCTCATATTTTGATATTTTTTGCTTTTGTCCAAAATTTAGAACAGAAGATGCTTGATGAAAAGCAATTGAAAAATGTGAAAGCTCAAACTGAAATGTATTGTAAACCAGCAATTTTTGCCATAACTGAAATGAGATGCAGGGCCTTTAACAGAATGTGAATGAAGTTATGCTTACACTTAAACAAAATTATTTGTATTTCAAAATTATTTCTATCAAGTGTTACAGAAATCAGATAACAAAATGAAACAAAATTTTGCTGTTATATTGGATGAAACTTCTCTGTTTGTCCAAACCATGTTATCCAGCAAAAAGTTATTCTAATTTTTTCTCTCAGGTCCTCTTATGTTTAAAATTGCATGAGACATCTCCCATTTGCCAGGAAATTGAAGTCTGAGAAAACTACAGTGATAATCAAGACAGAAACTGAGAGTAGATAACATCTGCATTAGTTCTACCATGGAAGATGATCTGGTCTGATGTGTGTGGTCAGCTCTCTGTGGTTCACACACAAGATCCCTGTAAGCCTGTTTGTAGTCTTTCCTCTGTCCTTGTAGTCTCAAAGAGCCTCCAGCAATTTGTTGGGAACCATAAGGAAAAGAGGTCCTGCACTGAACTTGCCGATCTTTCTGCTGGAGGCGTGGTGTGGAAATGTGAAGAATAATCTGTGAGGAGAGAAGTCTCATATTTCTAATTTCTGTTCTGGGAATAACGTCATTCCCTTCCAGTGGTACAACTTCCCAGATACCCTAAATTAGCGTGCATAAACATCCCATATTTCAAAGTGTGTTTGTCCATGTAATAATATAGGGAGAAAAAATATAAAAGAGCTGAGACTTGTGGTAAAGTTAAGACTAACGAATAGGATTAAAAATTACCAGCCCTACTGAGCTAACAGATCTGCTGTGCTTCAGCCTAATACTACAGCCCTTGTGTATTCCCAGAAAGCTTAATGAAGGATAATGCAGTATTTGAAATCTTTTTTTGATATTTCAGGTGCCACAGAACATAACTCAGGGAAATAATTCAATTTCCTATATGTGGCACTGATCCATTTGCAATAGATAACAAAGCTTATGTTGAGCTCTTACAGGTCAGAAGAATCTTGATCACAAAATAAGCAACAGAAATGCCCTTATCATCCATACATGAGATAAAATGGTGTGATTGCATCTCATTCTCTTATGTAGGCTAAGATAAGAACAGTCTGCCACCAGGACAGTGTTTTGATACTGAACATTGTTTATGCAGACACTACTATCTGCAGAAGCTCCATCCTTCCCAAAATCCTAGCATGTGAAGCTTTAGTAAATTAGGTAAGATTTTCTGCCCTAACAAATAAATCCCTTCTTAATGTCCTCCAAAATATATATATTTTTTTCTGTTTGATTGTAGTTATTTATCCTTTCTTCTTAAAAATGAAAGGAAAAACAATTCTTTTTTTTTTATAATATATATATATTATAATAATAGCTGATTGAATACTTTGTCATATTACTCTATACCATTAAGCAACCCTGTCTCATCTCTGTGTATTGCTCTTTATTTACTCATTGCATTGCACATTTAGAAGTTTAAGTAAATAATATTTTAAATATTTTTTTCACAGGGGACAAAACCTAGATTGTTTTCTCACCCTAGCACTTATCTAATGGTTTATAGATATGAAATGCGTGTGAAATTGCAAAGTTGAAGTCAATCTCTGTAAGCACAAATAAATTCACAAAGTAAGGGCCAACGGAAAAGCTTTTTTTTTTTTTTTTTTTTTTTTTCTGCGATTTTTTGGCATTTAGAGAAGTTTAAGTGCTGGTCTTCACATTAGGTAGTTCAGTTCACACCAGATAAGTGCGAGAAGATTCTAGGCCAAAGAGACTGAGCTGATAATAACATGAAGAAAACTTGACCTGACAAAACCAAAATTTGCTGTGGGATCAGTGACCTCAGTGGCTCCTTCCCTTTTCTTTCTCTAGTGCTTTACTTCATGCACCATGAAATGTGCATTGGTTTGACAGCCAGCGGAGAACTAGAAGGTGGAAAAAGGATACTGCAAATGTAAAGTTCTTAACTCATTGAGTTGATCTGGCAAAGTAGCTGTGTTCCATCGTGTATATCATTCTTTAAACTCAAAACCCATGAAATTTAGGAAGTCTGTGTGCCAAAAAGAGATCTATTTAGATCCCTGATAAATAATTCAATTTCCAGTTTCATTCATTTCCCTCTTGTCTACTGTCCTTTGCTCACAGGGTACCATTAACCAGAAGCCAGATGTTTGAAGCAGCTCAAAGCATTCTGTATTTGAAGGAGAAACTTTACTTCTAATCACTTGCAGTCAATGCTGTTCACTCCTTGCCTTGTTAGAAGACAAGTTTTATTTCTAAAAGCAGCTGCCTGACCAAGAACAGAACACAGAGAGTTTAAATTCCAAGGATTAAATTGGATTTTCCCATGCAAGAGCACGTATACAGTGAAATACATGCCATTCTGTTTACTCCTCTATAGAGTCTAGAGAAGACAGCTTTAGAAGCTTGCTGCTGATAGCTCGCATACCAGGAGAAGTTGCTTCTCAGTGATGAATCTATACTAAATTTATCTCAATTCCAGAGGAGCAGTTTATAGTGCTATAGTTTATAGCAGCTTTTATTTTAAAAAATAACCTTTCCTTGCTTTCTGAATGTTAAGTTTCACTTGGGAAACTTCTCTCAACAGCCCTGGGTTTTGTTTTGTTTTGTTTTGTTTTGTTTTGTTTTATTTTGTTTTTCAAATGGAATTACAAGCTGCTGAAAGGTCCTAATTTAAGTTCAGCAGGATGACAGGGCCCCACAAATGATGTCTGCAGAAACGACTGTTGGTGAAAGCTACAAATCAGATCTTTTATTCGATTTCCTTTGTGAGGGTGAAAAACACCAAACATCAGAACATTAATAAGCTTAACCTCAAAATGGTGTGAGAAACTACAGAACTTAATGGGTATTTAGGGCAAACATGGGGATAAAGTTGTGGGGATACAATGAGAATGGCAGACAAAAAGAAGAGTATGGTGGACATTACCTCCTATTTTGTGAAAGAGTCCAAGTAGTGGATGCCACCCAAAGAAAATCTGTGTGGGTACAAGATATAGAAATAATTAGTAAGAGGCCCCATTATCACATAATATTGGAAACTTTCTGGAATGGGTGTTCTGAGCATTTTCATTCCCCAGTGATATAGATGTAAGATATGTGGAGGATGAGTAATTAAAGAGGTTTCTCATCATTTTCTCAGATACCCAAGCTGAGTATAGAGAAAGGAACTGACAATCAGATCAGACCGAGAGTATTCAAATAAGGTGGCATCTTTCTGATATATATATATATATCAGAAATATATAATTGTATTATATAATAATATAATAATTATATTATATAAATAATTATATATATAATTTTGTGTGTGTTGTATTATTTTTTAACAGTTGTGAAATGTACAGTTTTTGTACAATGGATGACTAGTAGTAATAGCTGGAACAGAAAAGGTTTCTCTTTATTTTACTTTGATGTCTCCTTTGAGAGATAAGCCTGGATCTAGACCACAGTAAGAGGACATTTTTGGCCCATATAAGTTCACATTGTTCCTTTTTCCTACAAGTCCAGTGGATGTCAAAGGTCTACATTTTCAGCTGTGTGACATTCCAATGCATACAGCAGTTTTGATGGCTCTAGGATGCTAGAAAACTTGCTTTTAAGAAGAAATTTAAAAATAAATAGTTTATTTAAGAAAAACAATACCAAATAGGTCCTACCTGCAAATAAAACAAAAGTTTGTGTTGTTATTTGTTTGTTTGTTTCTTCTGAAGACCCTAAGAGGAGCCTGTAGGTCTTAGAGATGAGGGTAGATTTTATACAGATGTCCCTTCTGATATGCAGATCTGTCCTACTCATGTCTGAACTAAATAGAAGTTATTAAGCATCATGGTGAGAGGCATTCATAAATAGTCGAAGTGCCAACACACCAACCAGTATGGCATCTGTAAAATACACTGTTTACATAACGTCAGTTACAACATTGCTGAAGATCACCAGGTCTAGTGCATGTTTTGGTCTATTTGACATTGCAGTACCAACAAAAGTCATGCTCAAAGTCAGTGTGAGTATGCCAGTGGAAATGCTGCCATTTGTTTCAAATTCTGTTCCCAGTTTTGTAGTGACTGAAAGTATTTCTTTGTTGCGCTACTGCGTAGTGAACTCTGTATAAAAGGAGAAGAGAAGGGTTGCAGATTTGTGTACAAGCACTTCTTTCATGAGAGGTCTACTCCATCCCTGAGATGTGCAGCTGAGTAAGCTAGGATGGAAGTCACGAGTCAGTTTAATCAAGAAAATCAGAGACAGCACAGGAGGTGCAAGCAGCTGGGGAGACACATTGTAATTCAAGGTGACCTTTACAGGTCTGGAAGAAAAGATGAAAAATCAGAATGCAATTCAGCAAGAAAATGCATCCTAAACTCATATAATCGCCAATTTTAATCTACATGCAAGCTGGAAGATGACTGGTAAAAAAGTAGTTGTGTAGAAAAGGACCAAAGTGTTATATTGGGGTTCAAACTGACCACAAAACTGCAAAATCATAATACAGTGGGGAGAAAATGAAGTTATTCTGGGATGCATAAATGTGTTGAATGAAATATCTTTGAAATAACCCTTCTTTTGTACTCAGGATAAACGTGATCTTGTCTGGAACACTCTGTCTCCAGGTCGAGGAAAATGAGTATACATTGGAGAAAGTCCCCATGTGAGCAACAAGAATGAGGCTCAGTAAACATGTTTTCTGGATATGACTGGAAGAGCTATGTTAGCTTAATTTGGGGGTGAGAATTATTAGGGGAATTTTGATGTCAGGCAAAGAAGAGGATAACATTGTTTTGGGGTGTATTGGCAAGTGGGATGAAAGCTGGAAGACATCTGGGAATAGAAGGAAGACCAATGAAGGAACACCAGGGTTCATGATGTATGAAGACAGGATGAGGGAGCTGATTTTGTTCAGCCAGGGGAAGAAAAACCTAAGAAGGATATTATTTTTACCTCCAGTTATATATTGCGTATTTGCAGATAAGAGAATTTCTCACTTTTCTTTCTCAGAGATGGCCAGGGATAGGAGAAGGGGCAACAGACATAATTCATAGCCAAGCAAATTCCAGATAGATATGAGAAAAAGAATACTCATAATGAAACTGCTAAAGTTCAGCTGGACAAAGCCCTGAGCAACCTCATCTATCTTTCAAGTTAGCCCTGTTCTGAGCAGAAGGTTAGACTATAGAATTCCAGAGGTCCATTCCCACCTAAACATCTCTGCAATTTTATGAAGAGAAAATCAGTTTAGAAATCAGGTTACAAATCCTGATTATTTTTATTTTATTTTATTTTATTTTATTTTATTTTATTTTATTTTATTTTATTTCCTTTTATTTCCTTTTATTTTATTATTATTAAATAGTAAGATTAAGAAGAGCCTGAAATAGACTGTGTGGGGACAGTGAGGTCTCAGCTGGCAGAGTTCTTTAAGAAAAGGGTAGATTAACATCTATCAAGAGAGCATAGTTACTACTTCAGGGCTGGGGAACGGTCTACATGGTATCTTGCAGCACCTTTCAGCCCTGTTGTGTCTGATTCTCTGAGAAAGGTAAGGATGTTTCTGTCCAAACCCTTGTAATTTCATCTTTCTCTTTGGCTTATCTGTTTGTCCTAGCTGTAAGGGAGAATGGCAGAAATGGTTTCTGGACTAAAGTAGTGGATGCCTTATACTGACTCCATACATTTTATTGTATCTTGGATATGGCAAATCCTGGTGTACTGGAACATAAATTTCAGGCATTAGGCCCCTTTAAATCCTCAGCTGCAAAAGTTAAGTGATGACAGGGACAGCTCAACCTTTTCCTTGCTTATGTTTAAAAGACCTTCCTGTGTGTAGAGAAAGTCAGACATATGAATGGAACAATTTAAGAAGGCAGAACACAAAATCCACTATTTCCTCTAGTTGGATGTAACAGTAGTATGAGACTTGGGAACATCAAGACTGAAGAACACACTTGCTCTTTAGATTGTATTGTATTAATTAATAGGCCAAAGAATGCCAATCCTCAGAAAAGGAAAATGTTTATCATCTACACCCATGTAGTCATAATGCACAGTGTTAATGGTAAGTACTAGAGGTATATTTGCTTCAAATAGTCTTTTTCCAGTGATGTCTGTATTTGTCTATGAAAAAAAAGAAGTGCCCCAATACCCAGGGTCACCCTGGTATTCCAGGATGAAAACAAAACAAAACTGTGGTCACAACTATATCAGAATTCTGCTAATCATGTGAATGAAGAGAGGTTGCATGTTATAGACAGAAAAAAGGATGAGATTGAAATCATGTGCGCATTACCTGAACTGTTCCCTCATCTTGCATGCTGTCCCATGTGCTAGAGAAATAAAGCAAAATGGGGTGGAGTGCTTCCCCTGGGGGAGAAGACTCATCAAAAATCACTTTAAGCGAAGTCTGTAAAAATTATTTGTCTTTGTATGTATCAGTAGCTTGCTAGCAGATTGCCTGTCACTTTTCCAAAACAAATAACAGTTTGTTTTAACTGTTCTTTATTATACAACCTTTTTGTATCCATCTCCTTTTGTGCTGTTCCCAGTTTCAAAAGGGCTATGTTGTGTCAGAGCAATGCTTTTTCTTCTGCCAGATTATGTGTAAGTTTTAGTATACATCAGTGCCAAGCGTTCTTCACTTTAGAATGAGGAAGGCAGATTCTTATCTGGGATTTATTTGTATTCTGCTCCCTTTGTGCACTTGAGATGAAAAGCTTTGGGAATTATTTTGAGAAACTGAATCTGGTGAAACCAGTCAACTCTGGGCTAACTTGGCTAAAACATACTGTATATAACATATATTAATATGTTTTTATAAGATAATATTTGATGTAATTGTATGCAAACAGAGTATCACACTTCCAGTGGCCTTACAGGGAGACTTTTTTGAGTGAAAATTTCATCTGTTTCCAGAGGTTTTGCATGAGTGTAAAGTTTTGTTTTAGTTTTTGCTTTGTTTTTCAAGTGTGGCTTTTTTTTTTTTTAAGTATATTTTTATTTCTTAGTGATTAGGTTCTCACTCAATGCAAAATTTACACTGTGGTGTTATCTTTCAGATCCCCTCTAACACCCACTAAAAATCACAAGGTATATTCAAGTTTGCATTAAGAAATGGAAAACTGTCCAGAAGTTAGGGTTCTTGAAGTTTCATATTTACCTTGTGAACAGCAAGGAGTCTATGCCTGTTAAGGGAACACCAAAGGAAGAATTTTACCTCCCAGTTTACTTTTTTCTCTTTTCAAAATTGGTTATCATTGTGGGTAGAAAATAGTGAATTCACGGCAATGAGTCTGAGAGGACACTGGGGCCTTTCTTAGTCATGTCCTTGTTGTCAGAATTTGTCAGGCTGAGGCAGCATAAGGTAGTGAAGGTAAAGTTTCATGTAATTGTTCCATGAATGGAAGATCAAGTGGCGGCTTGAAGGACAAAACTATACGCAGAGATTTTTCAAATGTGGTGCAAGTTAGTTATGACCTTTTTGTTTCTGAAAGGTTCTGCATGTTGAGAGTTTTGTCATTACCAGCTATGTCTTTTATGGGTTTAAATTTATTTTGGGGTTGGAGGTCCACAGTCTGTATGTCTTGTTGTAATATCTCAGTAGCAGTGAGGCTAATGAAGTTCTTATGCTGATGTAGGTAGGCAAAGTTAAATAAGACAGCCATTTATTTATCTGTAAGCAGCAACATGATTGCAGTAACACAACTTACAGTGTGAGCTATTTAACAAGAGCAGTGTATACATTATTTTGCTGCTAAACATGTCATATTTACCAGTGGAGAAATGGTCCCAGCCTTCTTCCACAAGCAGTAACTGTCCATAGCCCAGTAAAACAAGAAGGAAGAAAGCCCATACGCATGTGGAACTCTCTTGAATGAATTGTTCTTTCTTTGGTAAAGACAGTTCCTATGTTTGGAGCTTGACAAAGATGTATAGAAAAATCTGAAGAGGGTGAAAGAGATGAATTTTCCTCAGGAAATGTAGAAACAGAAAATTACAAATACTTGGAATCTGGCATCACCTGAACATCTACCAACTAGACAGAAATATGAACATTTCTTTCTGGAAAACAAAAACAAACCTTCTGCTATATTTTAGTATAAACCTTTTTTTTTTTTTTTTCCCCTCCCAATTTTTCACTACATGAGCAGGAATAATGGGGGTGTTCAGGCTTTGATGGTCACAGCAGTTTGTTCCTGTTTCCCTGTGTCTTGTGTGAATATGACCATGTGAACTTCATGAAAGTTAGGGTTAGGGTTATAATTTTAAAAGGTAAGAAGACAACTTCTTTACATTTTACCATTCTCCTGATTTTAATACAGAGAAGTGACAGAAGGAGTTAGTAAATAGTGTTGTGACGCAACATGAAAAGATGATTATGTTTCTTCAGTATGTTATATGATGAAGCACTGCCATCACAACCTTCAAGAAATGTATAGCATACAGATGCACACATCTTGCACTAATTCACGTGTGGATTAGTGCTGTGATGGCAAAACTATGTTTAAGGGGCCTTTGAAATTAAGTTGACTGAGACTTGCATTTCTTAAAATCAGCTTTCATGCTGCTCTGTGGTCACTTTTGTTTCTGATTCTGATCAATGATATGTGATATAACCTGCTAATGTTTTGGAGAGGTGAAAGCCAAAGACTGGTGTGGAGTTTCAGTAAAGTGATTTAGTAAATTAACATTAATGTGACCTGTAGTTCCTCTGTCAAATAATAGGTTAGCAAATGAATTTGAATATGCATTATCTGAAAGATGAAAGCTAATCTTAGCATCTGAATAGGACCTGGAAACTTGACATGTTTTTATTGAGCTTCATTCTTCTTATCATATCTGGTGAATAATTCATGTCCTGAAGGTGCCTATGGTAGAACAACTGAATAAAAACACGAGACAAAAACACAGACATTTACCTCAACCCATTCCCACCTTAAAGGTAATGTTCAGATTAAAAGAAGACTCAGAAAACAATATTCTTAAGCATTCAGTAATTCATAGTATCTTGATGTAACCTTCTGTCTAAGGGTGTGGAACATATCTGTACCAGAAAATACAGCAGGGATACGAGGCAAAAATGTTAGTGTTTGAAGTAGAGAATGGTATAGTTTCCTACACAGACAGAACTTTACTGTACAGTGTGCTCCTCATGAGCCCACTGATAAGAGTGTGCTAAGGGTTTTACTTCATGCATGTAACATTAGATAAAAGATAGGTGAGAACAGATACAATGTGGATGTAGGGATTACACATTTATTTCAATATAATACTGACGTGTATATTTTTAATAAATAGCTCATGCAGCTGTTGCCCCAAATTCTCAGAGGTTAACATATCAAAGTGAGTTAATCATAATCTGGAACCATGATCAGAATAGGTCTGTGGAAAGAAAGGGATTGTCTTCTCCTTATGCTTGTTGAATGTAATGACAAATGCTTCTACTAGGAACTAGGCTGAGATCACAGAGTTTCTTTTTAGAACATGCATCAGCGAGGAAGAGCCAGGTGTCTGGTTCTAATCCAGGTTTGACCTCACTTTGAAAAGCTATGGGGCTCACTAGCAATTCTCAGGCCTACTCAATCTTTCAGCATGATGCAGTCTGTTGTAACTAACCTCCTCCTTTCTGGAAACTGGCTAGCAGAGAACAACTGTATGATTTTCTTAATGAGACAAAGGAAAGAAAATGCTGTTAAGATGCATGCATAATTGATTGTATTGTTTGAAAATGCCCACTAAAATTGGTGCCATGACTAAAACCAGTTTTTTATTCAGAAAGTAAAATGTCGAATTAAACACAACTCTATTGATATAACGAGAAAATTATTCCTGATATAATGCCAACATCAATAATTATAAAAGGGAGACAGCAGGCTAAAAGGCATGGCTGGCAGCAGTTTAAAAATATTTGTCCTTGGTAGGACTAGAGACTGATTTTAGTTTAAATTTAGATTCCAAAGAAAACTAACATCTCAAAGGGCATAGCATGAACTCTACTGTTTTATTTGTTGCAAATCAGAACAAACAGGACACAATAGAACAAAATTATATTGTCTTGAAAATCTTGTTACAATGCTGCAGTCAGATGAGTCAATTCAGTTCACACTGGATTAGTATTTAGTCTAATAAACCACAAGAAGTGAGAAGGTAAAACAGTAACATAAATCTATGGAGTTGCAAGCTTGCTTACCAGGTACTCCCCCAAGCAGTGTCAACCAATGCCTCAGAGGATTTGATCTTTACATCTGCTGGTTTTCTCAGATGCATTCCTGGCAGAGCACTTGAAAGTTCTTTTTTTTTTTTTTTTCTGCATGAGACTTAACAAGGTCTGCATAGAATGTCATCAGTCAAGGCATGATGCTGTCACTTGCAAAAGAGTTTTTGAGTCTTTAGCTATGCCAGTGATCATAACTATCCCTTCTGAACCAGAATGTTTTTAATCTCTATGGTGGCATTACACAAAGTTACATTTGAGCATCAGGTGGTTAGTGGTGGGAGAAAGGCTTTCGGAGCACAGATCTGAATGGAGGACGTTGAAGCTTTCAGCAGATTTCAGGTTATAATTCTTTGTGGGAAGTTTCTATGTTATACTAGACTGCCCTGTCTTGGAGGAAGAGATTATATTTTCAAATCTTTGTTTGTCAAAGCCTATGAGCACATGTTATGTTCAAGACAGTGCTGAGAGAGGAAGAAAATAAATTTAAATGGACAGATTCTGTCTCAGTTATGGCTCATCTCTTCTACATTTTTTCTCAAAACCAAGCAGGTCCTGAGTGTGCAGGGCAGATAAAAGATCTCCAAGCAAATATTAGCTATCAACACCTATTGAGTGGAAGTCTGCTTCAGTTTATCAAGCGATCATACACTTAGACAGTTATGGTAGAAGTAATTACCAGTGGGTGATCTAAACATTTTCTGTCAGATCCTGAAAGGAATCAATATGACTGAGGTCTGTGAAAGAGAAAACAAACAAACAAACCAACAAACAAACCAAACAAAAAAACCTTGTTAATTCAGCTCATTCAACATTCTCCAACCTGTAGTACATGAAACAGTGACAAATCAGAGCACAAACACGGGCTGAGTTGCCCACTAATGAGTGGCACAAGGAAGAAATACCAGGAAGAACCCAACTTTTCAAAACAAGCAAAGGCAAGTGTGTTGTAACTTTACAGTGCTCCTGACACTGTAGGCTATTCTTTTCATACTACAGTGAGCACATTGTGCAGTTAGGGAGCTCATCTGTGGGGCAGAGAAAATAATCTATCTGACCACCATGGATATGATTCAGTCTTTGGGACCAAGTCTGAAAGGAATGTAATGATTTTTCTCAACCATAATTAGATAATTCTATACTTAAGACTTGGCCCCATCCAAGGTATAAAATAAATAATGGTTATAATCTCAGGGCTAGTGCAAGAACTTCCATACAGCATGCTTTTGAAATGTATTTCTTCAAAATTTTGCCAGAATGTCTAGGAAAGAGATTTCTATAACTCTTTTAGGAAGAGAGTGTCCAAGTGGGTATTCCTGGAGGAACTCATTGTTTAGCAGCTCCCTTATAAAATAGTCTGTGACACATTCATGTGACATTTCTGTGACAACCCCAAGTACAAATACAGGCTGGGTGGAGAACAGATTGAGAGCAGCTCTAAAAAGAAAGCCCTGGGGGTGCTGGTTGATGAGAAGTTTAGCATGAGCTGGCAACGTGTTTGCAGCCCAGAACGCCAACCATATCCTGGGCTGCATCAAAAGGCATATGGCCAACATGACATGTTCAAGGGAGGTGATTCTTCCCCTCTGCTCTTGTGAAACCCCACCTGGAGTACTGTGTTTAGCTCTGGGGCCCTCAGCACAGGAAGGACGTGGACCCCTTAGAATGAGTCCATGGGAGGGCCACAGAGATGATCAAGGGGCTGGAGCACCTCTCCTTTGAAGACAGGCTGAGTGAGTTGGGGTTGTTCAGCCTGGAGAAGCTAAGGCTCCAGGGGCACCTTATAGCAGCCTTCCAGTGCCTAAAGGCAGCCTACAGGAAAGCAGGAGAGGGACTTTCTTTCAGGGATTGTAGTGACATGACAAGGGGCAATGGCTTTAAACTAAAAGAGGGTAGATTTAGATTGGATATAAGGAAGAAACTCTTTACTATGAGGGTAGTAAGGGACTGGAACAGGTTGCCCAGAGAAGACGTGGATGCCCCATCTCCGGAGGTATTTATGGCCATGTTGGATGGGACTTTGAGCAACCTGGTCTAGTGGAAGGTGTCCCTGCCCACGTCAGAGAGGTTGAAAATAGATGATCTTTAAAGTCACTTCCAACACAAGCTGTTCTATGATACTATGTTCTATTAGAAATTATTTCCCTCTATTTCTTTGCAGAAAGGAGTTGTTTATCAGAGTGCTGCATTAGTGGTTTTGGTTTGTACTATGAAACACTACTTTCTTTAAGGTGTGAAATGGTTACAAATGGTCTGTCATCTCTTGCTGTTGCTGAGAAACCTCAGGCAACTTACAAAATCATAACCTAATAAAAAGTGTTCTACATCAAGATGAAGCCTAATGTAATATAATGAAAAATGCTGTTTTGTAAATGCTAGGTCTCTAGTATGAAGATGTTGAAGACGTCTCATCAAAGACATTGAAGACATCTTGTTGAAGGCGTTTCATGTTATCATAATTCATAGGTCTAACAGCCTATATCAGATTACAGGATGAACCCTTGAGGAAAGAGGATATAAATTCCACCTCCACTGCAGACTTGACTTGTGGACCCTTAACCAAGCAATGTTACAATGTGACTTCTCTAGGACATTTCTTGGGGTTGGAACTTCCTAAATACAAAGCATGGTAATGTAGTTAAAAAATTAAAAATACATCAAATACCCTTTGGTCTTTCCCCTGAGCAACATCATATGATCTTTTTGGACTTGCAGTCATGTGATTTGAGATTGTTTCAGCTATTGGACTGGGCACAGTAATAGTCTGATCTAGCTAGTCTGAAGCTCTAATGATAGCAAACTGAACACTTTTTCACGTGTGCATACTTGGAAGGTATTTCTCAGTCTTAATTTTTATTAAAAATTGTAAAAAAAAAGAAATCAAAGTGAGAAGCTTTTATATTCTTATTTTAAATGAGCACTCTAAAATTCCAAGCATAATTTTTTTTCAGCCTAAATACTGAAAAATGCAATGTAAATTAAATTTCTAGTAGTTAAATTTGAATTTGCAATGCATTTTTATAATCACAGTGCTTATACGTTTAAAATAAATAAATAAATAAATAAATAAACCCAAACACAATAATTGATATATTTCCTGCCTACTACAATAGCTGTGTAGTCCCAGTAGAGATGCCAGAAGTTGGATAAAGGTCTTTCTCCTTTGCAGTCACAATGTTCTGTAATCTTTACCTTCCTGGATGAGAAATTACTCCACAAATACCTACATTTTAACGGATCCCTTAAGAATTTCATGTGTTAGTGTTCTTTTCTAATGGTATGTAAAAACTTGTTCACCTCTACTTGCCACTAGAACAGCAATTTCCCTAGAAATCTTTTAAATATCCATAGCATTGTGCCAGGTCATATCAAGTCATTCAGGCTTTCAAGACATAACATAAGCCTACACAATGTGACATGCTTGCTGCACCATGTCACAAATTTTCAGAGATATTACAGTTTTTATAAAAATGAATGTAGAAGTTGCCATGGTTGCAAACACTCTTTATTCTGTTCAGATTTGAAACATTTTTAAATATTGAGGACTAAACCACTCTTTCCTTTCCAGCAGTAACACAGCACGTGTTTCAAATGTGGTTGTTGTCAAGTTTTACATATGAAGAAACCTCCAGCAGATTTCCTTTTTTTTTCTTTTTTTTTTTTAACCATCTGTAATTTCTGTCCTTTGAATAACCATAACATGTGAAGAAAGGCATTTTGTTGTTGTGTAAATAGTAATTTAGAGAACTATTAAGAACTGCTTCTCAGCTGCTGTAGGTTGGGGGAGCTCAGTTTACATATACAGACAGCCTCCTGTGAAGTACGAGGTGTGTGGGGGTTAGAAAAGAGCAGTGTCTCAAGAAGGGAGCAGTTCCCCATGAATATCAGTTGTCAGTCTTGCTTAGTAATCCTGAATTTCATAATAGTTCTCATTCTTTCCTTAGAGTTAATCACAGAGACACCAAGGTGGAGAAACTTACCAGGAAACCATATGATTGCTCCTCTGGTGAGCAGCATGGCAAGTAAGCTTCACTTCCCACCATAATACTAGTGGGGATTTGCTTGTTTCAATTAAAGCATTTCATCTGTCTCTGCAGGTTCTAATGACGGCGTATTTTAATTCCTATAAATAAGCAAAAAAGGTTAAAGTACTTTACTAGTGCAAAATATCAACTATGAATATATTCGCCCTCACACCCGTATGCAAGGCACTTAGCTGAATGTAGGTATCAGCATGTTTGTTCAAATCTGGTGTTCTTATAGTCCAGACTTCTGTCTCTGACAATATCCAGAACTGAGTGGCCTGAGGGAAAAGGAAAAACTTTGAGGGAGAAAGAAATAGGCTATCATTCATCACTTGTCTTTTGGATACCTCACTATCAGGCTAACACTGATCTCTGCTAAGGAAATAAATTGAAGCAGTTGATTTAATATACTTGGAGGGAATCTCCTTCATTTGATTTAGTTTGTATGCTGCAGTTTCTCCCTCTTGCTTCCTCCTAATTTCTTTTTCCTTTATCTTTTCTGAAGGCAGAAGGTTTCTATTTTCAGTTTTGTTGTGTTCTCCCCTAGAAAGTTCCAAAGGCTGACACTATCCAAGAAAGTGTGCATGACTCTGTTCTGAGCTTGTGGCTACATGTTAGGGCTCTCAAGGGTTGGGGAGGAATGTAGGCTGAAGAAAGGCTCTGGAAAAAAAAAAAAAAAAAAAAAAAGTAGTTTTCTAAAATTTCTTCACCAAAGGGGGAACAGTTACATCAGTTACATTACATCATATGACAAATTGTAGTGATAGACTAGCAGTATGATATGACATCTTATTCTTGGCACAGTGTTCTGGTTGAAGACGGGTCTTTAGGTTTTGCTTCCTTATTTATGTAGTAAACAAATCACAAAAACTTACCCCAGAGGTGAGACTAATTGCTTATTCAATTTTCTGTGAATGGGAAGAGTCTGTGAAAATGATGTGTATCATCCTGCTTAGTCTAACAATATGATTGCTGTTTTCTAATGAAGCTGTAGTATGCCCTTACATCAAGCTGAGGTGGCTTCTAAGATGCTGTGGAAACAGCCTCTTCTAGGAGAGAAATACACAATGGAAGATGCCAGGCAAAAGATAGTTAGTTCTTCCACTGGCTACAACACCTTCTTACTGTCATGTTACAGGAATGCGAGTTAGCAGGAAAACACTGGGAATAAGTGACATGACGGTTACATATATTTGAGGACCAGGTGTGGAAAGGCAGTTGCTGTTATCTTCACTTCGTTGATTGCTAGAGCAGGGATATATTTGGGATAATCTTCCCTATGGAACACATTGTGTCTGGTCTTATTATGTTGAAAGGAAGAAGAATTTATTTATCTGTTGCCTTCCTAATTTTTAATCACTTTTGATTACCTGTATGTATTTTTAATTTATTTAAGGGTTGTATTATTGAAAAAATTTCTCTTAGTTTTAGCTAAAATACATCACTTTATGCTATATTCTCTTTTCCTGCTCTCTTTGTAATAATTTTGAATATTTTCCAAAAGTACTGAATGGAAAGTTTGTTGGAATTTGACCAGATGATTTAACACATTTTGACATAATTATCTAATATCCATATGATATAGATGCAAAATATAGGAATTTCAAAAAATTTGAATTTTACTGTCCTTTTACTTTGGGAATTTTATACAGGCTACAATTTAAGGGCTCCTCACTTAAACCAAAAATCCTCAAACATGCCTACCCCAACAATTTGAAATGCTTTTCTTTACTGCTAGCAAAATTGCTAGGACTAATTGCTAGGAAAGTAGCAGTTGGAGGAACGAAAGAACTTGAAGGACAAGTATTAATAAAAAAAATCTATATTAGGATCCTTTTTTCTGTTCTTCTTCATTGTCATCATAAAAAAGGAACACATTGTAGTGATTAAAATATTAAAAAAAAAATCCTTCTCAAACAAATTTATAAATGTTGATGAGTGCAGAGGAGATAAGCCTACTATGTGGACAAGAGAACTATGCCAGACTTGCATAATTTTATATACCAAGAGTCAATGTGCAATCTGAGCACTGAAGCTTTCATTTAACTTTATTGCAATATATTTTTCCTTTGTATTTTATTCAGTGGTTCCTTCCTGTACCTAGTTTCTGTAAATTCCTGTGACTAATCCATTTCTGAGGTGGCTGTTTTTGTAGATAAACCTAATTCCCTGGTTGAACGAGACTTTGAATCAGTGGGGAACAATGTCATCTGAAAGCAGGTTGGTGAAAGTGATTCAAGTAGCTAATTTACAATGGCAGAGAGGGATATCTGATGGTCTGACTTTCCTCCCTCAGCAGTCTCCTTGCAGCACGTTCAAAGAAATCATTTTCAGTGGGTTCCTGTTCTGTGTCAATTACATCTTTTATAATCCATCACCTGAAGTCTTTTATCATCTGCAATTTTGCTGTCCACTTCAGAGGAAAACCTAGATGAGCCAAATTTAATGATGGTTTTACTGGAATCAGATTCCTTTTATCTGTGAACACCACTCTATCTGAAAAATGAATGGAAGTGTAATTTAAATATCCATGAACTGGAAAAAAAAGAAAAAGAAGAAGAAAAAAAGAATTATTACCATCCTTCTCTAAGTTCTTTGGTTTGTGGGCAAAATCTAATTACAAAAAGGAAGAGAAGAAATGAGTTGTCTCCTTAATATGTAGACTTCTTCACACAGGAGCTAACTCCTTTAGGGTCACAGTTCCCCTAAGGTGTGATATTGTATTATATTCTATATGCAACAAGATCACCTATATGAATGACTTTATTGTGTGCAGCTTCCTAGAAATGTATCGGTGATGTGTGTATCTGCGTGAACAGATGGGTGGCATAACTGAAGGTAGAATTTGACATTTTGGGAGCATTTACCTTTGCTAGGGAATTTCCAGAACTCCAGAAGTAAGTTTTTGTTTGTTTGTTTGTTTGTTTGTTTTTCCTGCCTGTTGTCAGGGAGCAGCAAGGAAGGCTGCTCCATGAGGGAAAGGGATCCAGGAGTTTTGCCAGGGCATGTAGGGCACTACCTTCATCAAGGTTAATCCAAACAAGAAGGTCAAAGAAGATCTGTAATGATAACCAGGCTCAGCCAAGTGATCACCCAGAAGGTCTGTAGTGATGAGGCAGGTCTGAGATCAAGCCAGAAGGTCAAGTCAGAGAATGAGGGTCAGGAGGTACAAGGCAGGGCACAGAGGTAATCACCATGCAGCTGCAGCCAGCCAAACTCTGGTCAAGTGGAGAGGTGCACCAGGCCCTGACACTTCTTTGCTCTGTGTAGTGTTTGCAATCAAAGTGCCAGCTGTTAATGAAGTTTCACTGAAGAACAGCAAGTCACTCAGGCATATGTTTACAGGACCTACGTCTGGGCACCCAGCTGAGGTGGTTGTTTGTCAGGGCCCGGAGCACACAAACTGGCCCTACTTTCCCTGGACAGCCTGACCTCCACCCGTGCCCTCTGCTTGCCCCAAGAGCTCCATGTAGGCTCAAGTTTGGGCAACCAGCCAAGGCCTCCACTATGCTGTAGATGTGCCAGTACCCAGCCCTGTCCTACCGAGTGGGTTTTTGGGACTGATCTTGGACTTTGTTTACTTTGTCTGATGATCACTGTACTGTCTGGGGAACTTGTTGCTATCACCCTCCTGCCCTGCTCGCCCTGCTTAGGTTCTGTGGGACTGTGCTCTGGTCAGTGAGGGCTTTACATCTGCCTGTGCCATGGTCACCTTTGGTTCCTGGTTGACTTTCCTTTGTGGAACAACTCTGTTCCTGTTGCTTCCTGATTACTACCCTCAGGCTTTATACCCCTTCATCCTGGGAGAGATGGGCATGCGCAGAGGCAGTTCTGTACTCAGGTGGGTCTGAATGGTACTTTGGGGGTGCCTCTACTCCTCTCATCTCTGCAGAGGACACCTAGGAAGACTGGGTCCTCAAACTACTTAGTATGTAGATCATGCATAGACTGAATGGAGTACATTGGTAGGAAACAGCATGTTTGTGCTATGATAAACAGCTGTGCTGCTTTTGAGAGGATGAAAAGAAACACTCAGAAAAAGGGATGAGAAGAACAAAATGGTAGAATAATCTAGAAAGGCAAAGTGTTGAATGGAGCTGAACTAAAAATATTATGAAGAAAATGTACAAGTATTGGAAATTACCCACCAGCACAAGATTGAGAAAGGCCAACCACAGATGTGAAAATGGCTAAAAATTTAGCACTTGCTGTGGTTACTTCTATCATTGTGCATGCCCAAATCTTCCTTCTGCAAATTTCATCTTAGGTCAAATGGTGCATGTCTTATCCCCTGGCTAGATGAGGTACCACACTTGTCCCCATTGTCCTTAAGAAGCCTCACTTACCTATCCTATCTCTGGTTTCTGAACAATGAGTAATCCTGGTTGGAACGTCCACCCAGCAATGCTGTGGCTCCTTTTGCACATCAGAGGATGTGACTACTTCTGACACATCAAGCCTGTGTTCTGAATCCCTAGTGGTGAAAAAGATGTTCCCCATGCTCTGTGCTTATTTGGCTTTTTACTGGGACACAAAGTGATCCCCTGCACTAGAGTCATTGTAAAGATAGGAGAGAAGACCCCACAGTGTGAATACATTCATGTCCATTTGAAGGTGGATCGTGATGGAGAAAGGCTAGCTTGAATAAAAAGAATAGCTGGGCTTTGGTATACTTGTGCTTTTTCAGCATGATTTCCCACTGGAAGAACAAGCTGAAACAGAAAAATCAATCCATTGGGAAACAAAAATAGGAAGGATCTGTGACAGTGAGTCACGACTTGCTCTGTCGTATAGTCACAGCACAGGGGCTGTGAACTGCCCTGTTCACAGGGGAAGCATAGCCCAGACCTTTGGTGTGTCTTCACCTTTTCAGTACAATGATATTTTAAACTCATGGACTGGATGACACCAGAAACTCACTTATATTTTCCTCACTTGGTTCAATTTGGGCACAACAAGCTTACACATATTGTTTAACATTAAATATATATATATACAAAATAAAAAAAATAACCCTTCTGGTGCTTTTAAAAGATCTGGCAATAGAATGTGTGTGTGGGTGGGGGGTTATTACATTGCAGAGTGGTTCTTCTAATGAGTAAAGTGCAAATGGAGCCAAAGCTTTGTGTTTCTGAAGACCCCGATACCTTAAGTGTCTGGTTTTCTAGCACTCTACTGAATGACAGTTGTACATTTTAAAATGAGAGCAATTTTAAAGACACTGCACTCATTACAAGGTGCTTCAAGTATGATATCACTGTTATGGATTAGATTCTGGCAGTAATTTGCCTCTAACCCCTTAATTAACTAACAATGTAGAAAGCGAATAATTTGGTGGGGCAGACTACTTGTGGGTCTCAGTTTCATAGGTTGAATTTTGACCAGAGGCTAATCCCAGGCTGTTGTGAAAACTGTATCCGACTGCACCATGCTGTGGACCGTGCTGTAAATCCACTGCTCCTCTAACCATGATCAGACAGCTTTGGCTTTTCCTGGAGAGCTGACAATGGTGCTCCAGGGAGAGGCTGAGTCACAGCTGTAAAGCTTCACTGGCGGATTGTGCCTTCAGTTCCTATTAAGGTGAATGGGAGCATCTGCTACTCCCTTTCCTCAGAACAGCACCATGTTAAACCAGGCTGCTGGTTAGCTCTTCTTTTGTTCAGTAGTGCATTGGACGTTAGTATCATCAGGGAAAGAGACTAATCATGTGATGGATGGCTGACAGTCTCAGTCTCTTTTGAAACACTGCATTGGGAAAAACTTGGATGTAGATTCTCAGCAATTTTAAAGCAAGTGGATGGTTCTGTATCTGAGCAAACTGTCCCTTAGTCAGACAATCAGAGCAGATTACAGCCACTGCACAGGAGCTGCTGAGTGACTTACAGCTAATACAACTAGCTTCGATGCAATTTCTCCCTTTGCAAACGTGAGTCTGAGCTGAGGGAAGAGGTCAGGCTGAAGCTGCTAGCCACAAAGTCTGGATGCTGTAAAGGTGTTTTTAAGTTAAATCTTTTAAATTGGAACTTGAAAACATTTTATTTTCCCACAGGGTTTGAATTCCTGGCCTTACCTCAAAGTCTGTCCCCTGTATTTTTATTTATTTATTTATTTTTGTTTCTTTTATTTAAAAAGCTTCTTTGTGTGTATTTTAAGCTTCCGTAAGAGACCCTGGCATATAAACAAATTAATAAATGCCACATATTATTTGTTTACTAATACTTACTCTTGGATATGTGAGGGCTGACTGCTGAAAACAGCAGAACATCTGTGCCTCTGATGTATTAGTGCAGAGCACTTCATGCAAACAAAAATAGCAGATGACAACAGCAGAATTGTGCTGCTGAGTTCTTACTTGGAAATCCAACTCTTTCAGATGATTTAATAGTAGTGACAAAAGCTGTGTCTAATGATTTACTTGTTTATGTCATCATAGCATCAAGATATGTCAGGCTATAGAGCTCCACTGTGCTAGCCTGCGTGCTCATATATGATAATAAATATTCCTTGCCCCAGAGCTCTTGTAGCGTGGATGTGCAGTGAGAGACAAACTGACAGGAGGAGTGCACAGTAGCTGTGAAATGATTAAGATTATTATAATGAACTGTAGTCATGGTACACCAGCTGTCTGTCCCTTCTCTAATAACAATAGAGCAGGAGTAAGACTTAAAGAGATATATGAAGAAAGATATGGCAATGGATTTTTGCATTTTGACTGGAAACTTTTCCCATGCATACAAGATAGGATAAAAAATCAAAGGGTGAGCATGAAAAAAATCTAACAAAAAGCCAATAAAGGTAGCAATCAATATCTGCTGTGTAACTCATAACTGGAGTATTATCTGGTTTGTTTTTTTTTTTTCTTTTTTTTTTTTTTTCCTTTTTGACCAAAATATATTATTTTGGATCTCATTTCTTTGAATGTAACACACAGTTCACCAAATACTTCATCCAAATCATTTCCAGCCTCTGGATTGCTTCGGAACTGTTACTTTCTTTGCTTTGCTATTCCTTCTACATTGTACGTCTTTTTTATTGTTGATGTTGTTTTTAATTGCACGAGTGAAGGAAGAATTGAACAGCAAATAATCATTGATGTACCTTCCAGAGTGGCTTTTGTTATAGTAAGTATTCTGAAGTGCGTGAGATTTCTGTTTATGAAGACTAAAGAGTCTGTATAACCAATTAAATTAAAACTATGTTCTCTGATCTCTGTGGACCAATTAAAATCCTCCTCAGCTTCTTCCTTCATTTAGAGGAAAATATCTGCATGTTTTGCTATCCAATTAGCAGGGCTTATATTAACTATATGTACGTTTTAGAAGGGACATACCTATCCTCTGCACTACAAGTATCCCAAAACATTCAGCTACAAACAGCACAACAGTCAGTCTCAGATGGTATGAAAAAGAACACTGTAAAGAAAAACAGGTTCCTGACCTGCACAAAGGAGGGTTCAGCTGTCATGTATCATGGCCAAATCCACCAGTCCCCTGTTCCAATTGCAATGTGACTGGGGCAACGCCAGAGTTCAGGTCTTGACATACTTGGTTGCTTTGGTAACTACAACTTATTTTCCTGCTGAAATATGTGGGCTTTAGCCAGGAGTACAGTCTGTGTTCTGCCACTAGCAAGTTTCTTTGAAATAAAAATAAACACGGCTGCTAGTTTATCAGCTGGATTAATTTTTGCCTCTATTTTCAGTTTTCTTCAGGCCTCAGGCATGACTATCTTTAACCTTCTGGTGGTGCTTGTATGTCCTCTAGTATTTCTCTTCTGTGGTAGTTTGGATGGGATTTTTTTTTCATTTGTTTTTAAACGAACTGATGAATTGATGGGTGACAATTTTTTTTCCCCCCTCCAACTTTCAAAAATGCGGGGTATCCACAGCAGTAGACAGCATATATGGTGTGCATGTGGTTCTTCCTGGGGCAGCTCAGCATAGCTTAGAAGTGGGTGCAAACCGTCTCAGGGTGAGTTTGGCACAGCAGCATGGCAGTTCCCTGGCCCAGCATGCCAATCATATTCCCCTGCCTCATGTATCCTGCAACACTGTTAACAAACACAACTCCCAAAGGCTTTCAGCTTGTGCTGAGGGCAGCTTTGTGCCACAGAGCAGTGTCAGCAGACACACTCTGAACAGCTCACTCTCTTTTCATCCTTTGAGTGAAACCCTAAGTGCTCTGGTGTCTTGCAACAAATACGTACTTGCAGTCAGGTCCCCTCTTGTAGCCAGCCTCTCAATGAGCAGCTGTAAAAGCCCACCTAGTGCTGCTGTGTAATGGTGTTCTCTGTGGGGCAGGTGCATGTTTTGCCATGTGAAAATGTGCTGGTTTTTGTTTGTTTGTTTGTTTGTTTTTTTAATGTGCTCTATATCCCATTTCAGCTTCTGTCCATCTTGCTGCTTTTCTTTTTCCTCTTGTGGGGGAAAGTGATATGACTGGAGTGCTCTGCTTGCACTTGTGTTCAGCATTTTACGGGGTTTGCAGGGTTATGGGGAAAAGAAACATATCTGACTTCTGTTCTTGGGAGGGAATATGATGCGGAGATATATGAGTTGCAGATGTTATGGGGAAGTTTTGCTTTATCAACTCTAGAAGAAAGTAGGATTCTGTGTTTTACAGTAAAGCATTTAATGGGGAAAAAAGTGCTGTTCTCCCTCACCTCCTTCTTTCTGCCCTATAAGCATGTGGAAGACAAGAGGAGAGGGAGTGATAGTGAGTCTATTTGCACTTGTGCATATTAAAGCTAAGGCTAACTTTCTGCTCTTTGTGATGATGTAGTTACAGCTAAACATTATCACATTAGAAGTTTCCTAAAGGTCCTTTTGCCATGAGAGTTTCTCCCAAAGCAATGCTAAATGCAAGTATTCAAACATTAGGGCTTTTAGAAAGGATGAAGAAAGATCTAGAACAAATTTGTTTTCATTCTGCATGGAGATTTAAATTTAGTAGGAAGAGTCTTCCTTTTGCCACCTTCATTGATCTTGACAAGTGCTTGCCTGGGTGTAGAACCATGTTGCTGACACTGTCGTGCTGTGACACTGATCTCCTCTCAGTACATAGTGATCCCTCTGTCCTGTGACAGGATTGCTTCTGAAACAACGTAAGTAGCTGTACAAATGGTGGGAAATTTGTATGCACTCTGTTGGCCCATACTCAACCTTCATACAAGTACCTGGGCTTTTTATGCCTCAGCTTCAAAAAATTGTCAAGCTCCCTGGCTCTTCTATTAGAATTATAAGATCTGAGGTGGAATATTTGGCTTTTCATTCCCTCAGCAATGTATCTTTGGAGCCTGAGTAACTTTTACTCAGTGAATTTCATTTCATGGAACTGACAGGTTTTGCACAGTTCATTTAAAAACTGTGTAAGTGTAGACTATTCAAGGGTGTGCAAAGAGTATTCTAATGGCCTACAGTAGGGGCTGTTGTGATCTATAAAGAGCTTTTAATTGATTAACCCTTTAAAACTCCTGTAAATACTCTTTGGGTGGTGAACCCATCTGGGTAAATCACAGCCATCTGGTCATGAAAAGTTTGTGGAGATCATGGCTTTGTACAAGAAATAATATGTGTTCACCTAACAGAGTCAGGTAGGAAAGGGATGTGTTCAAATCAGCCCACCTAGCTCTGTAGATACAGACACTACTTGTACTGGTCTCTGCAGTTGTATCTCACCTAACTCACAGAAAACTTAGACTACATGTTTGCTGGGAGGTGCCCTTCAAAATGTGTTGTACAACTTTCTTTAAGAAAGGTCAGTGTTAGTCCTAAGCACTGTAGTCCTGTTAATTAAGTAGCTGTCATGGATTTAAAGGATGAAACATCAGATAGAATAGAATAGAATAGAATACAATAGAATAGAATAGAATAGAATAGAATAGTTCAGTTGGAAGGGACCTTCAAAAATCACCTAATCCAACTGCCTGACCACTGGCATATAGCACCTTGCATTTACCTTTGTTGAACTTCATGCCACTGATGATTGTCTAGTGTTACAGTGTATTTAGAACCCTCTGCAAGGCCACTTGTCCCTTTAGCAACAGCATGTCTCATTTAGTATCATCAGCAGACTTGTTTAAGATGCATTCCATTCCTGCATCCAGATCATTGATAAAAATGTTGAATATGACTGGCCCTAGAATTGAACCCTGGGGAACACCACTATTGACCACCTAGCCAGCTGCCAGACAGATGTAACCCCATTCACTATGACCTTTTGAGCTCTATTGTTGAGCCAGTTCATCAACCAGCATAGTGAGTGTGAACCTGCTTTTCACACAGTTGGACAATTTGTCCAGAAGGATGCTATGACGGACAGTATCAAAGGCCTTACTAACATCCAGAATGATTATGTCTGCTGCCTCCCCTTCATCCACCAAACAAGTGACCTTATCCTAGAAGAAGACCGTATTAATAAGGTAGGACTTTATCTTCATGAACCCACATTTACTATGCCTAATAATTGTTTTGTTCTTTAAATGCCTTTCAATAACTCTCAGGATAAACTTCTCCATAACTTTTCCAGGATCTCAGGTTAGCCTAACAGGCCTGTATTTTCCTGTGCCTTCTCTTGTGCCCTTTTCTAGATGGGTGTAACATTGCCTAGCCTCCAGTCAGGAGGGACCTCCCCAGACTACCATGACCTTTGGAAAATTGTTGAGAGGGGTCCAGCTATAATGTCTGCTAAATCCTTGTCAATCCCCATGGATAAATGTTTAGCTGATATAACTGTTCCCTTACAATTCTGGTGACCACAGATGTAAAGTCAATTCTCTCCCAGTCATGGTCCTCCAATTCTGAGGTCTGAGAAGCCCAGGATCTGTTGTTACTAATAAATACTGAGGCAAAAAAAAGGCATTACGTACCTCTGCCTTTTCCTCCTCCTTACTTCTCAGGTGACCATCCACTCCAAGTCTTACATTTTCTTTTGACCTCTTGCTGTTGACATACTTGAAAAAGCCTTTTTTTTTTGTTGTCTGACACCATGATGGCCAGTGTCAACTCCAGTTGGGCTTTGGCTTTTCTCATTTTCTCCCTGCAGCTCTGTACTCTCTCTGTGAAGCCAGTCATTGCTTCCAGAGGTCATATATTTTATTTTTCTGCCCTAGTTCCAGGAAAAGTTCTCTGTTCAGCTAGGCCAGTCCTCTACTTTGCTTGCCTGACTTGCAGAACAATGTGATTGCCTGCTCCTAGGCTTTTAAAAGGTGGTTTTTAAAAGTTACCAGCTGTCATGGACCTCTAAATCCTCTACAGTAGATTCCTGGGGGACATTGCTAAATAATTCCCCGAGAAGCTTAAAACTCCCTTAAAGGCCAGGGTGGCAACTCTGCTGATATTTTTTCTCCTTACGCCAAACATTTTGAACTCCACTATTTCATGATCACTGTGGCCAAGACAGCCATGTACCATGTCCCACAAAACCTTCCCTATTTTCAAACAACAGATCTAGGAGGGTACCTTTCCTAGTTGTCATACTCAGTACTTGTAATGGGAAGTTATCTTCAACATGCTTTAGGAATCTCCCAGACTTACTTGTGGCAGTAGAATATTTCCAGTTTCTGTCTGGGAAGTTGAAAACTCCCATAAGGATGAGGGCAACTGATCCAGAGATTTCCCCTAATTGCCTGCAGAATAGCTCATCTATGCCATTGTCCTAGGTGGGTGATTGATAGTAGACATCAACAACAACATCTGCTTTGCTGTCTGTCTCCTTAATCCTCACCCAGAGGCTCTCTACCACGTCATCCCTAATAGCAAACACTGTACAGTCTAATCTCTCCCTTCCATACAGCACAACACCTCCACTTCACCTGCCCTGCCTATACCTCCTGAAGAGTGGATAGCCCTCCATCCCAGTATTCCAGTCATAGGACTTGTCCCACCAGGTCTCAATAATACCAATGATATCATAGCTCTGGGAAAGGACCAAAGCTTCCAGTTCATCCCATTTGTCCCTCATAATGCATGCTTTGATACACAAGCATTTCAGATGTTTTTCTAGTGCTAAATAAAATGAATTTATTTGAGCTGTCAGTATGAGAAAAAAAAATGGCCTGGATGACAGTTAGTTCTTTGTGTTCCCGAAGATGAGCAAAAATTCCATCTTTTTTCCCAAGCAACAACCATGGGACAAGAAGAAATGGCCTCCAGTTGCACCAGGGGAGGTTTAGATTGGATTTTAGGAAAAAAATCTTCACTGAAAGTGTTGTGAAGCACTGGAACAGGCTGCCCAGGGAAGTGGCTGAGTCCCCATCCCTGGGGGTATTTAAAAGATGTGGTGCTTAGGGACATAGTTTAGTGGTAGACTTGGCAGTGCTAGGTTGATGGTTGGACTTGACGATCTTAGAGGTCTTTTCCAACCTAAGCGGTTCTGTGATTCTGTGATTCTGTGATATATGTTCCCACTAGCCTTGCCACCCTGAGTCAGTGCTGTACCATCCCTTGGCTTAACCTCAGTGTTCCTAATGGTATACTTCTCCCCCATCAATACTATTTTAAAGCTCTTTCAATCAGTCTTGCCAGGTTACAGGCCACAAAATATTTCCTCCACTGAAGCTTCAGCAGACCTCTTGTCTCAAAGATTCCTCCATAATTGTAAAACCCCAAATTCTGGAGGAGGCACCAGTCTTGGATCCATGAATTGATGTCCTGGGCTCATCTATTTCTTTCCCTGTCTCAGCCCATTACTGGGAGGATTGATGAAAACACTCTCTGCTCCTGAGTCCTTTAGCTGTCTCCCCAGGGCCCTGATTTTTTCTTTTTTTTTTTTTTGATAGACCACAGGCTTCCTGTACTTATACTGTTAGAACCCACTTGAAAAAGAAGAAGTCGGCAATAGACTGAAGGCTTCATTATGTTCAGAAACTTATTGGTAACATCCCTGATCCTAGCCCCAGAATCACAGAATCATCTAGGTTGGAAGAGACCTCCAAGATCACCTAGTCCAACCTCTGACCTAACACTAACAAGTCCTCCACTAAACCATATCACTAAGCTCAACATCTAAATGTCTTTTAAAGACCTCCAGGGATGGTGACCCAACCACTTCCCTGGGCAGCCCATTCCAATGCCTAACAACCCTTTCAGTAAAGAAGTTCTTCCTAATATCCAACCTAAACCTCCCCCGGCGCAACTTTAGCCAATTCCACCTCATCCTGACACCAGGCACATCGGAGAATAGACCAACCCCTACCTCGCTACAGCCTCCTTTAAGGTATCTATAGAGAGCAATAAGGTCACCCCTGAACCTCCTCTTCTCCAGGCTGAACAATCCCAGCTCCCTCAGCCGCTCCTCGTAAGACTTGTTCTCCAGACCCCTCACCAGCTTTGTTGCCCTCCTCTGGACTCACTCGGGCACCTCCATGTCCTTCTTGTAGTGAGGGGCCCAAAACTGAACACAGTACTCGAGGTGCAGCCTCACCAGAGACAAGTAAAGGGCAACAACCACTTCCCGAGCCCTGTTGGCCACACTGCTTCTTATACAAGCCAGGATGCTGTTGGCCTTCTTGGCCACCTGAACACACTGCTGGCTCATATTCAGCTGACTATCAACCAATACTCCCAGGTCCTTCTCTGCCGGGCAGCTTTCTAACCACTCATCTCCCAGCCTGTAGCGCTGCTTGGGGTTGTTGTGCCCCAGGTGCAGGACCCGGCACTTGGCCTTGTTGAACTTCATACAGTTGGCCTCAGCCCATTGGTCCAGCCTATCCAGATCCTCCTGCAGAGCCTTCCTACCCTCGAGCAGATCGACACACGCACCTAACTTGGTGTCATCTGCAAACTTACTGAGGGTGCACTCGATCCCCTCATCCAGATCATCAATAAAGATATTAAAGAGGACTGGCCCCAGTACTGAGCCCTGGGGGCTCCACGAGTGACCAGCCTCCAACTGGATTTAACTCCATTCACCACGACACTTTGGGCCCAGCTACCCAGCCAGTTTCTAACCCAACGAAGCGTACCCCAGTCCAAGCCACGAGCAGCCAGTTTCTTGAGGAGAATGCTGTGGGAAACGGTATCAAAAGCCTTACTGAAATCAAGCTAGACCACATCCACAGCCTTTCCCTCATCCACTAAGCATGTCACTTTGTCATAGAAGGAGATCAGGTTCGTCAAGCAGGACCTGCCTTTCATAAATCCATGCTGACTGGGCCTGATCGCCTGGTTGCCCTGCAAGTGCCACGTGATGACACTCAAGATAATCTGAGAAGCAGCAAACTTTGTAAAGAGCATCTGGTCTGCAGATGGAAGCCTCCATTGCCTTCAGAGGGAGTCACCTATGACTACAACTCACTGCTGTTTCTTCATGGTTCATGGTTCTTCATTTCTTCATGCTGTTTCTTCATTCTTTCATCTTTTCACATCCCTAGTCTGCCATACCCAGAGCCTCGTACCTATGCACTAATGGAAGCTAAGTGGGCAAACAGGGGCTCCTCTTCCACCTCCATGCAGTAACTTGCTTCCAGTCCTTAGTGTCCCTCAAGTTCCTGCCTTTATCCTGATGCAGATCAAATACATGGGCTGCCTCTCTAATGTCCATGCTAGGCTAGCATGCGTGTACCAGAAAAGGCAGAGCACAGTTCCATTGACATATCACCTTTTCAGATTCCCAGGTAATTCTCAGTCTCTCCACCTCTTCCTCAAGGTTGGCCACCAGGCAGAGCAGTTCATCTCATATATCTAATTTTTAATAGTAAAGTAGAATGTGTGTAGTGCTAAACACAAAATGCTTATGAGAGGATAATGAGAAAAGAGTCAATGTAAGGGAAGGGTCCGAGACTTCTCCAGGTGGTGTTACAAGCTGGATTTTTAATTTTAAAACTGTGGGCAATTTGGAAAGGATAAATATTCTTGAGGCAGTATTTAAACTTAATTTCTCAAGCAAACTTTACAAGGACACACAAATAAAAATTTGTAGCTGTTCTGAGCATCATTCACAAAGCGTGTGACACTGTTGAAGCTAGGGACTGTTAGCACTGCTATTATGCAATGAAATTCAGTAGGAACTGAGGAGGCTGCTACTTGCCTCAGAAGCAAAGAATCATCCTAATCATCAGTTCCTAGAAGAGTGAGATAATTTTCCATGTTCCAGGAGCATGGTCCTGCTAGGACACTTGTTCATACCTGCCTACACCCTCTACTATATGTGCTGTAGTGCCAGGAGCTGGCACAGCATCAATATGCTGCCATGTCCACATGGAGTGTCATTATTTGCTCTACGTGTGCCTGGTGTTAGCTCACTCTGATTCTATATCCAGTGACCATGGACAAAACTAAGGCAGCTTCAAAAATTTCTTGGCATTTCTGGACGGAAATTTAGTGATTAGTTTAAATGTCACATTTTATGGAAAGTATCTGGTTTTCCTCGTTGGGGAGTAGAAAGGGTAGGAAGACATTTTTGGAGGTTGCTTTTATTATTTGTACAGCTTCTGCAGTGACAGCTTTCTGTGTACCTAACGTACAATTCTAACTCCCATTCACAAACTATGTAGATGATAGTGGCTTAAGACCCTGAGTGCTTGTAGCTCTGACTAGTTCTGTGGATTCAAAAAGAACCTAAACACTTGACCTGCAGGCAAGTTTTCACAGTATCCAGCTTAAGAAACTGGCACAAAAAGCCAGGCTGCACTTTGTTATAGAGATGAGTGATCTTTTATTTTTCTTTCATTCCTCTCCCTCTATGGAGGAATTCTCTCCCTCTATGAAAGACCTCTGTGAGTTACAGTGTTGAGGAGGCAGAACCCGTATTCATGTCAATAAAAAGAGCCAACCCAGTTCAGTTCATCCACTCCCTCATTTTTCTCTGATATATTTCATCTCAGTCTGATATTTTTGTTACCAGTCTTCTATCTATCTTACACCTGATAGGGGATTTCCTGTGCAGGTTGTAGCCTTTATTATGCCAGAGTTACAGCCAACTCTTGCAAAATTATCCCAATCCTTGCAATTTCCACAAATATTCATAGAGATCTGCTGCTGGACCATAACATTTCAAAAGAATGTCAGCTTTCATTTACAAAAAGATAAGACGCTAGGTCCCATGCTTGTAGAAGAAAGCTTGCACAAGATGAAGTCTAAACCTGAATTCTAAATGCCAAAACACAAAATGTATTACTCTAAATATGTATCATACTTTAAAAAGCTGAATGCCATCCTTCTGTGGCCTGAGCTGTGATTTCAAAATGTCTGGAGCTGGCAGTTCTGTGCCAGTGAAAATTTCTCACATAGGGAGTTTATTTTCCAGCACACAGCTCTGGCCACTTCTGAGTTACAGGGCACAAAGTGAATTTGACAGACAGCAAGATCTGTCTACATGTGTCAGTCATGCTTACTAAAATGTCTCTCCTTATTCATTACATTCAAATGCTTTGTGAGTAAACTAAGACTGAATTGCAGCTAGGAGAATGTTTTAGTGGCTGGAGGGCACAGTTTAGGTAGAAAAATGGAGTAGAAAGATGTAATCTCCATTGTAGTCTCTTTTTCTTCTCAAATGCTGAAGCACATAATCTTCAACAGTGTTTCTAAGTATTTACTTTCTAGTCTTACACCTGTGCCATCTCCCCTTTCATTTCCTTCCAGGCTAGCTATTTGCAGTTGCTCATCTGAACTGAAACTTCTGAAAACCTGAAAATTCAAAGACAAAATAAGAGCAAAACAGATTTTTTTCTACTGAAGATTAAGATGATTAAATAATGGCAAAGATAAACCCATTGAGTTATAACTACAATCTTCACATGATTTTCCTTGGACTATATTCTTAATATTTTGCAGTCATTTTTTTCATATATTCTAGCAGATGGCATCTCTGGATGGATGTGCAGAGACACAGGACTCTGGCAGTAACAGGGTAATGCGTGTTCAATCTCATTTGTTGTAATGAAAATTATCATTAGGGTTAAATTCATCCAATAAGAGAACAGGAACCTACCTTAAAACTTTTAGTTGGCAATGAAGTACAGTATCATCCCCATGGGTTCTCACTGGGTTTCCAACTCATGAGTTTTCTGTCATTCAACCATTTCTAAAAATGCTATCTTTACTCTAGCACGTCTCATTCATATCTCACTCATATCTTCTCTGGAGATATTCAAGGCCCATCTGGATGCCTACCTGGGCAACCTGCTCTAGGGAACTTGCTTTGGCAGGGGGGTTGGACCCGATGATCTCCTGAGGTCCCTTCCAACCCCTACAATTCTGTGATTCAAAGTAGGAGTAACAGCAAGTCTTCATCAGCCCATCATTAGCTTAATATACTAAGCTTATGCCCAGCTTAATATTTCATTAGAAATGGAAGGTATACCTAACTCATGTGGGCAGAGAGGAGAAAACAAACAAACAAAAAAAATGAAAAACTTTGAATAAACTATAGGAAATGTATGTTGAATTTTTTGAAGCCTAGTGAAGAATATTTGTCCTGTGCTAAGACACCGAGAGCTCTTTCCACAGGTTCTCTGAAGGAATGACCACTAAAAAGAACCTAAATTAGATTAGAGCATAAAATGAAGCTTGCATTTGGTGCTTTCGAACTGCTTACTGCATCATGCCAGAGGTCTGGTCAAGAGGGAGCCAGTTGTGAATCCAGCACTGTCAGAGAAAGCATTAGAAACAGAGTCCAGCATTATTGTGAGACAGGAAAGCTGATTTCTGATCTCTTTTTGAATTTCTTAGGAAGCTTTTCCCCAGATGAAAGGATAACCAGCATCCTAGCTTTGACTGCTGATGGTCTAGAAACACAGAGACAATCAGCTCAGAAACCATTCCCCTGCACTCTCACCATCAGTTCCTGGTATGACAGCTTTTCTACAAACACTACTTGACTGAAGTCCAGAAAGGGAAAATTGATTTTCAGAATCATGGAGGACTGGTTCTAGGACTGATCTTCCCTGGCTTGTGTGCCTCTCATCACTCCTATTGCAGTCCACTTCCTCCTCAGGAACAGGACACACTTATTGTTTCCTTCCTTCAGATGTTCCGGTGTTAGTCTATGGATGAGCAACCACTGAACTCGGGGAATCACCTCATGTTATGGATGTCATCAAGACCTTGCAGTCCGAATTTCAGAGGAATTTGGATCCATCCTTTCAAGAGACATTACATGTTACAAATTAACCACATGGTATGTATAACTGGAACACCCTTCAACCCGTAATCACGTTCTAGATGGTCCTCTCAATTCACAGGCAATGAATCCTGGCTCTTCTGCTTGGTACAGCTTTGTCTGTTACGTGGATGTCAAGTTTCTTCTACCCCAGCACTATAAATGATAGCAGATCATCATAGCCTTTATTAGGTAAAAGATTTTTTAATATGTCAGTTCATAGCCCAGTTGGAAAATGGGGGTATTTCCAAGCTCAGATTTTACTGCACGAGAAAATAAAAAAAAAAAAAAAGTTTAAAAATTCATTTTGTTAAATCACTGCAGCACCCTGATGTAGACAAATATTTAAGATATTTTCACAATGACTTTGTCTGAACTGGTACAGAATCAGCTTAAGCTAAATTTACCCAATGTACCCTTACACAAAACTTCAACAAGTAGTATGACAATACTGAAGGTACTAAATACACTAAGGGTTGTGCTGATCTGTTAATTGAATTTCTAATCCTATTTGACTGCATTGTTTTGCACAGAAAATGCTTGTGTATACATATGTTTTTATGGGTGTTCTCTGAAGAATACAGGATGTTAACCAACTTTATGTGAAATTCTGAGCGCTGGCAAAATGGTGAGAAATCTTGTGATTAGTACTGAGAAAGGAAGGATTTTCTCTCTTTCTTTGGACCTCCACCAGTTGTAAAATGAAACATACTTAATATATGATAGTTGCAAGCAATTCATCAGTTTATATGATTTTCTAAATGCTGGGCCCTCAGCATATAAGGCCTGAAAATACCACAAAGCCTAAAGAAGGAGTTTTTGTAAATGGTGTAGTTAGTCAGTCTTTAAGATACCACTGAAGTACATTCCTAAAACAGAAATAATCCGCATGAGGTTAACCTGCTCAGAAAAGCTCAGCATATATGTTTTTTCCTTGTCTTTTTTTTTCTTTTGCAGATCCTTTAGGTATCTAATCTAGTATCCAAGAGTCAATAAAAACTTATTTACCCAAACAGATTCATAAATGAGGAAAAAATGCATACAGAACATAAAACTTCACACATATTAATGCGCTTATGAAAACTATGTAGGGCTCTATATCACAACAGTTGCAAAAATTATACAGTGATAAAGGTTAGTTTATTTGTAACATGGAATTCCTAAGTAACGAGCATCACCTCTTTATTCAGATTTCCCCTTTGACCATGCTAAACAGTACCTTTCCTTGATTCTCGCAGCCTATAATTATATCTGTGCATAGGTCATTTTTTGTCAGTCATGTATGGTGTGGGTTGTTTGTTTTTTTTTAATCTTTCCTCATAAGGCAGTTGTAGTTCAGTTGCCCAGAGTAAGTGCAAAAAATATTGAATGGTTTGAACAGGTGCTTCCATACTTTGTGCTGGGAAGATAGGGTATTCCCATCCAGTAATTTATGCACTTTCTAAAACTCTTGGATCTCTGAATGATCACAGGGAGAACTAGGAAGAATATGGAAGATCCTTCTATGATGGGTCTTATGCTCTTGACTTGCAACCCTTGCTGAGAGGATCTATAAAGATCAGAGATACAGGAATTTTTCTTCTTTTGTTTTTTTTGGAAAGTAAGCAGCCAAATCTGGTCTGAAACATCAGATCACTAGTAATCATGCTGACCAGCTTTGTGTTCATTCTTTGCTGTTGCTAGTTGGACTGTCCATAAACATAATTTATTTTTTATGCTGAAATTGAGAAAGAATATGCCTTTTTCGTTTCTTTTCTCTTTAAACTGCACTCCAGTCTTCTTATACAACAGGTTCCTGACATAATACAGTAGTATGATTAATAAATAATGAAATTTGGCAAAGATAAAGTATATAAAATAAGAAAAAAATCATGCATCAGATGAATCTGAGAGACTATCAGATCATAATGTACACCATCCATTTGCAATAGGTAAATAAAACACAAGAATTGTGAATGGGGTTCTGAAGATACATCAACCAATAGTTTCATTTTTTGATTATTTATTGAAGGAGAGAGTATCAGAATGTTCTAAGATCATTTGCTAACAAATGAAAGTACAGTGCCTGTCAACAAATAAGGAAATTTGTCCTGTCCTATCTGTCCATCTGTCCCCTTCCCCATGCCCCCAGCTGATGAAAGTCAAACTTCTGTTATAGGCAAGATGAAATTAGTCATCTTCTGGATGATCAAATCTGGATGACCATCCATCTGGATAGTCTTATTTATCTATAGTGACACGGAAAACTTAAATAGTATGTGGGCTTTGGGCAAAATATAAATGCTTTGTCTTAAAAAAGAAAAAAAAAAGCATAGATAAGGAATCTAAGCTTGCAAAATGTCATTGGTCTTAAAGGTTATTAGTTAGAAACTACAGAAGCAAGGGGTTTACAAAGCAAATAATCTCAGCTGATCCCTTTATGCAGTCACTGTACAGGGAGACTTTTTCTCAGTTCAAAGGTGGCTCAGTATTTTTATATAAATAACTCATTTTCTTTTCCAGCTAGCCGAGTGCTCCTGCTGCTGGACGCTGAAGGAATCTCAGCAAGGGCACAGATGTTGACAGCCGTGTTAAGGTAACTGTGAATGATTTAATGTCCATACTGTAAGAAATTTTAATTTATCATATGACAATGAATTCAGAAAAGAACTTCTTATTTCTGCTAATAAAATATCTTCTCGCTACAAATCGAGTTTAGGTTTTTCATGCAGGCAGCAATCTTTATTAATCTCTACCATTTGACTGGCACACATTTCAATTTTAGATGATTTTTCTATGGTACTTGAAGAGCATATTAGCTAAAAAATACATTCTGAAATGTAAGTGTAAAGTATGCATCCATTATGCAGTAGCATCAAGGCAGAATTAGACTGTACTTGAGACAAGATATAGTATCTGTCGCTCCTGTGAATGAGCCTTGATTAAATTAAATTCCCTACAGGGACAAAGGTTCAAAAGTTCCTAGTTTAATAAAACATATGGCAAAAAAAAAAATGTGGGAAAGAGCTGAGCATGTGAAGCTTTTGCACTGTAAATGGATCTATTTCTCAAATATATGCATTTTCTCTGTACAAAGCTATTCTCTGTCAAAATACTTTTTTTCTTAAATAACTCGGTGTTTGCCCTGTTCACACAATGTGTGTGAAATACCCTGCAATGTGTCTAGGTATAGCTCTGTGTACTCTTTGAAAGAGGAACAGAAATTCCAATAAAACATGCTACAAAGTAGAAACTCTGCAGTATTTCATTTAAATAAATTATATTAAACAGTCTGACCTAGATATAATTTATTTAGACTTTCAGTTCAATATGTTCAACAGTCCTCATCCTCACATTTTCAGTCTAGAGAGCTCTTCTATCCTCTCTTAAATTTTTCACAGATAAAGTTTGGAAAAAAAGCTGAACAATTGATAGTTTGGGAAAATAATAGGAGGCAATTATCAGATTTCAGCCTACATTTTTGTATGAGCTCACAGGAAAAAAAAAAAAAAAGAAAAAAAAAAGAAAAAAAAAAAGCAGCTAGTTCCAGAATATAAGAAAAACACGGAGGACGATATACGGCTTAGAGGCAGTACTGACAATTCTCATGCTACAATAGCTGGATGCATAAGCTGAAGAAGATGACAGAGATTTGGGTTTTTAACTATCTTAACTGGAACCATAGCCAATTGTAGTGCATGTTGTTGTGCGTTACCTGATTTTCCCATACTGTAGGCTTAAATTGTTTCATAATACCTCTGGGAAAAAAGTAATCTTTATACAACTGTTTTGATAAAAGAAATAGTACTGCAAGGTATGAGTGTGTGCAGTTCTCATGGACAGCTTTTTTTGAACATGTTCATATATCTGAATTTAGAGTAAAGTGTTTAAAGCAAAAAAAAAAAAAAACAACTCATTTTTGCTAAGAAAAAAATGGGAAGGGAGGGGAAGGGAAGGGAAGGGAAGGGAAGGGAAGGGAAGGGAAGGGAAGGGAAGGGAAGGGAATGGAAGGGAAGGGAAGGGAAGGGAAGGGAAGGGAAGGGAAGGGAAGGGAAGGGAAGGGAAGGGAAGGGAAGGGAAGGGAAGGGAAGGGAAGGGAAGGGAAGGGAAGGGAAGGGAAGGGAAGGGAAGGGAAGCACAAGGTGAGGCGAGGCAAGGCACAAGGTGAGGTGAGGTGAGGCAAGGCGAGGAGAGGAGAGGATTCCTTCCTTAGTATCACAGAATAGTAGAATATCCTGAGTTGGAGGGGACCCACAAGGATCACCAAGTCCAACTCCTGGCTCTACACAGGACCACCCCAAAATCAGACCGTGTCTGAGAGCATTGTCCAAATGCTTCTTGAACTCCAGCAGGCTTGGTGCTGTGACCACCTCCCTGGGGAGCCTGTCCAAGTGCCCGACCACCCTCTGGGTGCAGAACCTTTCCCTAACACCCAGCCTGACCCTCCCCTGTCCCAGCTCCATGCCATTCCCTTGGGTCCTGTTGCTGTCCCCAGAGAGCAGAGCTCAGCGCCTGCCCCTCCACTCCCCTCGTGAGGGAGCTGGAGGCCACCATGAGGCCTCCCCTCAGCCTGCTCTGCTCTGGGCTGAGCAAACCGAGGGACCTCAGCTGTTCCTCATATGTCATGCCTTTTAGACCCTTCACCTTCTTTGCAGGCCTCCTTTGGACAGTCTCTAATAGTTTTATGTCCTTCTTATACTGCAGCACCCAAAACAGCACACAGTGCTCCAGGTAAGGCCACGCCAGCACACAGCACAGCGGGATAATCACTTCCCTTGTTGACTACTATTCAACTTGCCACTGACCAGAACCCCCAGATCCCTTTCTGTGGGGCTGCTCTCCAGCCTCTCATCCCCCAGTCTGTATGGATTGCCAGGGTTGCCCCATCCCAGGTGCAGAATCTGGAACTTGCTCTTGTTGAACTTCATGTGCTTGGTGCTTGCTGAGCCCTCTAATTTGTCCAGATCTCTCTGTAAGTCCTCTCTGCCCTCAGCAGAGTCAACTTCTCCTCTCAACTGAGTGTTGTATGCAAACTTACTTAGTATACCTTCAAGTCCTGCATCCATGTCATTTATGAGAACATTGAAGAGAACTGGCCCTAAAATGGAGCCCTGGGGAACCCCAATGGTGACTATTTTCCAGCCTGATGTAACCCCATTTACCATAACCCTTTGAGCCTGACCCATCAGCCAATGGTTCACCCATCATATAGTGCATTTGTCTAGCTGTATGCTGGACATTTTGTCCAGAAGGATACTGTGAAAAGCAGTATGGAAAGCTTTGCTGAAATCCCACATGATTACATCAACTGGCTTCCCTTGGTCAACTAGATGGGTGGCCTTGTCCTAAAAGGAAATTAAGTGCGTTAAGCAGGACCTTTCCCTTCTGAACCTGTGGTGGCTGTGACCAGTGACTCCATTGTCCTTCGGGTGTTTTTCAATAACTCCCAGAATAATTTTCTCTGTAATTTTACCAGGTACTGAAGTGAGACTGACAAGCCTGTAATTACCAAGGTCTTTTCTCTTGCCCTTCTTGAACACTCGGACAACATTTGCCAGCTGGCAATCGACTGGGACCTCTCCAGATTCCCAAGACCATTGAAAAATAATTGAGAGAGATCTTGTGATGACATCAGCTGGCTCTCCAAGTACCCTGGGATGAATCCCATTAGGCCCCATAGACATATATTCATCCAGCTGGAACAGCAAATTCTGCACAAGTTTGGGGTTCTATAAAGATAAACCCAGCTTCTATTGAGATAAAACAACACCAAACATGAGAACTGAGTTGGATGATATCATACACTTTTTTAAAGTACAATTTTACAATTCTCTTTTTCCTTTCCATGCGTGTAAGAGTGCAACTTCAAGGGAAAGATAAAAACAGCAGATGCAACTTCCACAGAAATGAAAAGAATATAATTAATCACTATGTCCACTGTGAATACTGTCAGGCCCCTGACAGCACCTATAGTTCCTAACTGCCCTGGGCGATGAGTCTTGCCCAGAACCCAGCCCCAACCCCCCCCGTCCTGCTTCTCTGGTGGGGCTTCCCAGATGGACCTCAGGTTTGTGTTGTCATCTTGTCTCCAGCTCATATCCTGTTCCATCTCCAGCTGCCCCTGGATGGACCTGGCTTTGGTTCATCCCCTCACTTGTGTCCGGAGCTGGTGATGGACCCTGCTACAAGCCCCTGGCTCTGTTGGCCGTGCTTACATGCTGCAAGGCTACACTCTGGTTGGTGAGGGCACTGCCTGTGTGGCAGTTACCCCTAGCTCCTGGCTCATCCTCCTCTGGAGAGCAGCCCCACTGACACTGCTCCCTGACAAACAGGACAAAAGTTTATGGAAATTGCAGCAAGACACATTTCAGACAACCATTAAAAAAACTTCCCAACTATAACCTGTTCTTAAGGTCCCTTCCAGTCCTAATTTCCATGAACCCGTGAGATACCTGCAACAGACAAGTGAGGTTAAATCCAGTGGTTATAAAGCTAAGATTTCTTTTCTTTTTTCTTCAGTGTGGTTCCAGGGTGTGTTTGCATGATTTTTCACAACTACAGCTGACACTTCCTCTTCAAAAACTGGTAGAATTGTTGCTTTGTGACAGATCTGTAACTGATCCTCTAATAAAGTTTCAGTTAGGTGTCAACCTTGGCACCAGTGATGGTTCCACTAACCCAGCAGCTTCCATTCAGCTTTTCTCATGCAGGAGGATGACTGGACCTGCAGGCAACCTGCTTTTGATACCAGCAACTGCATCCTGAGACTTTTCTATCTGCCACTAAGGTATATTCTGACAATCTTCAGAAACAGTATACTCGATATGCCCATATGGGATTCTTAAAATATCTGTACCATTCCAAAGTAACAGATTTTGCTATTTTCTGAAATACCACTGTAAGTTTTCCTGTACAAGGCATGAATAAATTCTCCTGATACTGAGATGCCCAGCTGGGCTATCTCAGGCCGCAGCTTGTGTGACACTGCACCATGGCATCAACCTGACGGCTGCCTCCAGACAAACATGGCAAATTAAAATAATCATGAGCGCAAACTGGAAAATAAATGAGTTAGCGTTGCATTTGCAATGGAAATCAACTAGGGTACATGAGAGCTTTTGCTTTGATGTTCTAACATATTTGTAAATAGCTGTTTTGATCTTTGCCTGAGACATGGCTCCAGATCCTTCCAGTCAAGTATTATTAGGAAGGTGAATGCAAAGTGTAACAGCTGCCCCTGTCTTTCTCCTTCCTCACTTGACTGTTAGTCTTTCATCATATGTTACCACAAGGCAAGTAACCAAAAAGATATATCACTTCAATTAAAGAAGTCATGTAAAGGCAATATGATGGAGTGGGAGATAATGACTACGGGAATGGTCAGAGGATCTATTATGATTACAGCCAAGTTGAATCAATATTTTATTGACACCATAACCCCCCACTACACACACAGCTGCTTGTTCTCATCTTTATCTGCTGCTTTTGACAGAGATCCCTGTCACTGGGTTTGGGTTTTTTGTTTGCTTGTTTGTTTCATTTTGAATAGGTTTAGTCATGCAGGTTTTAAATCAGTTCTGAGAAATGACACACCTGAAAATATCTTTGTGAGAAAAGGGTCGTTTCAAGCTGGTTTAATCTGTAGGTTAGAGATAATCAGGAAAACAAATTAATATTACCGAGAAAAGAAATCTCTACTGTGTTTGTGGTGTGAGTGGAGGAAGAGGACAGGGAGATGACATCTTGCCCTGTACCTGCTGCAAGCAGTACAGTTCATGTCACCGTTCCATATGTTAGAAAGCATTAGCTAAAATACAGACATGAGAAGGAGATTACATTTACTGCACGTTAGTTGAGTGTCTTATTCTCAAATGATTGAAAGAACTGATTAAAACAGTTTTAGGGCACCATATAAACGTGAGCTCTACTATTAATGATTTTTTTTTTTCAAACCAGCAAGTTGAATCTCATTGTTGTTAAATGAAAGGTTTTTATTACATTATTTTAGATTGCATTTATTATCAGAAGTTTGAAAGATCCTAATTTAGCCTCCCTACTGTGTAGTGATGTACTTTTTATATTTGTCAAGAAAAATCTCATTTAAAAAAAAGTCTGAAAAACTAACCCATCTCTATCTATCAGAGCTCTGTGCTCCTCAGCCTGTCTGAGGCTCAGCCTCAGCTCCATGTCTTATTTGATCTGTTTTTATTCGGCATTCATAAATAATTGAAACTGTTGATGATATTCTTTTAGGTACAATACCTATCAAAGAGCTTAAGAGAAGGGCAAAGATAAAATAGCATAGTATAGTTTATTTTCCAGAGGAAAAAATAAAAAAGTTCCTATTCCTGAAGATGAATGCACCACCCCAGGACAGATTTTTCATTACTGTTATCCTTTTTTTTTTTTTTTTTTTTTTTTTTTGTCTGCCTTCCTTTCTGTGTTTTTGGTTAGCATTAAGCTACCCAGGCCAGATCATTCCTTCATTCCTGCTTATAAGCAAGGCAATGATTGGATTCTCTGGCACATTTTGACTTTGTATTTTGGCAGCTGTAGAAACGTAAAGTGCTGGAAGAACTTCCCGCTAATTTTTTGCCACTAAACTGAAAGAAAGAAAGAGGTGATCTCCTAGTCTATTTTCCTGTCAAGCCAGAAGGCTCACTCTTTTAAGGTATGACTCTGAGCTCTGTGAAAATGACCATGATTCTATTAAAAGCTTCCCAAGGTGGATGCATTCTTACCATCGGTCTGATACGTATAAATGTGTAGGGACCAATATATAGACTCACTTCCCATTCCATCAGGTGAATATGCTGCAATTCCCATCTAGTTTTGCTATGTTTTTTGCTTTTTTAATTACTATTATTATTTTTCAGTATATATTTTTTAGCTTGGCATTTTAAAACAGTCTATGTACCAAATGTTTTTGTTTCTTTTCTTAGTTATGATGACACTGAACTAAATCTTTTCTCGTGACAGATTGGATATATAAAAATGAGGAGCTAATCTGTGTTGGTCCCAACACAACGCCGAGCACCATGCACTAAGGAAGGAGCGTGAGCTATTAGTACACTTGGCTAGCTCATTGTAGTCTTAGATGAGACAAATTAATAGAATTGCCATTTGTCCCATTTTAAATGGACATGCTTCATAAGGCTCAAAGCCCAAGAGACAACAGATTATCTCTTAGCGTAGTGTCCACTCATCTCTTGAGTGTATCACATCCTGGGAAGATTCAGTGGCACAGGAGTCTACTGCCATTTCAGATACCCTATAGTATCCTGTGTGGTCTCTGTTGTCACTCAGAAGGTTTCCTGTCAGAACTGTGCTACATTTACCAGCCATATGTGGATGTCACAGGGCAGGCAGCTAAAATTCCTCTAGATGTCTAAATTTAAGGTAACGTCTTTCTAATACCTCTTATTGTGATGAATAAATGAAGGAGAAAGGTTTGTGTAGCAATATCAGTCCCCACTTAAATTAATATACAGAAGTGGAAAAGGAGAAAAGCCAATCTCGTAACAGCTAAAGAGTACAAAGAGACTAATCTCAGTAATAAAATTATAATAGCCATAAATCCTGCTCAGAATCATGGAATGTCTAGCCTAGAACAAGGATTTAGAGGAAAATCAATGGTTACAAATATAAGAAAACAAACACTTAATCCGGTCAGCCAAACACTGTAACTTTTTGAGATCAACAGCTTAGCTGGAAAAAGAAATATTCATAAAATGGACTTCTGTAGGGTGTTCCTCTAAGGCCTGCATTATGATTTAAGTTTCCAAAAAACAGCAGTTTCAGAATGAGTATTTGCTCCCATCTCAGGGCAGAAAGGTGTTAAGAAGTTATAGAAGAAGGTCAGGTACACCTGCAAGTTCTCCACAATACAGTAATGTAGGAATAAAAATCTGAATTCAGCTGGAATGCAGTATATATAGGTCAGAGAGACCTCAGAGAGTCCAAGAGACTTGGACTTCCTATGGATAAGATTTTAGAAGGGCATTTCACTGGAACTAAATTGCTCTAGCATTAAGAAAGACAATGTTTTTCTGCTCAGAAAGTTGAAAATTGACAGAGAGCATAACTGTCCTGGGAGTGGGTAAACAACCTAATACCACTGTACCACTGTCCTAAGAAAGAAATATGACTCAGGAGGTGATTTTGTGTGTGTGTGTGTGTGTGTTGTTTTTTGTTTGTTTGCTTGCTTGTTTGTTTTGCTTTTTCTCTGCACCAACAGTGAGACCACTGTTGAATGACATGTCCAATTCTGACATCAGTGCTTCAGAAAATACGATGAAAAATTTGGGAAGGCCTCAGGAAAGGGCTATGAGAATGCCTGTGGATTTTGAAAGGTCTAAAAGACTAAGCAAACCTGTATCAGTGAGTGTATGATTCCATGATTCTATGCTAAGTTTGCACATATAAAAGTTTGCTGAAGTTGTACACAGATAAACAACAACAACAATGAAAAGGTGGGTGAGGGGTTGCTTTGCTTGTCTTTACAGGAAGAAATTCCAGGATTCCCCATAGTAAGCCATGATGTTATCTCAGGTGGAAACCGTGGTTTTGTCAAGAAATGTCTGGGGTGAAACCCAGATGGGTGTGCTGCAGAGGATCAAAGGCCAGGGCTGCCCTGCAGTGCGAAGGAGTGGCTCAAGGCCACTGACCAGGTGGAGCAGGATCCTCCAGCCTTCTTCTGCTGTGGCAACACCAAGCCTTGACCCTTCCTTGCCCTGCTACTGGCGGTGCTTGCACTCAGTTGCTGAGCTGGCAGGGGGCTGCAATATGGTGTGGGGGCATCAGCACTGGCAGCACCATTGCAGTATGGCAGGGCACGTAAGTCACCGCTCTCTCCTTCCCTTTGGCTGCAGGGAATTTCCACCTGCAATACGCTGGCCCACAGTCACTTGCAACCCCGCAAGGCGGGTTGTAAATCCAACTGGAGTTACGAAAGCCTTCAATCTGCCTTGAGAAATATTTTATTCACCTCTGGAACAGGTGGATCGACTCAATGGGGTTAACTGTGGTCGTGTTCGACCCTCACGGGCCTCAGCGGTTACTCGGAAACCACTACGCTGGGTGACAGGTGGGTGAGGGCATCCCCAGGACGCTCCTTATTGCAGCGCCCTTCCTACACCCCCCCGGCTTCGCCGAGCGCTTAATGGCGCCCTCGTCGCCTTCCCGAGCCTTCGTGCGCCCCGAGGCGGCCCCATGGCCCCGGCGGCGGGGCGCTGCCAGAGGAGTTCCCACCAGGTGGCGCCGGAGCGCCGCGGCCGCGCGGAGCAGCCGGGCCCGTAGCGGGCACGTGGCGGGGCCGCACCAGGGCCGTACCGGGGCGGGCTGGGGCTGGGGCTGCACCGAGGGGGAGGCCGGGAGCCCTCGGCGGTGTGCCCCTGGCTGTGTGAGGGGAGACGGCAGGTTGTGGGAGGTGAAGTGGCGCCCTCTAAGCCCGCAGTAGCAGGGTTAGGAAATCACAACAGCCAACGAAGTCACAACAACCCGGTGCAGTGCTACAGGCTTGGGGCGGAGTGACTGGAAAGCTGTGCAGAAAAAAAGGATCTGGGGGTGTTGGTCGATGCTCGCCTGAACATGACCCGGTAGTGTGCCCAGGTGGCCAAGAAGGCCAGTGGCATCCTGGCTTGTATCAGGAATAGTGTAGCCCGCAGGACCAGGGAGGTGATCGTCCCCCTGTACTCTGCTCTGGTGAGGTCACACCTCAAGTACTGTGTTCAGTTTTGGGCCCCTCAGTACAAGAAGGACATCGAGGCCCTGGAGCGTGTCCAGAGAAGGGCTACGAAGCTGGTGAAGGGCGTGGTGAAGTCCTATGGGGAGCGGCTGAGGGAACTGGGGTTAAGTCTGGAGAAGAGGAGGCTCAGCAGAGACCATATTGCTCTCTACAACTACCTGAAAGGAAGGTGTGGGGAGCTGGGGGTCAGCCTCTTCTCACAGGTAACTAGTGATAGGACTAGAGGGAATGGCCTCAAGTTGCGCTAGGGAGGTTCAGGTTGGAAATTAGGAGACATTTCTTCTCAGAAAGGGCAGTCAGGCATTGGAACGGATTGCCCAGGGAGGTGGTGGAGTCACCATCCCTGGAGGGGTTTAAGGAAAGGTTGGACATGGTGCTTGGGGACATGGTTTGGTTTAGTGGGTGATATTGATGGTAGGGGGACAGATGGACCAGATGATCTTGGAGATCTTTTCCAACCCTTATGATTCTATGAAATGGCTCGTGGTTTGATGTGGACCTCTCGGGCAGGTACCCAACAGGATGCAAACTCAACCTGTAATGCCATGCTTGCACAGTGCTGTTTACAAACTAGCTGCGTTCCTGACTTGTAAACGCAGCAATGGGGTATGCTTTTAAAATCAGTGAGGTACAATAATAATATTTTTAAAGTTAGGTATAACCAAGAGCAGATATTTCAGAGCCCTGAATGTGACACTGTAGGAAACCATACAGAGCTCTGAAGGTCACAGAGATCTGAGCAAGACTTGGAAGAGAGGAAATCACAAGTGATCTTTTCAGGAATGTTCCCAGTCCCAACACACAAATAAACAACTTTGAACAACAACAACAAAAAGCCAAACAAAACAAAAACAAACCAGAAATCATCTGTGGAGTTAAAGGTTTGACTTTAACAAGACTGCAGGAAGACCTGGGCAGAACTCAAGGCACGGGCAGTTTCTAAAGTTATAGGGAAACAGATTTAAAGTTCAGTGAATATGGTGGGATGTAGAGAAGAATGAAAGGGAGACAGACAGGTCCAGGAACAGATTACATGAGGCATAACTGTTCGCTTCCCTTTCAGGAGCAGCTGTGATGTTTTATCAGTGATTTGCCTCCAGTCAGATGAGTGCAGTTGGTAAGAAATACATCAGGCTGGGCAGAACTACAGGTCTGCCTGAAAGAAGTAAAATTGCCAGATTTAGCTCGTTCATGTCACAGTGTAAATTCTTCACTTTGGTGTATTTAGCTGGATTATATCTTTAAACAAATCTTTTCTAGTTTAAATTTTTAATTGAGATACTGAGCAGTACTGCTGAACTTGGGAAATTGAAAATTTAGTATGGAAGGGAGCTCTTTGTCAAATCAGGACCAGCCTCATACAGCCTTTTTGTAGCATTGCCTCTTTTAAATATGTGTTATCCACTATCCATTTCACCTTGTTGAGGTTTTCACATTGTGGCTATAACTATACAGCATGATTGGTCAGCCTGCAAAATGCATGAAGAAAATCCAAAAGTTGCTACCACAAAAGGCAGTTCTCCTTCAGCTCAAGGGTAGGTTTCTGTTGGCTTTAGCCAAGTTCTGCTCAATATAACTGAAGGTCTTAAAGGAACAGAAATATTAATAATTTATTACGAACCTGTTATTGATTGCTAGGAAGGCAAGCTCTCTAAAAATGAAGGCAAGCCATAGTGCTTGTCTTAAGGATTTTATTACTCAAGCTGAGATAGCAACAAAACACTTTGAAGGTTGATTATGGACCGTATGATGACAACAGGTGAGATGTGGCAGTCACGTAATCACTATGGATGCTTTATTGACTTACATGTTCTAAGGTGTAAATTTAAAAGATAAAGGGAGGCACTACAAAACTTGTAATGGAGAAGTCGTGAAGACAAATGCAGCCAAAGAGCAGTTAGAAGTGACTCCTGAGTCAGTGAAATACTGTTCTGCGTGTCTAGAACATGATGTTTCATTTTAGCATCTAATGGAATTCAGGTGTCAGAACAGATTTATAAAATACTGGTTAAACAATTAAACCAAAGCATTCAAATTTTCTATTGTTAAAGAGAATGTGTGCTGATTTTTAGTGACAATTAAAAATTACCATAAAATTTTGATGGCTTATATACAATTCGGACCCCTTATTGCTGACCGCAAACGTGAACTCAGAAGATAATTTTGAAGTCAGTTTTCCTATGATGAGGGAAGTCTTGTCAGATGTTAGATGGAGCCTGACTAATTAATAAAGTGCTTTCAGGCTCTGCTAGAAGATCAGAGATTATTCTTGATTTGCATCTTAATAAGAGATCATTGACAGTGTAAAGAGTTCCTTTGATTATTAAAATATGACATGAATATTGAAACCTTTTACAGGTAAGGACATGCTGATATGAAAGCGGCACAGAGAGGAAAAAGTCATTACACTTTTCCTTTCTTAGTGTTTCCATTTCGTATCTTCTCAGCAAATCAAATTAAGGGACTCCAACGTGCTTATTAAATTCAGTGGTAGGGAGCTGAGAAACATGACTAAGGCTGCTTAAAATATGGCAAAAACAAAGATGTGTGAGATGCTACTGAAGAGAAGGTTTGAGGCCTGATACATTCAAGCTCCCTTTCTTATATGTATTACATGCTGTTCTTAGTCCCTCTTCATGTGCTTATTGTCACCTGCAGAAAAGAAAATGAGAAGTGTGCAGTTCAGGCAGAGCAGAAGAAATACTAAATGGAATAAAACTCAAATGTACAGGGAGGAGATTTTAATAATTCTTAATCTTGAGTATGTCTTAAACTGAAATTAACAGTAACTGTAAAGGAACTGTTATTTCCTATGTTAGATTAGAAATCGCTAAATGGTAGTACTATAAAATCATTATGTGTAAGTTGTCAGCCAGAGTAGGGCATAAAAAAATATCTGTCACTAAGGCCCTATGCATGTATTATGTACTACGGGTAATGTTAGTAAAGGTTAGTCGTGCTGTGCTCTCACATGATGTAATTAATACACAGTAAATGACTCCGAAATTTAACACCAGTCAGAGTGTAGTAATTGTGGAATTGCCCCAAATCTTACAGAATGTGTGAGTGTATGGTGTTAATAGCCTGATTATGTAGCAGCAAGGGTTTAAATATAGATTTTGAGGCATCGAATTTGATTCCTCAAGAGGCAACTAATTTGACAGCAAGCACCCCTGTAGTGGAAGCCGACTTTGTAGAAGAGCTGTAGAACTGTCCAGGTTTTATTTCGGGGAGCATATGAGACCTGTTGGATGCTGCCAGTATTCATGTTTCATTTGCAGTATTTCAAGAACATTTCCAGACATTCTGATTCACCAGAATGTCTCTTCTCTTGCTCTTAATTTAGTTTAGGGTTTAATGTTTTAAGAATAAGTTTTACACTATTTATATCACCTCTACAACCTGTAGCAAAAGTTGTATCAGATGTCACAGATTAGTTCATTAGAAATCTTACATATCAGAAGTCTGTTTCAGAGGAGTGGCAGGTACTTAGGAATTGCAAAAATCATAATGAAACTTCATTAACCTTATGTGAGGTGTGTTAAATGACCTATTGACCTGTGCTAAAAGAAGAATACTAAGCAGTAGTTGTGCGCTCAGCTTCAAGCGCACAAGAAAAAGAAATGTAATCTTATTAGTACCCAGAGGAATCTCCAAAGTTTTTTGTTTTGTTTTGTTTTGTTTTGCTTTGTTTCTCCCAGTTATTGATAATGTCTGATCTGGAGATTTGGAAGGTTGTCATTTTTTTATAATATAATTTGTGTTCAATGGTATTACCGAAATTCTTGACAGAATACTCTTGACAGAGTACAGTTGTGATGAATGCTATGCAAACACAACAATATGGCAATTCCTCTTTCAGAGAAAGTTCACATTTAGTTGGGCTGGACAGCTGAAAACAAATTGTAGATACCTCATGATTTGCAAAGGGTTCTGAGTTCTCTCACGTTAAAAAAAAAAAAAAAAAAAAAAAAGTATCACATGATAGCTGCACAATAAACTAAATTATTCTAACACCAGGAATCAATCAAAATGTAGAGTAGAAATAATTTAAAATATAAGGAGGTTGTATATATGCAAATATCATGAGAAATTTCATAACAATCCCCTCAAAAATGTAATTTCCAACTTGAAAGACCAAATAATCATATTCTCTTAGAAGTGTGTTTCAAATGTACTTGATTTGCAGCAGCTGATACCTCCTAATTTGAGGGACCTTTTCAAGTCTGGTCTAATCCCCATTTTCTTCTTAAAACAAGGGAGAGATTGCATAGGAGTTCTCACTGTGAAGATACGTTACCATCTCAAAAGCTGTTGTTAAAAAATTATTTAGAGATTATGAACTAGAGTTACCAATACTTGAACTAGCTTTAATGTATCCACTGTGATATCAGAAGTGGCAATACAAGAGCTTGATATGGGATAATTGACTCTCAGCAGGTAAACTGGTTAATACTGAGTTAGTTCCTTGCTGCCATGGACAGACTTATAAAAAAAAAATTAAAAAAAAAAAAAAAGTTTTTCTAATGCTTGACTAGTCAGTTTAAAATTAACTTGGTTATCTCTTTACAGTGCTGTGCTAGCTATGATGTCTTTGAGTAATAACCACTGTAACTTGCTGGCATAAAATGGTTTCTGAATCCTCTTTCAGTCATCCCTCATTACAAAGTAATGGTAAAATGTGCTCATTTATATAGTCAGACACGTTTTTGTTATAAGAGTGTAGAATTTAATTTCTCTACTCCAAGTCCATCTTGTATAAAAGTTCTGCTCCCATGTTACCTTCCCCATCCTTTCAGTTGACTGGTATACAGATTCACGTTTCATCCCTAAGATTACCACCCTGAGCTTCAACATTGAAGATATCTAAAACAGCAGATGGATTTCTTACTGTACCGGGTGGAGTAGAACAAGTTGATTATGGTGCTGAGGTAGATAGCTTGTTTTGAGGCATTTCTTTTCAGTCAAATGACCCTTGACAAAATATTCAAGTAATGCTCCTTGGTTATTACTACCAGGAGTGTTACTGTACTGCAGTATGTAGTAGTTTCTATTCCATAGGCTTAGAAAGTAGGTCTAAAGATGGACATTCACATGAAGAACGTCCAGATTTTTATTGCTGTGCCATCTGTGCTGAATGGTTCTGTAGTTTCTGGAATACATTGACAGTGTCTTGAAAATTGATGACAAGGGGAAATAATAACAGATTGATTCAAAAAATACTTTCTGCAATAGCTGAAATCTGTAGATTTGTTAGATAACCTGATTAAACGTTAGGCTTAAGGAAATTAACATTTTCACAAATGGCATGTATGGAATGGTAGGCTACAGATCTGGCTGAGAGGTGAATGGACCAACCTTAACGACATCTTTTCAAGTGGTATGATACCTGTCATATCCTCTCCTTGGTTCTCCCTGCTGTTTTTAAATTCTTAATATAGCATCTCTTTTCTTTCTATAAAAGAGAGGAAAAATGTATATATATATATATAGTGTGTATATATGTCTAGAATAGTATAATTGAACTAATCAAAGAACTGAGATTTTAATGGGAGAGTTTTACTGTCTTTTGAATGTGATGAGATTTATAGTCATCATCTCTTGGTCTCTTGGGGAATGAAAATTTTTTTTTGAAAAAAAAAAAATTCTTTTCCTGTCACAGTCCTGTAGGAAGGATGCCATAATATATTTGTAGCTTCTTCTGAAATTTAAAAACAAAACAAAACAAAAACAGTTTATAGATACAGAATTGCACTAATTTATAACAACTTAAGATAATTTTGTGTGGGTTTGGGAAGGGAAGGCTGGATCTTAAATAGATCTGTATATACAGTGGTTACTTTCAGTTTCAGTTTTAAAAGTGCAAATGAAGAGTTATATATGTCTTAGTTATACCTATTAATTAATTTTCAAAATAAGTAACAAAACTGAATTGCTGGGAAATAAATTCTTGTGACAATTTGATAATTTCAAATACCTGCTGTACTCTCTGCAGGATTTTTTCTATAGGTGCACAAAAACAGTGGAGATTTTTTTTTTAAAGAAATTGAGATTTTGTACTTTTAATGTTCTGTTACTGGGATAATGGGTGGTAAAACATGTAACAAATATGCCACTACCTCCTATGAGATTATTGTGGATTTCAGAATCCCTAATTGTTTCAAACAATACATTTTTGTTAATTGCACAATGTAACTTTCTTGACAAAAGATATTGTGAAGCCCAGTAGAAGATTCTCAAAGAATTTATAAGTATATTTATATTTTTGTATAAAATTTGTATAAAAGCTGGTTAGCAGCACCCATCAGCATCCCACACTGGGAAACATGATGCTGTGTCTCTTCCTGGAGCTGTGTTCTCTAAGCTATGGGCTCCAGCAGGAACCACGCTCAGCATTGCCCGCAAATACAGGACACACGCATGTTCATGGGATCAACGCTGTGCCACTGGGGGTGCAGTGAAAAGGGATTTCCTTGGAGAGGCTGTTTTTTGTTTTTTAACAATCCAATTCCTAATATTCTCTAGTTGTGGATCTTCTGCACTCAGAGAATGGAATTTGGATTTCCAGGTTGTTAACGATGATGCTAATTGTGCAAGGAGATACTTGGCAGTCATAATACTATGTTTCAGTTTGTTGTTTGTTTTTTCCCCCATAAGTACTGAGTGGTTACGAGGTTATACTGGCCATAACATCAGAGTACTTGGGCCATGAATTGTTAGTCCATTCACGGCTTTAAAGGTGAATCTGAACTATCTGGGGATGAATTGCTCAGACTGACCTGGTGTGAAGCCACAACTTGCAGTACCTCTTTTCAGCCGAAAGGTGGGCACTAACTCCAGACAGATCCAGGCACATGGTTTAAGGGCTGTAAACTAGACAGCTCATCTTTTGCCACTCCTAGTGAAGAGCTTGGTGCCCTGGATGGACTAAAAAGACCAGCACTCCTGATGAAGCCTCTCTCTTGTCACTCTTGTAGCAACATCTAGCTGGCTAGATAAAGTTTCTCCAGCACCTGTGGCATACACCCTTAGTGCACACACAGTGTAGGTGCACAATTTAAAAACCAAAGAGAATGCATTTATGAAAAGATTTCCAAAGTCTTGCAATGTATTTATTATTTTTATACTAAACTGCATCCTTAAACAAAAAGTTTACTCAGGTAAACACTGTCTTATTCGGTTTTAACACTTCAAAAAGTGTTAAAAAATGGTCTCTGCAAGGACAGAGAAGGCCCAGCTTTGCCATTGCCCTGCACTCACTGTGTAGTTTATGCAGATGCCAGGATTAGACGTGGCTGATCACACATCTTTTCCTGTGGCAACACGGCATCACCAGCAGCTTCAGAGCGCGACGTGTGAGACCACTGAGTGTCATTGGCTGACATTGCCCATGAGAGTTTATGAAATTATTCGCCTGTCCAGTTCCATTCTTCCCAGATTCACTTGTAGATGCTTTTTCTACGATATTCTTTTATAACCTTGAATCTTATGGCAATCTTTCAGAAAGCCCCAGCATATACTGCATGTTTCATATGAAATTTGTCTAGTTGCTTCTAATTACAATAGCTCCTTGTTCTGTTGCCAAGAAAACAGCATCATTGACTACTTGGACTGTACAAAATATTGCAGAATAAAAACAGCAACAGAAATACACTGTTATTTTTCCCTCCTTATATCCTGCTTTGTGACAGGGATCCTTCCCCCGTCTAAGTTCATTGGTTAGCAATAAACAAAGCTGCTTTCACCAGCTGTCTTCTTACAGCCTCTGTGTAGCACAGTACACGAGAGCCATGATAGTGTTAAAGAGCTGGCTGGCCATGATAATTTTGATTTTTTTTTTTTTTTAGTGAGCTTTATTTGAATTATAACCTCTCCTAGAGATGACACCTTTTTCTTACATTTGCATAGAATCAGGCTCCTGCAATTCCAATGATAAAGAATAGCATAAATAAGTTTCCTTAGGTGTCTTGGTAATATCAGCAGAGAAAAATGGTCACTGCACAAGGTACAGGGTCATGGCAAAGACTTCAGAAGTGAAGGTTGTAGTTTACTCCACCCAGGGGTTCTGGGTAGCTTGTGTCTTCCATTCCTATTAAAAGACGTTTTTGTCACTCAACATTTTGGGAAGTTATGCAAGGGTTTTTGGCTGAGTCTCGAACACTGATTCATCAAAAACATTTTCTAAATCATTAAAAATTTGTCTACCTTGCCCAAGAGAAACACCTGGAGGCATTAGGAGAAGGACTTCATGTTCCCCACCTACACGTGGCTAATTTCAGTCAACACAATTATGATTTTAATTTCCGAGGATTCCCTCTGTAGTCAACAGAAAGAGGATCTTACAGGGATTCCTGACCGGCAGTCTGACTCTGGTCGGGAATCTAATTCTCTGCTGCCCTTCAGAAGAGGCTTGTGAGAGAGACAAGGAAGCTATCGTAGACACCCTTGGCAGTGTGTGAGGGGTGGGCTTGCATTGGCAGTCCCAGCTTTTCTAGGCTAGGGGCTGGCTGCCAGGTCTGGGACTCTGCTTAGGGGTGAGGAGCCCCTGGACACAGGGCGGGGGGGGGGGGGGGAGCACCTCGTGCACCACCCACCTGACCTACTGGCCGCCTGTTCTTAGGAGTATTGGTCTGTCTGTCACCTCGCAGGTTGTCTGCTGTACCTAACTTTCTGTTTTTCAAGAGCATCGTACGTGATGTTTCTGACATCTGGGGGTAGGATCTTCTTGCTCATGCTTATGCCAGGCAAATTATATGATGAGAAGTTCTGACTAATGCTTTGTTCCGTTCGTGGCTGTCAGCTGTGGATGATGACATCTCTATTCAGAAACACTGACTATCCTTTACACTATCAGAGTTGTCTGAAGAACAGGCGCAAGCACCCCATGCCCCCTGACCCGCCGCCAGCTGTCTCACAGGCTGACCGCAGGGGGCCCGTTCAGATGTGCCTGTTGTTTCGGTGACATTGGGGTTGGTCTGGCATTTGAAGGTGTGGGTGCACCTTCACCCATCCCTCGGAACGTCCTTCCAAGTTCAGAGTTTGCGTCTACCCAAAACTGGAGTTTAGAGAGGTAACCACTAGCCTTCAAAGGTAATATAAGTATTGGTTGTGATTTACTTTAGACAGTCCTCCAGGTGGGCGCTGACCCCTTGCAACTTTGTTGTGGGGGGTCTCTGCCAAGAAGTCTTGTAACTTGCTGTCCTTTTCTGGACTGCACTGCTGTATCATCTTATTTATTTAATATTAAACTTTTACTCAAACAATGCTGTAAGTATCTGGATCTTGAGATTTGTTGCCAGGTCCAGCAGTATTCATCCTTCTCACCCAATGAAATTGTCCAGCTCTCCTACAGTGATTAAAACATAAAAAACCCTACCCGAATTTGAAACTCAGTTTCTACAAAAATCTGAAGGCTACTGGCTATTCTATGTGTAATGGGTATGCCATTTTGTTTGCTGTTAGCAGAGTTTCTTTTTATTAATGTTTATGTTGTTTCTCAGTTAACCTGGCAGCCCAGCATTCAAGGTAGGTGAGAATCTGATTTTACTTACAACACGTTTCATTTATTTAAGGCGATTTGAAATGACTTGTTTAATGAATGTATCACAACATAGCTGATGACCTCATCCTCTTTCTGTGCAGTTACAGTTCTGCATAACAAAGGGAGGGCTGTATGTATCCAGGGGAAATGGGATCACATAGGCAGAAAATTAAGTCTGTCAAAACACCACATAAATGCTGCATATACACTTTTTTAACTGAGCCTGGTAAATAGAGATATTTCCAGTGTGGTCCCTGGACCAAAGCAAAAAATGATTAGCTGCACCTCAAGGTAAAATACAAGTCTCAAGTCAAACAACTAGTCCTTTTAGGGAACAGTGAATATATATATAAATTGGTGATCCTTTTAGAGCTCCTTGTTTTGACTCATCCTATGAATTAAGCTTATTCATTGAGAAATTGGCTGCATCGAGATTTTCACAACAACCCTCCTCATGAGATGGAATCTAATGTGCTGAAGTGAAGGCTGATGTAAAAGGGGTCTGAAGCTGAATTTACGATGCTGATCAGAAGTGTGCCATATCCAATAGCAGCTCTTACTCACAGTACGTTTGGCTTAGCACATGGAAAAGGCCTTCAGTATTTCTCATGGTAAAGCTGCAGAAAGATTTGTAATGACTTCTCATAGGGAAAAACCTTTAAGGGAGGGAGAAAGGCTTCCTTAATGATTCCTTTCAGTGGGTCACTACTCTGCAGTGACTCTCTAAAATGCCATGGATTTTAACATTTACATAACTGGGGCATCATTTTTTCTTAGCATCTTTCGTTCAAATATAAAGAAGTACAAGAGCAATATTACCAAAAGTCTTTTTAAAGAAAAAACTGCTGAAGCCATAAAAAAAAAAAAGTCTTGAACCAAAGCTTTCCAGAATGACCACCATTGTTTTTATTCTCTTATTCTGGGCACACATGAGGCTGTCTAGGAACTGTAAACATAGAAAGGTGTATGCCAAATATGGTAGATCTTCTCTGTAGCCTGTTTGGATATTCTTTTTGTTAATGAAGCATTATTTCTGTCAAAATTAAAATGCTTTGAAAAATGCGCTATGTTGATCTGTTTTAAGGAAAACTAATAAAATGTTAAAAAACAAAAGCACCAAACCACCACACAACATATTTTATTTCATGCATCCAGGACAGAACATTTGGAACATTTTAGAAATTTTTAAAATTTGAGTTGTCTTACTTAGAACAATTCAAATAAATTTAAACTCTCTATGAAAATTAATGTAACTACAGCAAAATAGAATTTATTAAGTGGAAATGGGAAAAAATTGACATCGTGAAATTTCCTATGAAATGGAAAATCCAGTTCCTGTTCAGGTCTGTTTAGTTACAGTTTTCTAAAACTAAATTATTTTGATTATATTTGATTATATTTGAGAAAAAAATCTTGAATGTCAACTAACAAATGCAAGTGGATTAAAATGAGACTGATGGTCCCAAGCTGACTGCTTACTTCTCTGGGGATAGCTGAACCTAGTGTGGAAGCCCTGTTTCACTTGTTCCTCAGAGAAGTGCCTTAATACTGAAGCTAGCTGTGTCCGTTGATAAAAGCAAGTTGAAGATATCTTCCCAAGCTGTAGGTATTAATGGGCTCAGACTAATTATGGCTTTGCAAAGCATAAGGTTCAATTATCTGAAGTGTAGGGTGCTCTGATTTTGCTGGCTGCTGACAACTTGTTGTCATTTTATATATATAATATATGTATAAAGTATATATATTATATAAATAATTTATATATATATATATTAATATATACATTATTTATGTTATATTATATATATATATATATATATATTTATATATATTAGATTGGGTATCACCTTTGAAACAACAACAAAAAAAAAACCAACGATGTCAGATGAGCAGTTACCATGTCCCATACATCACCACAGCATGTCATGCCATAGGTCTCACTGGGAACTAGAGGGCAACAGTGGAAGAAAGCTGGGAAATTGTATTTGTAGAAAGAACACCTTTGTAAGTGGAAGAAGTGTTGGAGGAGGCAGACTCTGTTGGTGTGAACGAAGCAGAACCCATTCATTAGCTCTTCCTTCCATGTGAGAAACTATAACGTGGGCTAAAGAAGACTAGTTGCACTCTGCAACTAGTTGCTGTGCGATGAGCATTGCACTGCTCTTTGATTATAACAGCCATCTAGTGGCCTGTTTTCTTTTCTCTCCAGGGATTTTGATCTGTGTCCTGTAGGAGCAGATTCCTTGTGCCACATCCATGCGTTTTGCGTCACACTGTAGGCTGAAGAAGAAATCCAGACTGCCAAATTAATTAGCTAGAATTTTCCTACGTAGGAGACTACGTAGGAGTGCATAGACCTTAGAGGACTGTTTGTCACCAAATGAACATGTCTGTGCTAGCTCAGAATCCCCTCCAAGCTATGTCTGAAATATTTCCCTGCTCAAATGAGTTACTCCTTCTCGTGGGTGGAATGAAGAATCTTGTCCTTCATCTTCATTTGTGTATACTAGGTTCATGACAGAGTAACTTAGTCATAGGAAAGAATGCAGATATCACCTCCCTTCCACACCACGTGGAGTTGTGCAGCTAACAGACTAGTAAAACCAGACCTGTGATGTCTACCAAAACAACCAGGTTGCAAATCCTGCATAAGTTAAAAATCTAATTTTTCTATTTGTATGGGTTCTTAATCATAGACATACAAGTTCACATTAAAGTTAGGCTTAATTATACCTCTCACCTCATCCATCTAAATGAACAATACTTTGCTGAATGTAGCTTTGTTTTTTATAAATATCCTCTCATTATATAGCAACTGAATATTCCTATTCTACCTATTGGCTTTTGTGCACAGGAGAGAGAGTCTGAAAACTAAATATATCCAGTATTAATGAAAATATTGCATCTAGGGAGGACAACAGGACAATTCTTCTTTCAAGCTTCATAAGATTTGTCTGTATATGAAAAAGACACAACGAGTCAACATTTTAACTTCAATTTTAGATCCATGTTTACATCTATGAGCATGAGCAACAATTGCGTCCTGCATTTTACAATGTGGTATGGGTAAAAAAAATGAGCTTTGGTGAAACTGTTTTACAATACTCAGAAAACAGGAAGAAATAATACAAGGGGGAAAAGGAAATGGGGTATAAAATGAGGACAAAGTACTGAAGATGTTTGGCATCTAGAATCGTAGAGTATGCCAAGTTGGAAGGGACCCAAAAGGATCATCGAGTCCAAATCCTGGCACCACACAGGTCTACCCAAAAATTCAGTCCAAACGCCTAGTCCAATCTAACGAAAAGGGAGGGAGAAATGTCTACAAAATACGAATCTGGATACAAAATACTTGCTGAATCCTAAAAATGATGTGCAGTGTGTTACACAATAATGTTACCTCCCTCGCCCTGTTAATTCCCCTACATATATACTGCATATGGTACATGCTCTTTGTGCTTTTCTTCCTTCTTAACATGCCATCTGACCTAGCCAACTTACCATGCCTCCCTTGCAGCCCACCAGGCTGGGGTACGCATGTTTCATGTCATCATGAGCAGTTTGCAGCACAGTGCCATCAGTCTAGCCGCATGAGCGCGGCAGGGCGCTCTGGGAGCACGCACACGAGCTACCATTCTCGTTGGCACCGCGCTGCTCTGAAGCCGAGACGCTGCCTGCAGCTCCAGCGCTTCTCTGCACTGTGCAAACACGCCTGCTCTCTTTAATCATCTCAGCTGGTGGCTCTGATGCACAACCACAAAGCTCAGAGGTCTTTTTGTGCTCTCAGCTGTCTGCAGTAACTGTGCAAAGGCTTCACCAGAACTCTGCCTTGGGTTCAGAAGTCCATCAAACTTGGGGTATTGTAAAATAAATGCAGTGAATTCAACGAATTAGAATTCTCCCAATGATTTCTTCTGCTTGCAAATGGGAGAATTCACAGGTTTTCTTCTTCTGTAGTGCAAGTACACTGTTGGGCGTAACACTCGTGTTTATTCCTTGAACAAAGCAGTTTACCCACTCTTTCGGTCCAGGGACATGGACCTAGCCAATCTGGCAAACTGAGTTGGGATTGCTTGAGACAACCCCTGCAGCTGTTTGTTCTGTCCCTCTTTTATAAGCATCGCCTCCCACAGCTGGCTTGGCAGGATGGAACACCTGCACACCTCAGCACAAAGTCTGCTGTCTTAGCACAGACCGACTTTCATCAGCAATTTAAAGAAAATTGCTGGACTTTGCATCTGCATCTTTGCATGTACACGCAGCCCCAGCCAGCTGCTTTTCTGTGGAGATGTCTGTCCGTGACAAATGAGTGGCGACAAATTGTGAAGGGTTTAGAAGCAGAAGAAAGGCTTAGAACCTTAAACTGTCACTCTTTCTGTCATAAGTATGTTTCTGTGGTCTGAGTCTGCAAAGATTAGTATACTTTTTTCCCATGGTATTGCAAAAGTCAATCCTTAGCCCCATTTAAACAGCTAAAACAGAAGGCTATTAAAAACATTCCCAACCAAATGAAAAACTATCTGGTATGCAAGCACCAAAGAATACAAATAAATATTTTGCAAAACTGCCTGTAATTATGCAAAGTAAATTGTATGCAAGGAGTGGCACCACCTAAATGGCAACATAATATATGCACACAGTCAGAAAATACAATTTTTTCAAACAAGCTACTGCCACCATCCTGGAATAGCTGGAGAGCTGTCTTAAATTACAAGTTAATCTATCCTGGTGCAATGAATTGTTTAATGTTGGGAGTGGACCTCTTGTTTTTTCCCTAGTAGCATTATTCTTGATATTCTGTGTTGAAACAATCAAGTGGAATTATAGGAAAAGCTCCTGACTGTATGAACACAATGTGGCAACATGACAGCAGTTCTGCTGCAGCTTTTCTCGTGGCAAGGTACGAAATCTGAATTTAGAGACTCTGATGTTACCTAAGCTGGTTTATAGCTCAGGTTTGTTAATCTCTTACTTTGAACTTGGAACCAAGCAGTAAGTTTTCTACCAACAACAGTGCTGGTATTTGTGGTTCTCACCCGGTTTACCCCATTTCTTCCTCTCCTGGTGAGCAGACCTGGTCTTGTGGCACGGGGCAACAGCTCCTTGCTGCAGACAGAGGGAGCAGGGCTGCTCCAGCCACAGCAGCAAGTATCTGCTGTCTGCTCGCGTGCCACGATGCGTGTCTTCATGCAGGCTTCATGCAGGCTTCCTGGGGAGCTGAAGTTACAGCACTGTGGTCGAGAACGCAACTGCCTTTTAGAAGGGGAGGAGGACACAACTCTGCAGGTTGCAAACCCAAAGCTCCCTTACCTCGTTGGTGCAGCGAGCCCACTTTTAATGGCCTGCATTTTGAAATGCCGTCAGAGAGGTGTCTGATGTGATGAGGCTGCTGCAGTAATGGCTGTGTCAGAACCAGAAGATGTTGCAACTTCCTAAGAAGTAATAATAGATGAGCTGATATAATCTACTTCCTTAGTTTGTCTTTTCCTGCTTTGTCATAAGGATGTCTGTCTGGCAGGGCTAGCAAAGGGAAGACACATTTTGAAAGATCTGCAGTTGTAAGCAGCTGGGAAGGAAATGAATGAGTGAGCTCTTGTCAGAGACAGTGGTGCAGCAGTGCAGCAGGCTCAGTGACGAGCTGTGGGGCCAGGCTCCATGAGAGAGGAGAGACAGTAGTGAGTCTGACAGGTAGGATTCTCAGTTGGCCCTTGGTAATTTTCCTGGTCGCCTCTGAAAATCTCAGGGATGTGCCTGTCAATGGAGCTGTATCATTCATGAGTCTAGGTTTAGGCCACTTCAAAATGCAGAGGAGGCTTTAAGAAGGAAATCTGAATGGATCAAATAAAGCAACATTGATTCTGAGGAAATGGATGCCTTCAGCTGAGACATGTTTCTTTTGCCTGTTACACCAATCCATGTGTCTTTTCTGTGCAGAACAGAGTACCCTAGAAGAGAAAACGGTTTGAATTCCTTTTTACCATGCATCTGAAATAAAAGCAAGCAAAAAAACAACAACAGCAAACCACCACCACACCACGTAAGGTTTGTTTGCCTGAACTTCTCACCTTATTGCAGATGTAGATTAGGAGGGATGGGGAATTTTGTGTCCCGCCCTGTTTGTCTCGCTCTGTCATCACGTGCGTGGAGCTCACACTTCCAGTAGAGCACACCACGAAGCATTGCTCTGGAAAGGCTTGTGGAGCAGGGGAGGAGCTGTGATGCTGCCTGCTCGTGGGCTGCATGACCAAGGGCATGAAGCCTGGCACACCCACAGTGCCCATTGCCATCCTCCTGCAGCTCCTCCTTGCTGCTGTGTGTCCTTCAGCCGCGCCATCTCCCAGCCTGGGCTAATTAAATCAGGGAGCCATCAGAAACGATAGCTCTGAGCCTGTTTTCTAGTTGGACCACTCAATGTATGAAACTTCTCCGACCGGTAATGCTGATCTGCTACACTTTGAAAAGCTTCTCATTTGTCTCTGTCTTCATGTTTAGGTGATTTATCCGCACCTGCTTCATGTGATTATTTTATTGTCATCATTTTGTCCATTTTTACAATAGACACTTCCCTTTGGTTTTTGTCTTTGGAGTTTTTCTTGCCTCATCAATTATCTGGAATAGAATATTGAGCTTGTTTTAAATCGCAGAGTACATGCAAGTACAGCATGCCTCAGTGCAAAGTACAGGGACTGCTGTCAGACTGGTTCTCACTGTCAGTGGGTACCTGGTGTTTCTGAGAAGACAAAGACAGATGAGACCACTGTGTCCCCTGAGGGCATTGCCTGATGTTGCCGCCTCAGTCCTGTTTCCAGTTTAAGCCATGGACGCTCCCTTCCCTCCCCAAATTAGCATCGCTTGAGTGGTGCAGCAGTGTCCTGCGGGCTGCAACACCGCCTCCTGCCTCTACAAATGTTGAGTTTCACACCACCAGGGCTGGCCCCAAGAAGGCTTTCCTTGGTAAGAAGTAACAAGTGTGTAATAGTGTAACAAGTTGAATAAAGTTTTAACAGGTTTCCTGTTAAATATTCTTCCAAGCACAGCACAAAGAATCCTCAATTAAAGCCTCCACTGAGAAGCAAGTGCCATGGGAGATCATGTGTCACGCAGCATGACTAACACAATTTATGACCCCATCTCATCTCATCAGGCTCCAGTTTATCTAATGTGTCACCCTTTCAGTCTTATATTTCACCCCAGCTGTTCATGTTTTAACATTTAAAGGCTTTGGGTCTGCTCCTGATGCTGCAGTGCTGAAGGTCACTAAGCTGAGCGTGCTGTTAGGTGGCTTTCACTGCTGCTTACCAAACATGATGAGGAAGAGTCACAGTCAACTCCGTTGACAAGATCAGCTTTAAAAGTTCCACATATTAAATGGCTTTGCTTTCACTTGGTCTGTCCAGCACAAGTAGGGCTGGAAATCTCATTAGAATACATAAAGTGACAGATTTCATGGTGCCAGCTGCAGTCTTGGGGTCCAACATCGCCCTTCGCATGAGCTCACAGGGAACACCACTGCAGGTCTGTTTAGAGGCTGCTGTACAGCTGTGGCCGGAGCGACCGCTGGCAGCAACCTCGGCAGTGCTGCGAGCAGATCGATGGCAGTAAGGAGGCTTTTAAAGGGCCATTTTACATTGATTAAAAACTTTCTTCCTCTTTCCTTCTGGTAGGTAACCTTCCCAACACAAATTATTAAAATGGTAACTTTTTAATTGGCCGAATGAACACTGTGCCCAGATAAAACATGTCAAATGTGGCAGAGATGTGAAAATGATCTGTAACTGTCAGTGTTGTTCTGTATAGTTTAGGTGGACCAGGCTTGTTGGTTACAACCATGACAAGACACAAAAACAAGTAGTTTTTTTTTTTATTTTCTCGGATGCCCTCTGACTTACAAAGCTGCTATTGTGGCAGTCAGTAAATGTGGTCAGGCACCATCGGTCACTGAAATAGCATGAAGAATATGTTATTTCCTACAAAAAAAAAAAAATCTACATACAGGTAAAAAATATGAGACAACAGGAGCCAATCACACGTATTTCAATAGTGTTTCACATTTACTTGTATTTTTAAACAGTATCTTACAGTCAGCAATAAGTTACAAACCAAACTGACACTTACTCTAGAAAATGAAGGACATGGATAAATGGATATAAGAGAGAGAAAACTTCTCAGGTGATATAAAATAAGCAAGTTTGCAGTTCAGTTTGAAAAAATAAAAAATAAAAAATAAAAAATAAAAAATGACTGCACCTAGTCTGGATAGTGAGTAGTTTTGTGTGATGCAGACTGAGAAGTACAAATTAAAACAACAACAACAACAACAACAACAAAAAACACAAAAAACAGCAACAAGAACAATAAAACTCTGAGCTGAGGATATAAAAACTTTATGTTACAAAAATCATATAACACCCTAAAATATTATAAATCCTAAAAGCCTATTTTGTCTTTTTTTTTTTTTTTTTTTGAAAAAAAAATCTATAATCGTGTCTTGCAATGGAGGCTATGGTCATTTGTGAAGACTGTCCAGATTGTTGTGGATGTTCCTAAGGGTTGAACACAATGAACCTTTTGCTAATCTCGCCATGTTCTATAAAAAGCTCTTTGTCTACAGTTGGATTGACTGAAAGTATAGATCTAAAAGCAAAAAAAAATAATCAAACGTCCCACCTAACTTTAATCAGTAATGCCTCCTAAGTGCCAGGAAGCTCTGTTTCCGTGATGTGCATCCATCCTGCCCAGGCTGAGTGCGTGGCAGCTTTCCCAAATGGGAAGAGGTGTTCCCTGGTTCATCTTTCCTGCGACCACTTGTAGGTATGCTTGGAGCACGCTGGCAGGAATGAATCTACATGACACGCAGCAGCCTTGGTGCTTACATGAAAAATACAGTCCGTGAAAGGAGGTAGCAATGATGTTTGTGCTTTATTTAATCTCTTAGTGTTTAGAGTCCTTTCCCAGGAGATGGAAGATGTGGGTGCTCTGCCCTCCTACACCAGCAAGGGTTTGGAGTTGGCATTTCGTCACTGCAGAAGAGCGGCCAGATACGGAGGCTGTAAACTGTGCTGCGATGGGAAGTGGCGTGGTGGGATGCGAGGATGAATCAATAAGCGTGAACTGTGAAACATGAATCCTGATCTAGGGCAGCTTCCTTCCCACCTGCCCACAGGTGGCTTCCCAGTCCGTGGCAGTGGAAGGATTTTAGGCATGGGCCTCTTTCAGCAATCTAGCAAGTCAGAGTTTGCTGGGTGATGTAGATCCCGTCTAAATCCCTTCCATATCTAGGGCAGGGAGATTACGTGACTACCTGAAGATTTTTGATGTTACCCTAAGAACTGAATACCTAGAGCCTAGGAGAAATAGTGCACATCAGTGGTGTGGGTCCTTTCATCTCTCTACCCCTGAGTAGTAGTTTATGGGTAATAAGACAAAGAGGCAACAAAAAGTGACAGAAGCAAAAATGGCCCCTCGCTACAAGAAGGACATCGAGGTGCTCGAGTGAGTCCAGAGAAGGGCAATGAAGCTGGTGAGGGGTCTGGAGAACAAGTCCTGTGAGGAGCGGCTGAGGGAGCTGGGATTGTTCAGCCTGGAGAAGAGGAGGCTCAGGGGTGACCTTATCGCACTCTACAGTTACCTTAAAGGAGGCTGTAGCGAGGTTGGTCTATTCTCCCATGTGCCTGGTGACAGGACGAGGGGGAATGGGCTAAAGTTGCGCCAGGGGAGGTTTAGGTTGGATATTAGGAAGAACTTCTTTACCGAAAGGGGTGTTAGGCACTGGAATAGGTTGCCTAGGGAAGTGGTTGAGTCACCATCCCTGGAGGTCTTTAAGAGAGGTTTAGATGTTGAGCTTAGTGATATGGTTTAGTGGAGGACTTGTTAGTGTTAGGTCAGAGGTTGGACTAGGTGATCTTGGAGGCCTCTTCCAACCTAGATGATTCTGTGATTCTGTGATTCTGTACTAGTCCCATCAGCCTTGCCTTCTACTTTTAGCTGTGGATTACAGGATGGAGAGCAGCCTTGCTTATCCATGTAGGCCATCAAATGTAAGGTCATTGGCTAATGAAACAATTGTCTTTCATTATTTAATTAAGGAAGAGTACATGTATGTAAATGACTGCATGCATGGGAAACTTGTCCAGGAGGTACAAAAGGCTATCATTATGTTCAGTAAGCATTTGCTTGAACAGAAGGAAAAGAAATAACTGAGAGGATGAATGGAAGATAAGAATGTGACTTTATTATCTGGCAGGAAGTTCTGCCATTTGAAAAAATATATTCAAAGTAAAAATGGAAAAAAAAAAATCTGCATAGCTAGCTTAGTTATTTTAAAAAATCCCAAATAATTTGCTTAGACCTTGAATATGAGTGTTACATATTCACAATGCTAAAAATTGTAAATGTTTGAGCTGATAAGCTTTCATACTAAACATTGGAAAGAATCATTAGATGAAGTTTAAGAAAGTTTTTTTATTATTATTATTATTTTACATTTAGGTTATTATTATTTTAGTAGTGTTTATATTATTCATATATTATTTATTGTTATTGTATTTCTAATTCAGTGGAGACAGTAACTTGTGAAATGTTTTCCTTTAAATGAGTTACCTTTTCAATGACAGAAAGAAGCATTTTAGGGGAAAGTTGTGAAACTTTCTACTGCTTGATAAATGATGGGTAATGACTAGTGGAAGGACTAGTATTCATTGCTGAGCTCTAAATTACCCTTAGCCACATAGGAAAAAAATTATTGCCTCTCAGGAAAGCTGTGTGAAATATATGATCAATGCACAAGTGTGGTCAAGAAAGTAAATAAAATGTGAAGATGGCTAAGATTAAATGTAAGGCACTTGAACCAGGTTCTTAGGTTCTCTGAGAATCTATAATTTCAGTGGAATTCAGCTGCAGTTACAGGTACTCAGTACTTTAAACCTCTTTTTTTGTTTTGTTTTGTTTTGCTTGTTTGCTTTGAATGTAGCATTTGACTTTTAGGAGGTACATGAATAGGCAGATGCTGTCTACAAGCAAACAGAACGTAAGCAACCTTTAAATTTAAAATATATAAACAATGGAATATGGAACATTAACAAAACCTACATTCATATAATTTTAGCTTGGCTTTTAGGTTTTCAAAGGGCTTTCAGATTTTTGAAGGGCCTCAGTTAATGATTTCCCTTTGACCTAAGTTACAGTGTTGGTTAGCTTTCGCTTTGGTTCCCCCAGAGCGTAACCATCGTAAGATTTTGCAAGCACAGAAGCAATGTTTGAACAGTCACCAGTGACACAGAGAGTAATTGTTAAATTATGGTTTAAAAGGTGTCATGCTTAAAAAGCTTCTTGAGTTTTTGTTTCAGGTGGCTGAACTATTTACTGCAAAGAAAAAAGGTGTAAGTAAAAGTGTTTCAAAATAGGTTTTATACATGCAGACCTAGAGAATCTCTTCTCTAGGGTTAATTACAGAAGCTGCATGTTTACAGCATTTACTGTTTTATAACAGTGCCTTCTCATGGCCGATATAACAGGTTACAGATCTTGGAGAATAAAACCAAGAAGTCCTGACTTGCACTTCCCCAACTGTACCCGATGTAGCCACAACATAATTAAAGTCCTAAATAAATGATGCACTTAATTAAAGACAAAAACAAGCCTATTGAAAACCAGGGGAAATAATGAGCTGGTTCTTGTTGTACATGATCTTTGTATACAATAAAATGTGCTAAAGTGTTTTGTGGTTGGCTGGGGTTTTCTTCTCTATTCATAAAAACGGGAAGACCACGAGAATTGTGAGCAGGAACAGAGTTTGCGTCCAGCAGGCGGTCTGCACAAAGGCACGGTCACTTGCTGGTTTCAGAAATAGGTGAAGCAAAGCTTAACGCGTGCTACCGCTGAGCCTGTGTCCCCCTCTCTTTTGGGCTGGCACAGCAGTTTGGACAGCCAGCTGGTCAACCATTTTGGGGAAGCCATCTAGCAGAAAAACAACTGGTTCAGGGTGGCAGAGCTGCAACTGTCTTTCAGGTGGATTGCTCTCCACGGGGGCTGCTGGAGAGGGCGTGTAAATGGGGGCAGCCTTGCAGAGGGGAGCAAGCAGCTGGAGGTGAGGACTACACCGAGAGACTGTGCAACGTGTTTGCCAAATGTTTAACCACTGTACCCTGTAAAAGATGAGGAGAAACTAGGTGGAGATGTGAGGAACTTCCAGGATAGCAATATCCTGGAAGTAAAAGCCATATATAGCTATGGCTTATACTATTTAAGATATTAAAGGTGCATTAAGGTACACTGCCCTGCTTGTAACCAGCAGTATAAGGAACAGGAAGGGATAAAAAAAGAACAAACACATTTAATCTCTTGAGATTCATAAGCAAATGTGATCATGCAACCTTCATTTTTCTGTGAAGCAAAAACTTCCCTTTACGATCACTTCTCTTTCTGTGTGCTAGTGTCATCAATAAGAGTAGCAAGAAAATGCTTGCAGCTCTGGAAGTGTGACAGCTAAATGATCACTGCAGACTAGCAATAGGAGCTCAGGATTTTAAGACTGTGGGCTCCTTGTTAAGGTGGCACGCCTCAGAAACAACACGTTATGGGTACCGTGCTGTCAGAGATTAGATGAAATTACATAATTTAAAAAAAAAAAAAAAAAAAAAAAAAAAAAACAAGCCTCCTGCATGGTTCTTACTGTGCAGCAACAGTGCAGGTCTGACAGCTTGTGGACCTCAAGTTGTCACGCTGAATTCTGCTGCACACACCAAATGAATCTGGGTTCCAGTCAATGGGATCTGAAGGCAGAAAAGGAATTAAGGACTGGATCCCTAGAAACCAAGAAACCTCGTTTAATTTCTACTGAAAAAATAGCTCCTTACTATATTATAGATACTAAGGAGCACTGATATCATCAAGCCAAGAGCTCTTTCTAAACTGTGGCCCTGACAAAATTGTTACCGTTTTCTGACAAAGTATAAAAGGCAATTTTGTGCTGAATGTACTTGTGATATAGAACTTGTGCTGCAGAGCATGAATCTCAATTCCACCTGCTTTCCAGCGACACTGTATATACTACAGAACCATACCTTGCATGGCTATGGCTCAGATTGTGTCAGCATTTCAAATCCCTGTCTCAGAAGTGTATTGCTCAGCTGTTTTATTTTTTTTTCTTCTTCTTAAAGGAAGTGGAGCAGGAAGGAGCCCTTAAAAGTGTTAGCTTTGTTGTTGTTTTGTTTGTTTTGTCTATTTTTTAACTCAGGGTGTGTGTAGAGAAAAGGGAAGGAATTTAATGGAAATTCATACTTTGTTATCCTATCCTGATTTGAGGTAAATTGGACAAAAAGTAAAATTTCTTCTCAACACTTTCTTTTTGGACCCATTTTATCTGTTGGGGAAGCTTTTTCCATTCAGTTAAATAAAACTCAGAAAGAGATTTGAATTATTTCAATACAAATTTTATTTTTAATGCTACATTGAAGCAAATATTTTCAAAGAATATAAGCAATAAATACCTTTGAAGAAAATTATCTGAACATAAGTAGTGTAGCATACACCAAAACCAAGCAGTGTAGTAGAAGCTGTAAAAGAGCATGAGAAAAAGCATGACTACTTTGGAAGAGGACAGAGAAATTGGTCTAGCACTCTGGTACAGTAGTGCAACAGAAAACTTACTTTTATTTTTTTTAAAAAGAACATGCGATAAACTCCTGCTGTTAGCAATCTCACATGTAGCTATCAGTCTAAGGAGAGAGAATTTCTGGCTATTCCCAGAAAAGTAATTTGCAACCCATTCCTGATCTCATTATATTATCTTCATAGTTTCTTGCCTTCTGCACAATAAACCATTTGGAAACGTCAATTTTAAAAATTACCTTGTACATTGCAGCATAAAAGGCAAAAACATTAAAACCGATACAATCTACGAGCACCAAACCTTAGAGAGCAAATATTGATCAAATTGCAACATTTCCTGCTCTGAAGCTACAGTGAATTAAGGCAGTGTTTGCAGGTCGTCCTGAGTTGTGCAAAAACTGGTGTTTTTCTTAAAGACCAAGACCTTGCAGTGAAGTTATTACCTGGTAATCTCACTTTACTTGGGGTGTGGAATTGAATTACTGAGTCATAAAAGGCTCTGTGTGTTGAATTGCGAGCAGACACAATTCATTTCTTTGCATCAGGCTCACAGGTCTAGAGTTTGAGATGCGTAGTGTTTAGCAGAAGCGTGCTGCTGCTCCCCGGAGCTGTTCCTACATAACAGGCTTCCCTGCTTTGGGAAACCTACCAGGCATGCAGCTACCATATAACCTAGAGATGATCCAGCACATGGGGTGGGTCCTTCCGTTACCCTGGTTCAATTCAAGTGCATTTTAGCCACGCAGCAACCAAAACAAACCAGGTGCTGCATAAATTTGTGAGACCTTTTTTTGGGAGGGGCGGGGAGCAAGCTGATTTTGCAGTTATTCCACAGCCCTCCCGGTGGCTGTGGAGCAGGCCTGAGGGCCCGTCCCTGCCGCAGCAGCAGGGCCTAGCAAGCGGGGAAGCGGCAGGGGCAGCCCCAGCACCATCTGGGTCCCATCCCACGGCGTGAGGAGGGCAGCGGGTCCGGGTGGCCCCCAGCTCTCCGAGACCGGCTCTCCCTGGCTGCGACGACGCCCCCAAACTCTCTTCTTGCTCCTTTCCCGACTGCAGAGAATGGGGGGAGAACAGAAAAACACGGATCAAGCCTTTTTGAACGCCGTTCCAAAACGCTCGGTTCCGAGCCCTTCCCCACGTTATTAGCGGCGGAGAGGTTAATTACACCCCTACACCGGGCGCAGCAGCGCCGGGCTCGCCGATCTCCCGCCCCACGCGGCGGCCTGCCGGGGAAGCGCCGGCAGGGGGGCCGCCCCGGGGCCCTGTAGCCCACCGAGAGCCCCCGGGCAGCCGTCTCCCCCGGCCCCGGCCCCGGGGACCCCGGCTGCCCCCCCGGCTGCCCCCCTGTTCCCCGGGGGTTGGGCGCCGCCGCCTCCAAGATGGAGGCGGGAGGTGCGGGCAGCGCCGCCGCCCCTGCACGCTAGGCACCGGCCGCGGAGGAGGGCAGCGGCGGCGGCAGCGGGCGAGGGGTGCCCGGCCGCCGGGGCAGGTGCTCGGGGCGGTGCCGTGCCGAGGGCGGAGCCGGCGGCGCTCCCGGCAACGCTGGGCTGCGGCGGCGGCGGGGGCGCGGGGAGTGACAGCGGGGCCTGAGCGGATCGGCGCTGCCCCATGGCGGCCGCCCGGCTCGGCGGCCCGCCCGCCTGGCGGTGACTCGGGCTCCCCCTCCCGCCCCTCCTCCCGCTCCGCCGCCTCCTCCAGCGCCGCTCGCCCAGCCCGGGCCCGGCCCAGCCGCCTGCCGCCGAGCCCGGTGCGCAGCCGGGAACCGCGCGGGGGCCATGACGGTGGAGCAGAACGTGCTGCAGCCCGGCGGCGCCGCCAAGGTGAGAGCACGGCCCGGCCCGGCTCGGCACGGCCCGGCTCGGCTCGGAGCCCGCCGCCCTGCCCTGCCCTCCCCGCCCGGGCCTGCGCCGGGCTCGGGGAACTTCTCCCCCTCTCCCCGGCTGGGGCCGGGGCCAAGGGCGAAGGGAGGAAAGGGCGTGAGGCCCGTGTCGCGGGGAGCGAGGGGGATGCCGAGGGGGGAGCGGGCATTCGGGGCCCGGCCGGCCCAGCAGGGCCCCTGCCGGGGTTCGTCTGGGGGTCGTGCCCCTGTGCACCGGGGAGCGGGGCCAAGGGGGCCTGCGCTCCTCCGGCTGCTAACGCGGGCCGGGAGCTGCTGAGAAATCAATCCCTCCTCAAAAATGGACACCTTCAGCAGCTCCCCCCTGCCCGGGGGGGACTGGCAAGGGAAGGAGAAACCAAGAATTTGACCATGCTGCCTCTGTTTATTTCCCCAAAGGTATCTGTTGCTGCCTAACGTAACTGTCCTGGCTGCAGCATAGTTGTGCCCCCTCTTCCCTATATTTATTTATTTTTAGTGGCACGTGATGTTTTTATGCGATCATGGAGGTGTATTTGCATTGGCATAGTCGGTGAGGAAGTTTAATAGCACCGGTCCTGAGAGCGGTCGGTCAGTGGAGAAGCGGCAATGAAGGTGTGACTGGGTAGGGTGGCACAACGTGCGCTCGGGAAGCCCTCTTGGTGGGAGAGGCGTGCGTGCTGTCACCGTGGGAAGCGCTGATTTTGGCAGCTTCGGTAGGACAGCAAGGGCTGAAGGACCGATTTTTGTCTCCTCATTCCTTAGTCAATCCTGATTTCGACTGATATGCACTGACAGACGCGCGTGGCAGGCTTTTGCTGCAAGGGCCCATGCCATATCTTCTGTGTTTAAGTGCTTCGTTTGTTGCTGCTGTGTGTCCAGCAACTCTCCTGAGTAACCTGATCTTCTTTTTTGAAGTGTTGTTGATGGTTTACTTAAATATCCTTTAATTATTGTATCAGATATTCTGTTACATAATACTTGTTGGGCGCTTGTCAAGGCTTGGATGGTCTGTCAGGAATACCAAAGGAGAAATGCTACAGTTTTCAGTTAAACCCTTGCTTGTAGGTCAGTAGTTCAGGATTACTTTAGTTTCAAGAATGAGCTTACAGAGTGGTTGGGGACTGAATCTTATAGGTCACCTGGTAATCCATACTGGAGCAAAGAACTTAAGTCAGTTTAAGACTTCTAACGTTGAAATTTCTCCATGCGTGATGATTACTTCTCTAAGTATCCCCAGAAATTGTATAGAATTACAAACTTCGTTCGTGCTAGGGATTTGTTTCTGTTGAATCATCTGATTGTTTTATTATCTGAAACTTCTTATTAACTACTTTATCCTTAATTGCATGCTGGAGGAGGGGGAAACAATCTTGAGAACATTTTACAAAAAATGCTATTTGACTCCAAAGTGAGTGTCACATTGCTTAGTGAGGCTAGCAAATAGCTAACTGGCTGACAAACTTCAACATTGTTCAGCTTATTTTCATTTAAAAAAAAATAATCTTGAAAGCACGGTGGACTGATGCATGGTTGGAGAGATTGCCATGCCACTAGCTCATCTTCTTCCCTCAAAAGAAGAAAATCCCATGCTCTACAAATAAAGAGAGTTTGTTCTGCAGACCTCAAAGTTTGTCATGATTGTTTTCTGTTAGCGTGAAGAAACCACACGCAAACAGAAATATATTGGATTTCCAAGAGATGTCTGAGTCACCAGCATACCTTATTCAGAGCTGTGGTTCCCAACATTGTTCATCAGATGTTGTCTTTCTGTCATACAGGAAGTATGTGTCAAGCTTCAACAGCGCTGGGCGAAGCAGATTTTTATTAATAAATGCTCTAACTACAAACAGCCCCCTTCCCGCTGAAGCTATCTTTAGTTTGTAGTTAAAGAATCCGGACCAGTTCAAAAGACATTCTTTCTTTTATGCTTAGTGGTCATCTTGACTCCTCATTAAAGCTAGCCATTTATCTTCTGAAGCAAATTAGTCACGTTACTCTCGTCGCTCTCGACTCTTGTGCGGTTCTGTAGTGTTGTAGGGGGCTTGTAGTCTATCAGTAACGCTCCTACGAAGCCCAGAGTGCTTGAACGCAGTTACAGGCTGACGCCCTTGCTGTGTCCCTTCTCCAGGTCCGTGTCCTTTAGACAGAGGGTGGGGGGGAAGGTGACTTTCTAGTAACTGGAAAAAAACAGCGTGGAGAGGTCATATGTGTTTCAGCCCTAACTCGTAATTATTGTGACAGCCAGCTCGTAACAATAGACTGCAGAAACTGGGTTTTAGGGGGTGAATCTTAGCAGGCCCCTGAGCACTGTGTGTTATCGAGTGCCAGTGCCTTAGGAGGAAGACTGAGTGTTGGTTGGTGCGTGGATTCCAGGCCTGTTCTCTCTGTCCTTTCGTTTCCCACACCCACTGTTATTTCAGACCTGTGATTCAGCACTATATTGGCAGTCTAATCACAGGAGTAGTGGAATAAAGTTAGGTGTATCAGCTCTGCTCAGCTCTTTTTTTTTTTTTTTTTTTTTTTAAAGAAGCACAAGCCTTTGGGGATATTTACCACCAGAAATAATGCATGGCATTAAGCAAAGTCCAACACTATTCACTTTCTCTCCTTTTTGCTCTTTTTTGGGGGTATTACAGAGAAAACTCTGTCAGCTGATGTGTGCCTTTCTGCTTTGCTTGACCTGTAAATTTGACATGCTTATTGAAGGACTGTTAGTAATATGGCAATGGCAGCTTTTCTTTCCTGAAAGCATAGTCACTGGCTTCTTAATGCCATGATAGCTGTTCGTGCAGAGGGTGATACAGCCACAGTTGAGGCGGCGATGGCTCTGCAGTTCTCAGTGGCAGGAGGCGATCTCACAGCATGCCCCCCAGCATTTGGTGCTCGTGGGAAGCATTTGGTAGCTGTGCTGCTTTCTCACCTTGGTAGGTGGTAACCTTCCTGGGAGATGTACAACCTTACAACCTTGGTGTTTTCATCAGCTAAGTTCAGGGTTGCTGACGGACCCACGGGACTGCAGGCTCCTGCTTTCATCATGTGGCCAGAGCCCGTCTCGCTTGGGGCCAAGACGCAGGCATCCTCCTGCGTCTGAGAAGGGTGCCCTGGGCCGCTTAACGGGGCCGGATTACGTGTCTCCCCCTGGGCAGGCTGCCCGTGTTCGGGCTGTTTGTGTGGCAGGCAAGCTAGCCGTGAGGGGCTGGAATATGGGAGCTACACCTGCTTTGGCTGGCACTGAAAGTTTTAATGCCTCCTTCAGATGGAGAGTGGGGAGTAACTAGATTAGTTTACTGATCGTGTTTGCACCAACAGCTATGTACTTCGCAATAATTATATGGAGTGCCATCGAGTCACAGCTTCAGATATAATCGTATTGTTACATAATTAAAAAAGAAGTTCATAAAACCCATCATATATCTGTAGTTACACCTTCCATATAGACTCCTGTGCAAAGACCAGTGACACAATTTTGCAAGCTCTCCTCAGAAAGGTATGTTGAATACCTTCCAATTTTAGGAATGCTCTGGTGGGTTTTGGTGGGAGTGTGTGGGCAGTTTTAATTATTATTACTTTGGTAGCTATGCAGTTTTTTGAATCTTGGACGTTTTCGTGTTACATTAGTATAATGTGCTATGGATCTGCACCTTTCTGAAACCTTTAGTAGTAGCTTAAAACGTGCTGCCTTCTAGAAAACCTTTCACAAATGTTCACTAATTTGATAGTGATAGCAGGAGTTTACAACTATACTATTATCATTATCGTCTGTTTGAAATAACATCTTTAAATATCTTTTGGTCCACACTTTGAAAGGAAAATAATACTTGAGAATATTTAAGGCTTATACATTTTTCTGTTAACCTTCTGTAATAGTTTAAAATATCTTCACTACTTCCTAAAGGGTCTTTAGGATAACCCTAAGATAGTATTTACAGCTACTCTGAGCAGTAACTACAAAAGATGGCACAACCCAGCAGCTTCTATGAAAAGGTCAAAAATCAAATTACCCGAATTTCAAATTAGCAAAATATTTCACATTTTTAAAGAGTGCTTTGTAAAGATAAGTGGGAGGATAACAGAGCAATTGCTTTTCTTGCACTCTTATGGCTGGAAAGATATGTTAAGGGAGGAAGTAACGTCCCTTCAATCCTGTGAGATTTGTTGGTGTTTGTGGGCTTTTCTAACTGAAGATATAATGAAATCAGCAGGTTTGTCATGGTTGTGTTCTGATAACGAGCAAGGAAGAGAAGATTATTATAATGTTTATTTTCCATTCTGTTTTTGACTAAATCTTTTATTCCTGGCTGAAGAACATACCAAAGTTTCACCAGTTAGTTTATTCAATTGATTCGTGCAAATCTCAGCCCGTAACTTCAGTTATTTAAAGGGCTGGGCTGGGGGACAGAGTTCAGCCTCACGATCCTGGGCCTTGATAACCTGACCCAAACCAAGGCTGCCTTCTTGGGCCAGAGCTGACAGCGAGGTGTCCGAACCGAGTGGTGCTCGCGGTGCTCCAGAAGTCACCCCAGCAGTGTCAGGGACAGGCAGCTACCCAGCACCCGGTGGGTGCTTTTGGGGTTCCTCTGTGTTTTCCTGCTTTCTGTAGTGAAGAACTGATTTGCAGTGCCCAGCCCATCGTCTGTCTGGCAAAAACTAGGAGCCGCGCGTGACATTCCTGATATTCCTCTGCAGAAAAAGTAAACAGAAAGCTTAACAGCAATGTCTTCTCTTGCATGTTTTCATGTAGGAATACATTCCTTTAAAAGCCCAACTTCTTTGCTTTCGTTGTGACTTCTTGTACTTCGCTTACGATGGAGCAGGGCTCTCAAAACTCTGAGTGATGGGGGAGTGTGTGTGAGGCTGTCTGTCGTGCCAGGACCTGGGCTGAGACAGGAAAGTCTTTCCTGCTTTCACTGAGTTGGAAAGATGTGCGAGAGCAGCTTTGCTGTTCTGGGAAACGAAAGTGTCCCGAGTGCTTTCACTTTCTCGTTCTCCTGCCCCAGTGAGCGTGGTTATGCAGGGTGGCGAAGATTGCATCGACTTAGAACAAAGTCTGTTTTTTTCATTCCTTTCCTTTTTTTCCATTTTTTTTTCCCCTTTAATGGCTGTGTTAAACTTCCCTGCCAGAAACCCATGCCCGAGTTGGCAATGTGATGTTCTTCCGTCAGAAGTCAGGCACCTGTAACTTGAGGGGCTGAGCTTCTCACCAGGGGGCTGTTTTCGCCTCCCTGGGCTTAGCTGAGCAGCAATTCTGGGCAAGCAACACGCCAGGGCATTCGGACAGCAGCCCGGGAGAGGGAGTGGTGGCAACACAGCTGATGTTTTGATGAATTCCGGCTAAACTTCCTTCATCTTCCTGTTAGGAAATAAAGGCTGCTTCTGTTAGGTGAGGTTTGCACCTCATCAGTTGGGGTGCTGTTGAAGAAGTCACTATCTGCCAAGAGTGGAAAATATTTGACTGGAGCGAACAGTAGTTTAACCAAGTTCAGTGAAATTAATGCAACTTGCACGCGACTTCTGCCAGAGGTGGTAGTGAGTCCGTTCATAGGGTACATGCAAAGTTCTGGTTAATGAGTGGTCAAGAGGAACTGCCAGTAAGTACCCTGAATCACAGTATTTAGTTGTATAGAAAATAAGGGTAAAGATAAAGCTTTTCTGATATACTTTTTTTTTTTTTTTAATTGTTGGATTATTAAAAAAATACAAGAACATACAGTGACAAAGTAGCTTAAAGCTGAGGCTGAGCTACTGAGATAGTTTATTGCTGAGTGGGATAGCGGGGGCATGCCTTGCATAATGGGACAAACTCAGGCTTTACTCAACGCAAAGGGAAATGTTTTTTTTTTTTTTTTTTTCCCCCTCCAGTTTTCTGCATCAGGTAGGCAAAGAGCATCTCTTAATATTTTTTGTGAACACTTGTAACTCTTAATTTGGCAACAACGTGTTCCAAATGGTGTATCTCTGATTTTTTAAATATATTTATTACAGCATTAATAAAAGGCAATAAATGTTGTCATAAGCTGTGTTATGCCAATGCATCTTAGCCCAAGTTGTAGGTAAAATAGAGAGCAGCCTTCATTTGTGCCATGCTGAGTGCAGCCACTGCCTAAAATGCTGCATTTTTACAGCATTAAAATTTCTGCATCCTTATTGTATTGCAGGCTTTATATTTCTTTAGGTCATCAAAGCTTGCAATAGATTGACTAAGGAGTCTACAAACCATCATCGGAAAATATTCATGCAGCTTTCTCAGTGAGCCTGTCTGTACTGCCTCTTAGCCCGAAGTAACTATCCCAGTTTTTAGAAATGCATAGGGGGAATGTAAATCTCACTCTCTGCACTGGGAGTGATTGAGGCACTCATGCTGCCTTCTACTGATAGCTGTGGGGCTGTATCCTCTGATAGAGGGGTGGTTTTAACGTAATAAACTATGTAGTAGTTTTCCTGGTGAATGTGGTGCAGAGTCTGTGGTTTTAGGCTTTAATAGGAATGCGAAGTTAAGCAACAATTTGAGTCAATAGTAAGATTCCTCAGAAATGCTGTGAAGAAACAGTTTGAACCTAAGGTAGTGAAAAAGACAGATTGACACACAATTTCATGATTAAGACACTACAATAACATCAGGTGTCTGCAGCAAGCCTGGTGATTTCTTGTCTATGTAATTGTGGATTTGCTTTCCATATATTTAGTAACATCACTAATTCCAAGCGTTGTAAAATTTTAATTTATTTAGACTCTTGCAATTTAAGAAGACTTTTTTTTTTTTTTCCCAGTTAGGTATCATATTTGTTATTGTCTTCAAACTGTCCTTAGCTACATACTTTTGCTTTTCTTTGCTATAAATGGTTGAAATGTATGAGAATGTTGAAAGCCATCAGCAGGAGGGTTTTGCTGAAAGTGAATGTTATCTGTTGATGGGACTTTAACAGAAACAGCACTGTCGTGAGAGATGGCAACACTGAGTTGCCACAGTTTTAAGATAGCTCTCCTAAGTACAGGTGTTAGAGAGATGGAATCCTATCAATGTGCAATGTGAATACGTTGAAGGCTGGAGTGCAACTAGGTTAGCTCTGGAAACAACATCTGACATCAATTTGGGTATGTAAAACATTTTTTAAAGTAGCAGAAATATCTGTATGCAAATTCTGATATTTTTTTTTTTCCAGAGGTGTGCTGCTTTGACTTAATGCTTTTGTTTACAGTAGGCATCTGAATTATTTTGCCGAAAACCTTGCATCCTGCATTTAACCTGTTTCTTATCCACAAATTGGCAACCGTCAAGTTTATCAAAGTTGTTTTCAAGAAAATGCAGACTATGCTTATAACATCCTTGAGTAACGTTTTCTTAGCCATCAGGTGAAAGCACATACATTTATTCATGCTTTTGTTTCTTTTAAGCCTTACAGTAAGCACATGTAGACAAAATAATATATTTAATAGCAGCTTCTCAGAGAGCTAGTAGTGTTTTAAAGGCTTGATCCATAGCTATTTAATTGATTCCTATGTCTTGCCTCAGTCTAGGCAGAATTTTTGGAAATTAATACGTCATATGGTGGCATTATATGTCTCTGTAGCTTCTTCCTACCAATTAATTTGTCATAATTTCACTTGTGTTGTACCCCATAATCCATAGGGTTCCCTTTGATTTAAACAGGATGTTGACTTGTCATTAGCGTCTGAGACTTGGAAGTTTTGGATTGTGAACCGTGTAGCTATACTTGAAGCCATTTATTACTTTTGGTGAATAATTAATGATAGGCTTGAATTTGCACATGGTTTCTGTGGTAGCCGTTCTCACAGCTGTGCGAGTTCAAGGAAAGTGAGGTATCTGTCATGAAGACCTCTGTTCTTATACTCAAACCAAAAACGACTTCGTCCAAATTTCAATAAAACTGCTTTTATGAGTTCATTTTGAGAAGTTGAATTTTACTGTGTTTGTGTTGTGGTAAGCCAGGATAAAAAGTGCTGTTTGGAAGCTGAACGTAGTACTCATGTACATCCAGGTGTATGCTGCTTGAGTGCTTTAAAGTGAACCGCTGGAAAAGGATGGGTATGCACAGGCACCTGGTGTTCCTTGCTGAAGACGAGGAGATGGTGAGAACAGACTCCTACTCTGCTTTCCTTTTGTGTTCAGTTTCATTTTATTAATGAAAGAGAAATTTCTTATGGGAACAAAGTTCTTGGCAGTGAACTTTGTATTAAAAAACAGAACAAAACAAAAAAAGTGAAAAAAAACACAACAAAACACTTTCCGAAGTGCATAGGTATAAGTGGCCTTAAACAACTGAATAGCATGTATTTTGTTGTATCCTAGAAATCCTGTGTTGTGACTGAGAAAGCATTTCTTTATTTTGCTGACTTCAACTTTTGCTTTATTTTTTGTTTTGTACAGAATTATGGTAAAATATGAGTGAAGCTCTTAAGCCTGTAAATATGATTTAAAAAAAAAGTTAGCTTTTGAACTGCTTGTGGAGTTCCATTTTCCCTTCTTGGAATTATCTACTTTCTCATTTGTCAGCTTCTTTTCTTCAAATTTTGTTTTTGTTTCTCATGTAATTCCTCCAATGTTATACGGTCATGCTCTTTTCATTTAGAGACTTTTCCACTAGCGGTTTCTCTTATGTTAGAGCCTTTTCATTATTTGGTGGTAGTCATCTGCAAGCTTGTTTGATTCAGGCACCTATGTTTATTGCTTTTTTTTTTTCTTGTAAACATCATACTGGAATTAAGCCTTCTCTTTACCTCTATATTCCTTTATTTGTTTGGAAGGCAAAGAAAAAAAAGTCATCATCTTACTAGGAAGTTTTAAAAGTTCTCTCTATTCTTTCATGTGTTTTATGGGACTCAGCAAAAGGCACAGAACATCTCTTGTGACAACCATGGTTGAACCAAAATCACCTCTCACCTGAGGCTGACGGGGCTGCTGCGTTGGGTACCAGTCTGTTGGCCTACTGGATAACCTCTCGGCTTATTGATGCTAAAGATGGACAGATTTCCCTGCTCATCACCAGTTCCGGCTCCTGTTACCTTGGCATGTTGCCTTGGAGCTTTTTCTAGGTCTGATTTAAAGACTGGTAACTGTGCCACCTACTTTCTAGTGCTGGTGGGGGTGTGTATGCAATGTACAGACTCTGCTGCGTTACTTGAGACCAGGGAAGGATTTTGCAGTTGCCTTCTGTCCTCAGCAAACAAGCTGAAGACTCTTTTGCTTTGTCACCTTTTGTGGAATAATTGTTAGAGGTGACTTAGAAATTAAACTTATATTCCCATTTTAAAGAAAAGGTACAGCACTGAAGAAGCTTCCAGGGTAGAGTGTAGATGTATTCCATAGACGTTCCCTAGGCCTCCAACCTTAGATGTTGACCACACCAGGGGAACTTAGTGTGCTGACTCTAAAAGGAACTGTATGGAGCATGGAGTGGAGACAGCACAGCCAGGCTCTGTGATAGGATGGGAACTTGAAGGTACATCAGAACTGATAAGCTACATCTTTGCTACCCTGGGACAACAGCCTGTCATGTTTTTGACAAAATGCTGTCCTTTTGGTGAACTTTGCTCATTATAGTATCATTATAGTACCAAGACACACCTCCATCCAAAAAGCTACCCACCTCCAAGGTGTAAACACATCTCAATGAGTTTACGCTTTATTTTTTTTCTAGTCTATAGCTTTAAAAGCAAAGCAAGAAAATTTCACACCAGTTGTAAAAAAAGGTATGTATGACTAGAGTCACTCAAGGTCTGCCTGAAAGATAGGAAATTAGTTTAAGGGAGAGAGGATGTTAGGCAAGATACAATCGTGTAAGGGAAGATAACCTTCTAACTTCTGGGACCAGATGATTGGCTGAGCCTCTCTTTTCCCACATCGGGACACCTTTGGGTAAAATCCGAACACTTGGTTATGCCAAGTGCCTCCCCGTGAAACTTAGGAATCTCTATAGAGTTGCTTTATATCTTTTAATGTGTTTGTAGCCAGGCAGTGCTACTCATACTCTTGGTATTTGCACGTGCTTTGCAGACAGTGAATCTATCATCGGCATTCCAAAGAACCTGTGTATCTGTTGCGTTAATGAATTGCACTACTCGTTAATCTAGCCATGGCAGTTCTCATTGAACGCGACCAAACTCTTTAAGTGTGGCCATGGTAGTTCATGGAACGCAATTAGACGCAATTAGATTAGAACGCAATTAGGTGTGTTACGTTATTTGTGTATCCGTAATCGTGATAATTCAGTACCCTGAATGCAACCGGACTTATAATGATGAATTGGGCATCACTCCCAATTAATTTAACCTTTAACAAAACACCCTTGAATGGAAAATCATTGAAAATTTTGCTATTGATATCTCTATTTTTTGATGGGGAATGTGTTGACATAATGATCTTGATAAGAAGGCAATGTACTATTTTAGTTTTCCATGTTTAAAGTTATTTTTCAAAACAGTCAACTCTTTAGAGTAGTCTTTCATGGTCCTTTAGCTCAAGTCAGCCTACAAGGTTTGACTGTGTATGTGGTGATGATGGGTGGCGGAGAGTCACTACTGGTGGTACTGCTATAACACCACTGAGACACAGGACTGGATTGCAACAAATGGCAGGTAGAAACCACAGCCGTCAGAAGTTTCATGAGACCGTATTCATCTTTCTCCCTGGGGGCTGAGGCAAGTGTGTATTTCAATATGACATAATTCAAAGTTCATTTAAAAAGAAAAACAGTTTTTATTTTAGATTTTCTGTTTTCTTTCTCTTTGAAATAAACTGGCCCAGAAAATGTCAACTGTCTTCTGGGGAGAACACTGCTAAACTTACTATTTCTTGGATTGTGAAGTAGTAAAATTATATGCTGATCCACGCTACAAATCTCAACACATCTTTAAATACTATAGTCTCTGTAGTGTTTTAGTGTTGCTTTAGTTCCAGTGTCATCTGCAGCTGTCCAGGTTGCTATTCCCTAACGCAGGTGGAAGCTGCTCACTGACCTTCATGGGCCGGGCGCCTGTCACCTTGCATGCCGGGGCATGGTATCTGCTGGGGCTTCCTGGTGCCCAGCTTCAGAAAGGCTCTTCTGCAAGAGGAGGGGCTGTTGGCAGGCCACAGCCTTGCAGGACACCTCTCAGGTAGCGCCCCAGGTTTTGGTTGGCTTCATGTTATCAGTAGTCTCATTCTTTTTCCCCCACAAGCTAACAAGGTGCGTCTCTTCAGGACTTTTTATAAAATGATTAGTATGAACAGGATAAGCTACGAAATCGCTCAACTGAATGCTGCAAACTGATGCTGCTGCATCTCTTTTCTGATGGGTTTCCATTTGCTAACGCAATCGCACGAAGACGCTGCAGGGAGGGAGCTGACCAGGCCGCAGCAGGAGCGGCCATGTTGCAGGTGCACCTCACGGCAGTGCCCGCAGCCCTGTGGGGAGAGGCAGGAAGCAGCTGCTGTCAGATACCATGGACTATTTGTAATAAAGACCGGTCTTAAAACAGTGCAGTTTAACTTCTATTTAGGATTTTCATGCTGTCCTATTCTGAAAGCGGTGAGGTGGACTCTCTGGTGTTTAACAGCTGCAGTCAAAGCAATCTTTCTGGACTGGAAGACCGAAGCCACGGAGCGGAGGGCAGCACGCAGCTTCAGTATGTGCAGGAGTGGGTCTTGGTGTGTGTGTCTGCCTGCTGTGCAGTTTTGCCCTGTAGAGCTACATCAGGAGTGTTTGATCACTGTAAGTGCTCTGCTGCTGTGCTAATTTTATATTCCCCTTTTGTTGGAGTAAGTTTTCAGCAGCAGTGCTGAAATAGGACAAACATTACAAGAGGCTTTTTTCCCCCCTCAGTTTCTCTCACTCAATTAAAAATAGGATTAAAACAAAAGCAGAGAAACAATTGAATCTCATAAGGCTGTTGTTCCACAACAGTTTAATCCAGCCTAAATAGGCACAGCCTTGATCTTGTCCTCTCCCTCACGCCAGCTCTGGCTCTCACTAAGTCAGCAGGAAATTAATTAAAAACAAAGAGCAGCTTTCTGCCAGCGTAGCAAGAGCCTGGGCTGTCCTCCTGCCGCAGTTTCGGGCAAGTGTTGCTGGCCGAGAGGGAGGAGAGGATGGCACCTGGCTGCATCCGCGTGGGCTGACACTGCAGGGAACCACAACCTGGGAAGCACAGCTGCCTGTTCAGAAGCAGCTTGTGGTCTGACAGCGCCTTTAGACCTTCCTGTTTGCAGGTAGTGCAGAGCCCAGGATCTCGCTGGTTTTAGCGTGCTTGCAGCTTCCAGAGTTTGTTTGTTTATTCCTAGAGTAGCTGTTGTCATTACCAGAATGGCAGAGTGAGAAGAAAAGACTAGCCTGATGGTTTTTGACTGGGAACTCTTCCTTACTGTGCAGAGCAGAGTGTGAAATCATGACAGTTGTCTAGGAAAAAAGTAATTAAAACAAAAACAAAACAAAACAAAAACAACAACAAAAAACAAACCAACAACTACTGGAGTGGGCCAGCAGAACTGCCACGTTGGGTTGAGAGGTAGCTTTTAGCCTTTCAGTGACAAACTGATAATAAATGGGTGATGAGAGGACTGCGAAGTATCCCAAACATGAGCCAGAATAGCTTATGTTTGGCATGGGGGCTTGAACCACAGTTGGGATGCAAAGAAAACATCTGAGCAGGAAGCTGAAAGTGTGAATCTCTGCAGCACTGTTTTAGACCTCAGAAAGACAAGGTTTCATGAATTCTTTATGCATTCAAATGGACACTTGTAATAGTTGGTACAGTAAAATATCCTGGGCGATAACTTTCTCTGTGAGGAGAAAGCCTGTATTTTAGTGACATTGTATGGGCAGACACTATAAAAGTTCACATTTAGGCATGATGGTAAATGTCTATAAATGGAAGAAAAAAATTAAAAAGAACCTTTTACAACAGAAAGTGACCAGGAGTCATTGTAATAATAACAATTGCAACTAATATCTATATGAAGAGTTGGCTGTATGTCTGTCATCCTCTATCTTCCTCCTCCTTTCTGTCTGTATAATGTCACCTGTCATTGAGCCCATTGGTTTTTATTTGCTGTGGCTTGTATATACTGTTGGAAGCTCTCTTGATGCTGGGGTCTGAACACATTTGACGTGGGATGGGGACGTGAACTGAAGTTCAGACATGCTGTCAGGAAGTGGCATTGCATTGCCTGTGGCTAGATTCCCAGGGGAATCTTTCTGAATTTTGCACATAGTTTGGAGATAACGTTTGCTTGTACTTTGAAAGACCCACCACTGGTAATTCTTATAACCCACGAGATTTTAATGGGAATAGAGAGATTTTTGCTAATTGTCACAGTTATTGGAGTGTGTAAGAATCAAAAGCAATTTTTGTGAGGAGGCAAGCTTTCACACGGCTATTTGATTGACTGCAAATTGAAATTTAACTTATACCTAGTTAAGTGAGTGTAAGAATTCATTTGTGTACATTAGTTAATTCTTAGAGTTGATATTACTATGATAACAGCAGAGTGACAAGAAATAAAGCCATAGCTTGACAGTGTTTTGTTGGGAAATTCTTTCTCTTGTGCTGAGCCAGATGTGAAAACTGGTGATGGTGGTTTAAAACACTCAGACCTCAAAACTCTCAATGATTTTATGTTTCTGACACCTTTCATGATTTCAGTGTAATACTAAGACTGCTGTCTGTTCTTGATTATAAGCCTGTCACTGAAGCTGGTTTATGAATAGTTATTAGTAAGAATCAGAAATGTGGAACTAAGCAATTCTTTGCGTGCTTCGTTCAAGCAACAATGTTATAAACCAGTTCGCAGACTACTTTTAAGAAAGAATTTGTTACATTTTTTTCTGTTTGTTACTTTCTTTCATTTGGAGGATTGCTTTTAAACCCTGGTGCTTTGATGGAAATTGAACCGGCTTGAGAGTCATGCACATTTTTGTTGTGGTAGATCACACCATTTATTATCATATTGCTGTAAGCTGGTTTAAATGGCTTTGCTGCCTTTCTAGTCCTTACTCGTGCTTTATCTTTTTAATGACTATACCTAATGCCTTCAGACACTGATTTATTTGTCTTATTATTTCACTGGGGAAAAATCTGTTGGTAATGTAAACTTAGTACGTTTAGCTGTAAGCCAGGTAGTAAAACAGTAGGGCAGTTGAGTTGGAATCTAGAACTGAGCTTCAGTACTTCTGTGGCCTAAGAGGAAACAATACAAAATCTACTACACAAGTTTGAGGAAATGTGTTTCTGTTGCTTTCTGAATGCAGGTGATGATTTGATTCGCATTTAAATTTCGTTGTTTTATAAATGTGTGTATCTGAGCCAGGTTTGCCCTACACTTAATGTCAGTAAATAGAAACCAAACTCCTCAAGCAGCTCTTCAAAGTCTCATTTAAACAGTTTAAATATTAGATAGCTTGAACTAAAATAAACGTAAATGTTATATGGAGAAGACAGTAAATGAGATTTTTGTTGACCGATACATGAGGCTCAGAACAGCGAATATTCACGTGAATGCGTATTCCATGTTGTGTGGAATCCTTAATGTTAAATCCTGAAATTCATTGCAAAGCCACTCGTTAAAGCGTGTTCAGCTGAAGTAGTGCAGTTTTGTTACTGTTCATGGAAACCATAGAAATGTGGTGAGTATTCTGAGTGTAGTCTTATGATGAATACAGGCTATGTAACACTATGATTAAAAGGGATCCTGCCTTTAATTTGTCAGGGAGGACTGTATGCACATAAGTGATGCGCTCAAGCCTTTTCCCCCACTAAACTTTTGTTTGATCCAGGCTGTGGTTGGTGTGTCCTTCTGCTTCCTTGAAGTAAGTTTGCTCGCAGTCCAGCACCCGGTGGATAACTGCCCACTTCGCACAAGCTGCTGCTGTAATTGGCAGTTTTGGCCGCCTTTGCAGCGCTGTCACAGGCTGAAAATTTGCAGTCTCTCTGCACATCCTTGTCTCTCTGCAGGTGACTTTTTTTCCAAGCCAAAGCTTGGGGTGAAATTTGCATGTGTATAAAAACAAAATTGTATTCTTACCTACTTTTATAGTGGATACAATGCCATGCGAGAGCTTTCTCTGTTCGTGACTGAATGAAAGGAAGCCCAGTTAGTAGATATCAGGCAAGGGAACCTAATTCCACTGTGTTTTAGCAAGGTGCTATAAGAATCACAATGGTCAGTGCCAGTGCAGTGATTTAACTTGGTCTTCCCACTAAAAAATACTGCATTTTTAAATTTATGTGGATATGTATACACACTTTCAAATTTATATATTCATGTGTCTGTTTGTTCTGTGTATACACACACAGAGAAAAATCCTAAGGACGGTGATGGTAGGAACACAGACATGCATTGTGGAGTCAACTGTGTGTTACCCGGTGTTGAAACTTTGTCTCTTCATTGAAGGAGCTAGCTTTTGTTTGCCTGGATGGGACTTCACCTATAGCTTATTTAGATGACGCTTAATGTATCGGTGTTGCTGGAAGTCATAATGCTCAGCAGTGTTTGTGGGCCTTTTAACTGGTCCTGGTTAGTAATTGAGGGCCTTTGGTATGCTCATACTTTTTCAAGTTTTCTATTTTGTATTGTTTTTGGCAGAAACTTAAAGCCTGTATGCGGAGGATTGCGTTCCTCTCATCTCTCAGTATTCTTCTCATTACTGCAACATCACATGATGAAACTAGCTGCTTAGCTACTTGTCTGCGGTCCGCACCGTTAGCAGGTCCTCTTCAGCTCAGGTCACATCAGAACAGTCTATAATATGAAATAGCTTCTGCAATCTCACTTGGCTTTCCTCCAGCAAATAGCTCTTTCAGATCAGCATTGCTTCGGAAAGTAAAGTAAGCAGGTTTTGTGCGGAGGGAAATGAGTCGAGATGCTGTTCTCGACATTTGTGTTGGTTGTGTCGTTGTTTTATTTGTCCATAGTAAAGTATTCATCCCTTGAGAAGGAAAGGGTTCATGTAGTTTGTTTTCGTTATGTATTTTTCTTTAAGCGGCCTATGTTGCGAGGCACTGTTTTCTCCTAGTAATGGTTGAACCATCACATTTATTACTAAGCAGATGACTTCTTCTGTGCTTGGAAACTGGTGAGGGTTGTTTTATTTTCTAAATTTTAAAGTGCTTGTGTTGCAAATACAAATATTTGGATGTTGCCACAAATAAAGCCAAAGCCTACCCGTACTTCTTTAGAAGTTAAAGAAATGAGGAAATAAACAGATGAAAATGTGACTGTTTTTTTTTTCAAATTTATCTGCAGTATAATTCAGAATTAGTCAATTTATGAGATTTGCATTATCCAAAACACATTGAAAAGTTATCAGAGTTACAGTGCTGTTGTGGAACTAATTTGGGCACGGTATCTTCCTAAGCAGATAATAGTGTAGATCCTTTTCTGCTCCACTAGCACTGGCACAGCTACTGAATGTGCTATTGTGTGAGGTTATAAACCAGATAATCTTAATTGGGCATTTCCTGAGAGGAAGGGAGGGATGGCTGAAAAAGGAAAGAATTGGAAATAAGGGCATGCATTCCTAATATATGAATTTGGCATTTGTCCAGGAAAACAGGAGAATTTCCTGTTAGTTAAGATCTTCCAAGAGCTGAAAGCTCCGGGATACATACCACGTACCTCGGAGAGGCAGAGGAAGGGGGAAGGCTGGGAACAGCTCATGCAAGAAGGCCCTGGGGAACTGGATGCTGCGTTACGTGCTGGGATGGGGTTGTGGGCAGCTGCAGCTCGAGGCAGCTGTAGTAGCATCAGTAGACCTTGGTTGGCCATTGCCCAGCCAAGGACTTGGGTTACCCTGTGGCACTTGCACCAGCAGAACCTGGTGGCACAGACCATGTCCTGGAGCCTTCTCAGAGCCCTTGGCTCTGAGCAGTTGAAGCTGCTTGGAATATGTGTGCGCGTGTCTTGTGTAGGCATGCAGCGGTACGTGTACACAGTGGGTATATGTGGAGTTCTTCCTAACTAAACTGCGGCATCTGTGCTATAGATAAACGATGTCAAAAGATTTACTGTCATGTAAATTTGAAACTCTGGGGGAGAGGACGGCCAACAGCAGTGGGCGTAGGCAAATACGAGCTGAAAGAATGGAAGTGGATTTCTTAGCACCAGTAGCTGTGCCTGGCTCTGCTGGAGTAATCGGTTGGATCTGTGTTAGAAGAGAGGGATTGGTTATTAGGTCGAGTTGAAGTGCAGTGAGTTCTGGTCCACAATTTGAGCCTCTGCTAATGCAGGGTTGGAGAGAACACAGAACCAGGGAAGAGCTTTGCTGAAAAAAGGGAGCAACAGATTTATGTTAAGGCTGCTAGTTGTATATTGAATCTCCCCCACTGACCTGATTGCATTAACATATATTAATGTAGATGCTTCAGACATCTGCAAATGCTTGTATGCTGCTGCCTCTCTTATTTTAAGCTGTAGCATGACCTCTGAGGTTCGGGGTGGTTTTAGTAAGCTTTTCGGTGAATGACAATCATTCATAGTATTCTTGGACATTTTAGGGTTTATATGCTGCAGTCACTTCAACTCAAACTAGCCCAAAACTCCATGAAGAGTAAAGCTTGTAGTGCAGACACAATCAGAAAGAGCATTAACCGGAGCAAGGAGGGGGGCTGTGTTTTATGTGGAGCTCTGGCCTCAGTATTCTGTTAAGTAACATGTGTGGTACCAGAGGGGCTGAAGCATGTAGCAGTTGCAATAGAAATTGATCTGCAAACTTCAGACATGGGTAGTAGTAAAATATATATATAAATGTTTAAATAATCCTATGTGCCATAATAGTATGTTCTAAAGGAATGTAATTCAGAACAAAAAGCTTCACCCATTGGGTGTCTTTGGCAGTCTAGTATAGATGCACTAAATTAAAGTGTAACATCAGATCTCTGAATATGGATACAATTGTGTTTCTTAAACTTCTTATGTGAAAAGAAAAGGAAAATTTAATCTCATCCTCTGATGAATGAGGAAAGGGTCTGATCGTTATTCATAGATAGTAATTGTCTGTACTGCCCCGAGTAATGAAAAGGAGCAGAATTACCTGTATTGATATAGTTCCATGGGTGATAACAGATCATCAGTACAACAGTAAATGAGAGTAATGGTGAAGTTAAAGATGCGGTTGCAGGAGAGATCTGTGTGCAGCGAGCACGATGCTGTTATGTCGGGTTGAGAGGAGAGAACGATGAACGCGTGGCAGAGAAGGTCACCAGCCTGGTGCTGTGTTAAGGAGCATTCAGCTGCCTTACGCAGCTTGAGCTGTTTCCAAAGACCTGTTAGTTTCCATTTCAAGCATCAACGTAAAACACTGAGAGGTGCAAGCAATTTAAATTATACTTTTTAATATTTTTTTTCAGTTTCATTTTATTTTTTCCTCCTCTTCCAGGAAGTGATATGTACCGTTATTCTTCAACCTCTGTGTGATTTGAAACAACTCAATTAGAAATTAATGGCAGCTTGTCCACATTTAACCTGAAAGCCAGGAATGTCTAAATCAAGTGTCTGTGGCCCCACAGCAGTTTAGCTCCCTGTAAGGTAATCAGGATAACTGTTAATTTTCCTCTCAATATCTGTCATTTGTAACTAGGATGTTTATGGATTCTCCGTGTTGTTTACTCAGTTACCAGTCAGAAATTTGTGAGCTGAGTGCCTAAACTTTTGGACCTATATGTATATTTAGGTATTGAAATCATCTCTTGATGAGGAAGGAGCATCTCTGGGCCTGGTTCTGATCTGTGAATTGCCTGTCCTTGGGAAGGGGGCTTCAAACCACAGCTTTGCACCAGAATATTGAAATCTGGATGTCAGCTACAGAAGTCTAGGATTACATGGCACGGCTGTGCTCATAAATTAGCAGCCAATATTTTGAACTGCTGTGAGATTGTTTGTTCGTAAACTGTCTCTTCTGCCTTTTCCCAGTCTGTGTGAGCAATGAATATCCTCCAGTCCTTTCACAGCCTTTCCAACTCTTATATATTGTGGAAGATACAGAAATTTGTTATAACTCAACATTGTAATTTATTTTGCAACTATTTTCCATTTTAGTAACTGTCATGTTGGTAGCTAATAGAAAAAGAAATCAGTTCTGCTGCCGTGCTCTGCCCTTGAATTGCTCCTACCAGTTTTAATGCTGTTGTAATTACTATTCCCAAATATTCTTTCTTCTTCTTTCTTTTTTTTTTTCTTTGCTTCTTGCCAGACCCAGGGGCAGGAAAGCAACTTTAGAGGGGAGACAAGTCCTGCCTTTGTACGGTGCTGTGAAATGTGTGGCGTAAACAAACGGGGGGACAGGGGTAGAGCAGGATTTTGTTTGCCTACATCCCTTCACTTTCCTCGTGCCAGTAGCAGGGCTTTTAAAAAGGAAAAGAAGAAAAGCAAATTGGATTGTTAGCAGTGTCCCTTAGGATCATAAATGAAGAGAGGATTGTGTATGTAATTCATAAACATCCTGAACTATACGCCTTCTATTTCAACTTATTAGGGCATGAAGCAGTGCCTGCCAGGTTAATTTCACACTGGGGAATTCAGCATTCATGCAGCTCTTAATTTCCTCCTCTATACAAAGCTGTGATAAGGAGAGAATAAGGCTATTTGGATATTTTGTTCCAAATAACTCAGTTTAAAGAAAAGTATTTTAGAAGTGGTTGCAAGACAATAATTTTTTTTTTTTTTAATGGAATTTGGAGAGCAACATGAGAACATTTATTTGTCACTGATAGGAAACATGCTTTTTGTTGAGCAAACAAAACCCTGTATTTTACAAAATCTTTTCTTCTATAGATGAAATTACTGTTTTGAGTTCAGGATGTGGTGGGCAAACAACAGAAAAAGAAAAACCACTTGCAAATACCACCAAGCTTTTCTCCTTTTCCTGTCTTCCAAAGGAAGAATGGAATTGTTTAGTTTGGAACAATGGTCGATCCTCTGTGTTTTCATGGTTTTAATTATTAGGATGCTTTTAATGGTTAAGTGAGTTCAAGGATTATCCCAGCCTAGTGCCTATTTTGCTTCTGTGATGTGATATCTGAACATGAGTGGAGGGAGTCAGCTGTTGGCTGTAAACAGGGGTGGGGTGGGAACAGTTTTGTTTAAAAACAGAGCAAAACAAAAGCTCAAAATTCACATGAAGTGAATGTTGAAGAGATGCTTAACCTCTTGCTCTTTCTAACTACAAGCATTACTTGAAGCTCAGCCACGGACACTGACTGATTTCAGTTTGTGAGAGTTGGTTTCAGCTGGTCTCGGAAGGTGGTTAAGATGGATTCCTAATGTTTTGCTTTAGTCTTTTTCTTAAAAAGCAATACTTTTTTAGTATTTCTTCTAAAACACAGAGATATTCAGTGAAGATGACTTTCTGAGTTTTGAAGTTTGAATGGCTGGGAACTGTGTATGTTGAGGAAATGCTGGTGTTGAGAGTAATTGGGAGTTGAATAAATTGGTTTTGACAGGAGTTCAGTAAATTATTTCCTCTACTGCCACTGAAGACCAAGTTAGAATTTCATTTGTTTAGGAGGGCTAATTGTGGCTTTATGTTGGCTCTTTATACTGATGTTGTATAAGCTCACTCATCATTTGTAAAAACAAACAAACTCCATCAAATTTGAGAATTAAAAGTGCTCAAGTTGCAGGAACTAAACCAAACTTGAATAATACAGTCTCTCCCTCCCCTTAGTGGTACATAAAGCGTATACAGAGATGTTTATAGAGAAGCAGACTCGTCAGTAGCAGTGGTTTCGCTGTAATTTGGCTCTTACCTTATTTTTCATCTGTTCCTGTTTTTAGCACCAGCAGACGTTTTGAATCAACTGAGGGAGATCACTGGTATCAATGACATCCAGGTACTACAACAGGCACTGAAGGTAAGATGGATGTTGGGAAGCGTCTGTCCTTGTAGCTGAATGTGTACCTCTTGTCATTAACTAATTGTGAAAGCCATAGAGCTGCATCCTTTCTTCACTTCTCTCCTTACCTAGCTTGAATTATTTTTAGATGTATTTTAGGGGAAAAAAAAACTATTAATGATGGCTTCTTCACTTTAGAAGCAAGCCTGATCTGTTTTGATACTGAGATAAAAATTAATCTGGTGATCAAACATGAAAAGACAGGAATGGTATGACTTGCCTGGAAGGTAACCTTTGGCTCAAGTGTTTCATGTACTTTGATGCTAGTACAGCTGGTTGACACCTGATGACTTAAGCTCTTTAATTGTTTTCTTATCAAGGTGTAGCAAAGTTTTCTAGCATGGACAGGTCCTGCTCAGCGTACAGAACAAAGAACATCTGAACTTGTCACTCTTTGCTAATCTGGCATTGTTTCTCTGCTTCTGCAACCATCATAAATTCTTTCACAGCCCAAGAGAGTTTTGATGCAAGTAAAGACCAGCAGATTTCTCTGTGATCTGTTTCCCTAAACAGATATAAATAAAATCCACTGTATCCAACAAGTGGACCTCTTTAGCCGTTTAAAAATAGAAATGAGCATTTAGTCAATTTAAACCATGTATATATTTATTGCTTTTGATTGAGCTTAAGTCATGCACACAACTGCCTTTCAAAAAGTCAATATTTCTGGCCTTAAAATCGAAATGGCAGATTTTTTGGAGGAATATGATTAACTGCTGTTGAAGTCTGTGAGAGTGTGGTCATTATGGAAGTTAATGGGTTGACCTACGCTACAGTATCTTTAGTTTTTCTGTTATAGGTGGTGTTCTATTGAAGAAAATTTTTATAAGCTGTTTTATTTTGTTTAGAAATAGTGAAATTTGCAGAACGTACAAGCTTGGAAATTTTCTTTTCTTACCAGTATTTCAATGAAATATCATATTTTCAGGTGATCTAATAAGTTGCTTGAAATGTTGTCCTTTATTGTTGACAAGAAAGGAAAAAAAAAGGGGGTGAGGGAACTCTCACTTCTTGTTTTTTGTTTGTTTGTTTGATGGCTAAAGGACAGCAATGGTAATTTGGAGTTGGCTGTGGCTTTCCTCACTGCGAAGAATGCCAAGGTGCCCCAGCAAGAGGAGGCAACTTACTATCAGACAGCACTTCCTGGAAATGACAGATACATCAGTGTGGGCAGCCAGGCAGACACGAGTAGGTATTTTTTCATTTCATAAGGTTAGTTAAAGGCAAGGAAACTAAAAACTTGCCTGTAAGATGACTGTTAATCTTGACTGATAATTCTTACTTAACACTTTTAGAGTATTACTATCTTTCTTTACTTACTTCAATTTTTTTTCCCTTTTTAAAATTTGAGCTATATTTAAGTATTACCTTTAATGTACTTATGGTACTGATGTACCGATCAGAGGGTGAGGGTGAATAACTTGTTTTTAAGTCTTTTTTTTTTTTTTCCTTCTCCCTTCCCCTCCCTGTTGTGGGTTTTGCAGTACTTAACTAAAGGCAATAGCTGGATAGCCTGACAGTCAAAAAAAATATTTTGAGAAGAGTCTATGAACGTGTTTCTTAATATACTTAAGAGTAGCTTCTCCCTAAAAGAGGTGACTTTGCCAGAGGGACAGGTGAGAGGTTAGCATTTTGTAGTGAAAGAGTAGGTATTCAATATGTGAAATTAATATTAAAGTACTTAATTTAAAACAATTTTACCTAGTTGATATGGGAGGTCCCATAAACCTATATTTCTCTGAGTCTTGCAGATTGAAATAAATATTGCAGATTGAAATAATACAATAAATAAATAAGGGAAATAAAAAAAAAATCAAAGGAAGTTTTGCAGATGGATTTTAAAAATTTGAGTTGCTTGATGCTGTATTTCCTTTCCAAGATTCTAAACCTAGTCATACAGTCTTTAGTTAAAATAATATTAATCCTTTGGCTATGTGTGGTGTATATCTATGTAGCTTTTATGAAGTTAGTAGAATTACTTAGCTTCAGGCACAGCAGGATTTTTTCTTTTATTTCACTAATATTGGGTTGGCAATGGTGGCAATATTGTAAAGAAGTTTACGTAGAACTCTTTGTCAATTATACAGTTATCCTTTTGTCTCTGACACCTCAAAATAAACAGCTTTAATTTTTTGTTTATATTTTTTTAATTGAGGATGAGTTTATACTTAAATCTCAGATCTGAAAACTGTGTTTTAATCATCTGCATTATGAACATCCTTTATAAAATACATTGTGCACTATTATCAGTTGAGGGTTGTATTAATCCTCCACTTTTAGAAAGAAAACACACATAAAAACCCACTACTTAGTTTTGTGACAAGAAATTGGCATTGAATAAGTGGAGACTACTTTCTACAAACTTAGGCTTGCTGTTGTTATCCAGTAATGAAGATCTACTGTGGCAGTGGAATAGTAAGCTGGATTCTCTTGCAGTCTGCGTTTAATTAGATTTATTATATTAATCTCATTAATAGAAGTGTTTAGTTTTGGCATCACTTAATGTGCTATGCAACCTTATTGAAGATACAAGGTGAGAGGGAAGAGTCAAGCCTGCAGAGTCAACATTAACTGTGACTGATGGTCAAACTGGAAAGAGCAATTCTTCAGTTGCAAATTCCAAGCTGGATTTCAGGATCTTCTCTTTCCTAGAGAGCTGAAGGTAGACCTAAATTCTTTACAATTATATAGCACTCTAAGTCAGTAGTCAAGAGGTGCCAACTGTTGTTGAAACATTAGACAGGTGTTCTTGACAACTTTAATGTCTACTCAACTCCTCATTGGCAAAAAAGATGAGAGCCCTTTGCCAACTTTTACTTTTTTAGTTAGACTGAAAGCCAGTTAGGAGATAAAGGCATCTTGGCCAACTGTTCCTCATGTTGGAGGGACCCCAGGGCAAGAACTAAACATCTACAGCAAAGCAAAAATCTAAACCAATCTGATCATAGAGCCCTCTCCTTCATCTGTAAGGCAGAGTTCTAGTAAAAGTTTCTTGCAGAAACCTGCAGTTCTCTCACTGTGATTTGCTTTTCCGCAATTATTTTGATTATGAATTTCAAAAATGCAATACATTTAAGGTGGACAAGTTTCATGACCGTTCGTTGGTAAGTTCTATCACATTAGGGAGTCTCATGAAAGACAGTGGATGATTTGGGAGAAGAGAGTGGAAGGATGGGTATAGCTGGGAGAATATTCAGTAACAACAGCTTCAGTCTTCAGCTCTTCCTTCTCAAAACAATGCTATTCCCACTTCTCCGCATCCATGTGCAGTTGCTGACAGTATCTTGCCTTTCAGATTTGACCCTCTTTTCCTAGTACACATAGGTATAATTGCATGAAAATAATTATAACTCACCCTTACTGTTCCTTACTGCTGAACTACGTGTGCATTTGGAGCTTAGGAAGTTATGAGTCACCTGTGTTTGCAGTCCTACCAAGTTAGGTCATTCAAACTGAGGATGATACAGGAACAGATAAAACAGAACTGTCTTTTATTCCTCCCCTTCCCCTCCCCCCCCCCTCCCCCCCCCCCCCCAAAAAAAAGAGGGGGGAACAAACAAACAAAAACAAACTGTCAGCCACTTATCAAGGCTTTTGAATGTGTGCTAGGTATAGCTAATGTATTCTGTGGGCTTGACTGATGACATTTCTTTGAAAAGGTTACTTAGTTAAGGGTTGAAATAAAAGCGTATGTAACAGGAAATTATACCTTAACAATCAGTCCAGATTGTGATGCATTGGCTCTACCAATTATGACAGTGGTTGTTCAACTGTTTGAGCATGTAAATAGCATTCAATATGTTAGAAGGTATAAAGAAGCCCATATCCTGTTATTAGCAAATGTGGCATTTCAGCATTGGCAAAAAGTATACTAGAGCCTGCATAAAGATTTTGTCTCTTTAAAATCAGATGGACTTGCACAGTCAGTGTTACTCATGATACTTGCCTTTTTGCCTGTTCAAAACAGTATGTGCAAGCACCTGCAAGTACAGCATTTTCACGTCAAGTGATGCATGCTTTATTTGATCCCTATGCAAAGGTGGTACTACCCTTTTTTAAGATGTAATCTGTTAGCCAAAAGTGCTTAAATACTAGGGTTGCAATGTACAAGTGAACACTTTTTAATCTCAGATCACTTTAATGTTCTGCTTAGTTGCATAAATCCTAGGCACTGTATTTAAAGCAAAGCAAAAGTAGTAGTGTAGTAGTATTTTTACGATATTTTCAGTTTCTTGATATCTCTAGAGACTTTTTTATTTTTAATTTGCAATAGTTCAGTGTATTTTTATCTATGGCTGCACAGCAGAACTATTGCATTTCCAAGCATCTATCCCTTTGCCTTCTCATTATTTGAGAAACTTGCAGGACCCAGGGTTAAAGGAAGCAGCAGAATAAAGAGAAGACGTGCTTTAGAAAAAGTGTTGTCTTTGAATAAAATAGCTGTCAAAACAAATTCTCTCCCACCCATATTTTGAAAATTCAAGAATTCTTTGTCACAAAAACTGAATTATTAGTCTTCAGAATTGCGCATTCCACAGCCAAGACAAAAGACCTGAAGTCCTTTTATAAGGACATACATAAGTACAGTGTAGCTCTAGAATGCCACACACACACACCATATAGAAAGTTGCAGAATTCATTTCTTCTGGGGATCTGACTTTTCATATCGTCATGTTCCTAGAGTTTAGGTCCTTTGGAGAGGTTTCAAAAAGTCGTTCAATCAACCCATTCCAACAAGGCATTCCTAACTGCACCTAAACTGATTTTTATATAACCTATTTGTTACAACTCTTCTCTTCCAAAGACACTGAAAAGTTTATAGAGCGGCTTGTTTTAGTGTTTCACTGATCGTAATTTTTGACTCCTAATGTCTTATTAAAATTCCTTTTGGTTCAGGTTAAGCCCTTTACTCTTTGAGATATCCCATTTGGAGATCAGCACAGTTCGTTCCTTTTGTCTGAGCTGAAATGTTGCATATCTGAAGGTGGTGTATCATGATGTTCCCTCAGAGTTTTCCCAGTTCAAGAATAAAGAGCTTAAATTATTTCTAAGTCTTTGGCCGCATTTTCTGTACCTAGTGTTGTTTTTTTCCTCTCTAATTGTTCTGTGTTTTTCTTGATATGCAGTACTGAAAAGAAGAACCACACTGTAGCTGAGGTGTTTTGTGTTTTTTTTTTTTTTTTAAATCCATAAACAATCCTAATCTATCTAAACCTCTGTGTCTTATTCTGTCGCTATACCTCAGTGCAACGCTTCATATTTTCTTCACCACTGTGATGATGTGAATTACAAGTTGAATGTGGGTCTGCTGTAGCTCTTAGGTCCTTCTTGGTATGAGTCCTGGTCAGCCCCATTCTGTAGCCATGCATTTTATTGTTTCTGTGAGCAGAATTTGATACTAGTTCCTTCTGTCACATTACCTAGCTTGGATATCACTATGCCTCTTCATGATGGTTCCTTCTATTTCAGCGATCATTTGTGTCATCTCCTATCCAGGTTCCTGGGAGTGTCTCCAGCTTGATATGGCAGGGTCTCTTCTTCAAAATGTCAGGATTCTTGTACCTTGAGGCTCTCCTTTCATCTTACTGATTCACTTGTTCCTTTGTTCTATGGCTACATCCCTCCTTCCAATCCTTGCCAGTGTGAGAATCATCACTTCCAACATGCTATCATCCTTACTCAGATAGCATGCATGGAGGGAGCACCTGAGATTAGGAATTTACTGTGAAATGCTGGTGCCTCATATTTGTTAGCTATTTTGTTAATAGGTGGGTTTCATCAGAACTGTTTGGGTGGGCTAAGCACCTGCTGGTATGCTCTGTGTTGTTTCCCCATCCAGTTAGAACTGAAATTGGCATATACAGCCAAATAAATTCCTTAAATCTTCACTTGGGAGCCCGAGTCCATCACAACGTTTAACATTGCAGAATAGACCATAGAAAACAGCATCTTGCTTAGGTCTGCTTGTCATAAATAAAAATAATGTAATCTCAACTTTTTTTTTTATTCTTATAATGTTGATGTTTTGAAATTGGAGTCTTGCTGCTGGATTTCCATACTTGGCACCTGTCTGTTGAACCCAGCAGGCCTGCCACTTCATTTTTCCCTCCCTGTGTCAGCAGTTGCATCACAGTGTTTGTTTATTGCTTGTCCCTGTGTTTAATTACTACTCCAGATCTTTCCCTCATGCTGAGTTTCCCAGCCTACCTAAGTTTGAAGATTTTACTCTCTGCCTTGTCCTGGTACAAGTAACAAGTCCACAAGACAATAATTACTTTGATGACTTAGGCAATTACCAAAATAATCCTTAAGTAAACAGACTGATAAGAAAGTATATAAGAAAAGAAAGAAGATATATTAATGTATATATGTGTGTATTTATTACATATATTAGTATATTTGTCACAAATTTCAACATACAACTAAAAGTTGCTTGTAAGATAATTACAAATGATATCAAACTCTGGACCTTATATACAGGAAGTGTGCATTATTATACAATAACATTGTGAAACAAAAACACCTGTTAGTAAAACAGCTTATTAATTCTGCATACTAACTTTGTTTGAATAAACATCATGAATCCACTAAGTCATACTGTTTGGATGGGCAATTTTTCCTTTCATAAAGATGCAGAAGCAAACTTTTTTTCATTTGCTTTGTAGTCACGGCTTTGTTAAGAACATGTTTACGTTTTTGAAGATTGTGATTTACAATGAGTACTACCTTTATAAGTATAAGCCACTGTGAACTAAAGTGTTCTTTGGCCTAAATGATAGCCATATAGCAAAGTCAGGTTAAAAGCCAGGTGACTATAAATTTGGCATTTTTCTTTATACCTTTATGAAATAAAGGTATACCTTCAGCTCTATCACAGCAAACTTGCATGTATGTCTGATAAATACTTTGGATAGAACTCAGCTTTTTTCAAGTTCACTCCTTGAACACAGAAATCAGTTGGTCAGATAGGAAACCTAAGTAGAACAGCACACAAACTAATTCCACTGCTAGTTCTTATAGAATAGATACTGCCATTGGTTTGCATTAACATTACACACTTGAAATAAGCATTTAAAAATACATGCTAGGATTGAATTTATTAATAACTATGAGAAATCAAAATGTTTACACACATAAGTTAACAGCTGAAAATTGGACATCTTTTCACTAAAAAAATCCCTGTATAAGAATTTACAATACATAAGGCTATTAAAGTAACAACAACAAACTCGCGCGAATATCAGTTATTATAACTACATTTGTATAATCTATAAGCAGCTGACAAGGATGCAAACTATGCAGATATGTAAGCTGTTTTTTGAAATGTTTTTTATTTATATTACAAGAAGAGTTTAGTCTCAGACTGTTCCCCTTCTATTAGGACTTCTGCTGAGATCTCCTCTTTACGCTTAGGATTCAAGCCATAACTGAGCTGTGGCAGCTGAATGAGTTACTGTATCAGCAGAAATGCTGAAGAACATCTTGGACATGCTCTAAGTACAGCAAACAAACTAAAATACATTAGCATAAATCCTCAAAACAATTTTACATTTGCTACAGATGAAGAACTTACATGGAACAGTTTACCAGTGATCATCAGATATTTCAAAGTTTATTTTTCTGACATAAGTTATTGTAGGTGAAACCTATGTGATATACATTAATTGCACTGATCACATGTGGTGGTAGTATCTGGCAGCAGGTCTTCACCATATTGTCCTTTTTTTGGTGCAAATCAGGAACAATATGTATGCAAAAACAGCGTTTCTAAAGAGAATGTTATAATGCCTATTCTAATCCCTGCATGACAAAAGAAGCTATTCTGTTAACTTGCTTTCTGAAAGGAAGTGGAAGTCAAGGATTTGGGGTTTTAATACTAAAATGATGTAATCACTGGTAATAAAGTTCTGAACACATAGGGTAGTGCAATAGATTAACAAAGATCAAGGGTCTGGAGAGATGCAAAGAAATTGAATAATTTAATGAAAGTGTGAGTTGGATTTGATCTTGATATTCTGTGTTGGTTTGTATGACAGTGGGAGCTTTTGTTCAACGTATGATTTTCAGCTATGAATTGTTTTCTGGAAAATACTCCCCATCTAACTTTCTTCTTTATCATTTTATGAGAGTTTCATCACTCTTCCCTTAAAAGAGACTAGCTAAAGTAATCTTCCCCTCTGTAAGTAGTTGGTCAGAGTAATCTCATACTTGACTGGCAGCATGTATGGTTAATGGATAGAGGATTGTTTTATGTTCAGTTGAGACCACCATTACTCCTTTCAGAAAAACACGTCCTCTCCAGTGTGGGACTGGACTCCAGTTGTGTGGGATTACCTGCGAGTGGGTAGAAAATACAACATAAGCAATGCATTTTAGAGCGTAACAGGCAGTATGTGTAGTAACAGGATACTATCACTGCTGTGACCCTTATACCCTTGCTCCTGTTCACAGGTTGTAGAACAAAGCCATGCTTGTATGTGACCCAGGTCGAGGTATTATTTTAGCCTGAATTATATCGTTCTCAACACGACAGCTTGTATATCAAAAGTCCTGTGGGTGTGACCTCTGCTGACAGTTCTTGTAATTACTGTATGACTTTTGAAAGAGAAATTCAGGCATCTAGAGCTGAAGTATCCTTTTGACACACTTGAGTATCTGAGCTGACTGTAAAAAGACATAATAATTAAATGATGAAGTGCTGCTTTTGTGGTCATAGTGTTTTCTCATACTTTCAGATCATGACAGATTTCACAGTTTGTTTTGCAGGTAAGAGTGCTCCCATTAGAAGCTCACTGGGGGAAGAAAGGCCTTAGCTGAAAACTAATTCTTGAAGATGCTAGTGTTAACGGAAAAGTTCCCTTTTCAACTTCTCTTTAGTTTCAGGTTTCTGTGTGGATGAGCCATTCCGTTTTCTGTTAACACATAGTTATGGCAATGATTTTTGTATCATGAGTTTGTTGTGAGAAGCATCAGAGACAAGTAAGCCCAGGGAAACTGTGTAAGCTGTCTCTACAGCAGGTTAGCCCATCCAGGAGAAAAGTTGGAATCTAAACAGAGAAGCTCTTTGGGAATGAGTTCATCTCTTTTTGTGAGAAGTCAAGTTTGAATTTGTTTCTTTTCCTCCTGGAGCCTTTTAACTTCTAACATTCAAAGCCTAGGCTGGAGAGTAATCCCTTCCATAGCTCTTTGCATAAACTTTGGCCTTTGAGGAGAGAGAAGGAAACCAGCTCCGTGTGTATCTGTCTGCCATTGCTCTTGAAAGTCACTTTTGCACCTTCCTTCTCTTTCTGTCTGGCTGACTTGCAAATTGAGATTTTTGGCTGTTGAAATCATGATGACCAATGACCTTGGTTTTTCTGAAGGCCTCATACAGCTGACAGGCTTTCCTGTCGGCCCTGACTGCTCTGGGAAGTGGGTCAGAGCCCACCTGGGGAACACCTGGTTTAGTGGTGTGCAGCGGATGATAGTGGTCCTTTTTATTCAGGAGAGGGAGAGCGACCAGTTGCCACGCTCAGGAAACAGGGAGATGTGCAGAGGATGCATCTGATTCTTTAGATAATCAGGACTGGAGAGCAAGTAAGAATAGTGATTTCATTTTATTACCTGGTTAGTATCCCATCCACCATTCCCTACTTGTCCAAGTATGAATCCTTATTTTGACTTCACTATTTACTTTTTTAATTTTCCTGTTGAGAGGGGATACTTTTGGCAGACAGCAATTTAATTTAAGTATGTTCAGACAATGAATACAGAGACAGAATGGAAAAAGAATTATGTTAAGAAAGGAACTCTCCCACATGCAATGAAACTGTAAAAGTTCCCATGTACAGAAACACTTGTTGAATTTGGGACTTCTGCCTGTATTTTGGGAAAGCACAACACATATTCTTCCATGAGAAGGAAAAAATAACTGTGCTCAGTTCAGGTACCATATTTAAGAGAAGGTTGTTTCCTCCTCACATACCCTGGGAGCAGTGGTAGCTGAAGTAATACACTTAGGTGCATTTCTTTGAAAGGGCTTTCAGAAACAACAGATGTTTAAACTTATCCCATAGCTTTGTGATACTTAAGACCATGGGGAGCAAGGAAGACTGTTGGCTGTCATATCTTAACAAGAGCAAGCTGCTGAGGTTTTATTTGGCTTCGAGATGGAAGGGAGCAGTTAGCACAGTTAGTTGTTGGAAGAGAGCAAGCCACAAGAGGGATGGACTTGAATGCAGCTTAGAAGTCTTTGGGGGTTTTGTCTCCTCTACAGTAAGACTTGCCTTTCCTTCTGTTTCACTTTTAATTTTGAGAAAGATAGTTTTGCTTTTCAGATGTGATTGATCTCACTGGAGATGATAAAGATGATCTTCAGAGGGCAATTGCCTTGAGTTTGGAGGAATCAAACAGGGCATTCAGGGAGACTGGAATAACAGATGAGGAACAAGCCATTAGCAGGTAAACAAACAACTTATATAAAGCAGAAATTAAAGAGTTGGAGATTGGCCTGTATTGCATTTTATTACTTTTTAATTTAACAAAGAATAACTTGTTTGTTTTCACTTGTGCTACTTATATGCCTGGCTTCAGGATGTTGCTTTAATATATTGTATGTTCTACACTGGAAAATAGTCTATTATGTGTGGGCTAGGAGTTAATAGTATGTTTCATGTTGATGTATTTGTTTAAATATTGAGGAAGTGAAAAGAGATAGAGGATATATGGTCGTATTTAAATAGGACCTAAAACTAAAAGTTTCTCTTTTGTATCAAGTAAAAAAGCAATGAAAGAAAAAAAGCTAATTATCTATCCTGTTTTTTTTTACACTGGTCATTTTACAGTAACATTTTCTTACCCCTGTGATAAGGCTGAGACTGGGGGAGGGGGGTGGTGATGCTATAACTTGAGTATACTAAGAGCAGTTGCTATATTTTAGCTGATTAAGTATGTGATAACCTATTTAACAATAAACCTATTTAACATGTAGGACTTATAAACATTGCTTGAAGTTAACTTATTGGTTTACAATTTTATGAACTTAACTTCCGCAGCTTGGGGGTGATAAGTGTGTGTAAGTTAACCTTGATCAGATTTTACAATACCTTTGTATAGTGTACATTTATATGTAAATATAAATATAATTATGAAACATTTGAGACTTGAAATTAGCCTGGATGTAGAGCTGTGTGGGAGCGGTTTTGCTTTTTTCATCTGTGACTGGCCTTGTTCTGGGGAAGAACGGCAATGGTTTGATCCTTGGACTGGAAGGTGAAGTACTGCCTGCTTGTAAAAAAAAAAAAAAAAAAAAAAAAAAAAAAAAAAAAAAAGGAAAAAAAAATATATATACATTAGATGGGAGAGATTCATCACAATAATTCTTTAATTCTTTTCCTCAGTGCACTGTATTTGGCAGATGTAATGCCTTATCCATTTAAGTCCAATTTTAAGAATATGGCCAGTGTTACTTTATCCACAGTAACTTTCTTTTTACTTTATTAAACAAATGTACTAATTGTGAGAATCAACATTCCAACAAAGTGTGCCCCCTCACCCATGCCCCCCCCAGTCTTTCTGGGGAAAAAAAGACACATCTAGTTCAGCATAATATATTTTAGGAAAGAAAGGTGGGGTGAGAGAGAGAGATTTAGATTCTTATTAATAATTAGAAGAAGATTTTTAAGTTTTTTTTCTTCCCCCCCCCCGAGACCTCAGGATATGTGTGTATTCAAGATTATTGTAAAAGTTCTCTCCAGTTTTGGTTCAGAAGTTCAGCTCTTGTGTGTTCCTTTTTGAAGGACAGAGTCATCATAATTACAGAGCTGTGATTTAGGGAGCCACTCAGAAATATGGGCCTATGTCTGGATAGGAAAGACCCCCCCCCCCCCTTTTTTTTTTTTTTTTTTTTTCCTCAGGCTTTTGACTGCTTCTGCTGCACTTGCTTCTTGTGGGCCTTGAAGGTCTAGGTTTGTCCTGTAGCCTTTGTTTTTCACTTCTCAGACTGAAAAGCTCATTTTAATCTTACCCATTTAGCTCATAACTGAATATTTGATATAAATTATGGTGTAACTTTTTCTAGTTGCAGAAGATAGTGAAGTAGTGTGCCACTTCTTTCCATATGTAACATGTACAAGAGCATGTAACGCTGTTCGGTAATATACAGAGAAAAATGTTGGTATTTTGTTTTAATGAAACTGTTAGGTATATTTGATGGCAAAATTACACACAACAGCATGGGCCAATTTAAGAGCTTGCTGATACCAAGGGGGATATGGCATACCCTCTATAACACATCTTCTGTAGTATTCTTTGGAGCATTTGTTGCACCAATCCAGCTCCAAAGCCATACAAGAATATTCAGAAACAGATCCAAAGCATGTCATGGCACAAGAAAAAGGATGGGACTTCATTTTTGAATGGAGGCAGAGAAGACTGAGAATTCTGGGATTTTGGCAGCGTTGAGGTATTAGATGAACTCAATTACATATCAAGATACGCCCTGAGTTGATGGCAAATTATGTCCGAGTTGTACAAATACAGGAAATGCAGAATTCTTGCTCTGAGCCATTCAATCAGTTTCTTGAAGGGCAGGACTTCAGACTATTTAAAAAAATATTTTGTAGTTAACACCCTGTAGAAGAATGTTGGCATTCCAATAGGAATCACAGTATCTGTGTAGGACTTCTAAAAACAGGTAGAGCAGTGTGGTTGTAAACAGGTCAAGCTGCACCCATTTACTATTGTTTTTTTTAAGTTAAATAAGAAGCAGAAATCAAATAGGAACTCAGAGATAAATACACTGAGGCTGGAATCTTGCATTTTTAATAATGTAGGACTTGTGCATATTTAAATAATCTTTGGTTTGTAGGTAATTTTTTCCGAAGGTATTCATACGAGTTTGGAATCTAACTTGCACTGATTTTGTTAACGTTTCCAAGGGAGCATTAATGGAATTTATTGACTTGTGTAATTAATGTTGTAATGCATGTAGAATTTGTCTTCCTGGATGTAATTGCCTTGTGCTGCTTAATGGGGACAGATCTGATTACTATGTAGGTATTAAGAGGAGTGTAGCTGAAATGTCTGACTGTCAAAACTGAGCATCTTGTACGTGGCATGTTGAAAACTTTTTACTGTTCCCTCTTTAAATCTCCAAGGGAAATTCGTATGTTCAGTATATTTACTAATATGAAAAATCTTCTCCCATCTATATAATTTTTCATGTATTGAATGAGAATGAGGCTGGCCAGATAGGGCTTCATCAGGGAAACTAGCACAATGACTGAAGGGAGAAATTAGCTGACAGGAACATTGTACCTAGAGTAGTGGCCATGTTAAAATGAAAGCCCATAGTATAAGTGCATAAGGAAGTGCGCAACCCTGGCCATTTTATTTATTTATTTTTGCATAGTCATTGAACCTGTTGGGGACTCTGCACTGTTGTTAGGCATTGTCTGTGTGGATAAAAGGTGAAACTGGGGAGGGGTGTAGGGTTGGCATTACCCCTGGCTGTCCAGCTATAAGGCAGTCACAGGATAAAGACCTTTTCTTGTTCTTTTTGTTGAGTAGCCTGCCAAAGTGGGCTTTTCTTCAGCATGTTTAGTGGGCTTCCTCAAAATAGTTTGGCTGCACTTTTTTTGCTGCAGACTCATTTTGCCTTATTTTTTTTCTTTTTTTTTTTTTCTTTTTTTTGGTTAACCCCATGCAAGCAGCTCTGGAAAGCTGCTTAGCTACGCCCAGCTTGCTGTTGCAAGAAATAAAACGCTGCTTTCAAGTCCCATTGCCAAGCCTGGCATTAAATAACCCTCATTTAAAAGTTACCCTCTGAACAAGATTCCAAAACTTGGAGGTGGGGAAGCCTTTGGCTGCATGAGGCTAGGGACATGCCATGCGCTGCACATAGCTGATGGTTTTGCTGCTAGTGACAGCTGCTGTGGGCTCTGATGGTCACGAAGAGGGTATTTCAGCTGCTTATTCAGGATTGCTAAATTCTTGTACTAACTTTCTGAAAAGATATTCATTTTGTTCAAGAACAATGCATGGATGGGCAAGATACTTTGTCAAGGTAGTATCACAAATCAGGACTTCGTTGTTTGGGTTGTAGTGAATGTTATACTATAACAGAAGAGGCATTCTTGATATACTGGAAAATGCATTTATATAGCTTTTGAGCTGATCACTAGATTCTAGTTTAATGTGCTCACTTTTCTTTCAGTTTGCATCACAACTATCATTGTGGCTGAAAATGAATTTGGCATACAGAGTGTGCGTGTTCTCTCTGAGGACAAATCGTGATTATTTCCTTATTTTTACTTACAACATTAAGTTCTGAGAATCAAATACATCAATCAATACAGATGTGAAAACTGATCTGAGGTGGAGCTAGAAATGAGGAAATGTCTCAATTGCTTAAAAAAAAGAAACAAAACACAAAAACAAATATAATAAAAATTTTACTATGCAATTAAATTGATAAATGACCTTACTCTTGAGGTCTGTAAACACTTTTGATTTGAGAATATGTATTTTCTGAACTTGAATCTTGAAATATCTTGAAATATTCTTGAGGTTGGGGGAAAAAAAAGTTTGATTGTTTCCATGGAACGAAAGTAGTATGGAGTGGGTACTGTAGTCCTGTTACAAAATTATTCTAAATTCATTTCAGTCTGTCAGTCTTCTAGTCAGTTTTGAAGATCCCTCCAGTTTAGTTTAAAGGAGTTTAGATAAACCTTCCTGAAAGAGAAATCATTTAAAATAAGTATAACATTTGTTTTGAATTGATTTTAGTGTCCTCATCAAATCACTTTTATTCTCAATGCAAAGATGCACAGTACTTCTAACACTTTTGAAGGATTGTGTCAGGGAGAAGGGAGAAGAATCTAAGCGATTCTTTACATTTTGGTCTTTATCTGTCAAAAACTAAATATCAGAAATTGACTAGTACCAAGGAAATGCCAAGTTTGAAATTCTGCCAAGTTTTATTGATACAGAGTTGATGTTTATACCAAACAGGGTCTTAAAATCTGAATTTTTTTTTTTTCCAATATACATAGCAATAACAAATTAGTATGTTCCCCAAATGATTTGATGTACTGTTCACATAAAGCTTCATAATTTTATTATGTCTTATAACGTGTCCCTTGCTAATTTGACAAAAGCATAGTTCAAAACAAAAACAAAATCAAACAAACAAAAAAAAAGAAGAGGAAACTGGTAAATACATTGTGTGCTTTTTTTTCCTGCTACTTTGTGAGTTTTTTTTTTTAATATTTATTTATTTTGAATAAGGTGTTCAAATTTTGTCCTTTAGCAACCCCATTTATAGACCAGCCTAAACCTGCTCTTCTTTAATGTTTAGTGAACCTAAGGGGGCAACCTTTCAAGCTGCACAGGCCAACCATTTAGATGCTTGTCATGCAGCTCCTGAAATGCTGTGCTTGGTGAACTTAGAAGTTCAACAGCAGCTCAGTCTTTTGTATAATAGTTGGACTAGATGGTTGGGGGTGGTAGCAGTTGTGCACATGGCAGGCAACTTAGCTTATTAGTTAGTCATTGCTTTATGACCTGGCTGTATCGATCTCTGTCTTTCTATTTAGAATATGTAGCTACCACAAATTACCTTTAGGGTGTGCTTTGTCACCAGGCTGAGGATATGTGCTGACATAAAAATACTGTATTAAGTGAAGCTCGAGCTTGGGAGCATAACACTTACCAGATCATACTGTCATGTGAAATATGGATGTTTAGCAAAGATATCATAGGAAAAGTTTCCTGCAAAGAGTGAGGTCATTGATGCATACAATTAACTTGTTGGATGACATTCTAAAAATTGTGGGAAGATATCTTTCTGTGGCTCATAAAGTTCTGTTGCTATGTAATGCAATTAGTACCTTGTTATAAGATGAAAAAAAAAAGGAAATTAAAAAAGCGTGCCCATTTTTGAAATTTATCTAGATAGCTTTTGTTTCCTATCAGTAAAATAAATATTGGTGACTTTGTGTTTTATATACCAATAAAAGCATTTGTAGATGGAAGTGCTACGCTAATAGTGCTGCCTAAAAGTTCTTCTTGTCCATCGTATTAAATCTAATTCTTAAATAATTAATGACTTATAGACATGGTTATCATATTTATAGCTCTTACAGGAGGTTCACTCACTCACTGATATTATTTTCCAAAAGGTAACAGAGTTACTGTAATATAACTAACTGTAAAATGGCGTCTTGTTTTTGAAGATATATTATTGCATGTAAATCCACTTTAAAACTGAGTTCAGCTGCAATAGGTTATCAAATGATGCAATTAAAATGTCTGATTTAGTATCTGAAAGTGTTTTAGTATGTCTTTTTTTTTTCTTTGGCTTACTCTTTTCCCCTTCCTTCTATTCCCAAAGAGTTCTAGAAGCCAGTATTGCAGAAAATAAAGCAAGTTTAAAGAGGACGCATCCAGAGGTATGGAGTGACTCTCCAAACCCTTATGATCGAAAACGGCAAGACAACTGTCCAGTAGGATTAAAGAATGTTGGAAACACGTGCTGGTTCAGTGCTGTCATTCAGGTAAGCACCATCTTTCATTAGCTGTGAATGTTCTTCATTTTATTTAATGCAAGGTAAGTTATCTTAAGTGGATAAGATGTCTGTTTTCCTTGGAAGTTTAGGGCATTGAATGAGACATATTTGAGTGTTACTTTATTTACTGCAAATCTTAACTTGCTTGTGTGTATACCTGAAGATTATAAAGTACTATAGCATAACTAAGTGAAGCTTCAAAATGGTGTCTTTTTCTTGTTGAAGACAAGGAGTTGAGTCTCTGATGATTCTGAGTGCCTGCAGCTCATGCTGACATCAGTGATGACTGTGGATGCATAGAAACTTGAAAATTGGATTAGGGATGAGAAATAGACTTTTTGTATTAGAAAAAATGTGCAAATGACTGGAAGGCAGTGGCTGACTATGTAGGTAAAGGAAATGAGACATCCTGTCATGGAGTGCTCACTAGAATAGCTATGTGGAAATATGTAGCTGAGTAGGGCAAAAAAAGAAATAACTGGTAGAGAATAAACCTTGAGAAGCAGGAAAGTGAAGGTGATATGAAGGTGAAAGTGAAAGATATGGATAAAGTTGCATCTGTTTTAGATTGTTACTTATTACAGCCAGTACGTGTGCTCTTAGGCTGTGTTTGTATATATACAGCTGATTGCTGACTTATAATAACTGTTGAGCTCTACCTATATGTAGAATTCCTATTTCATTTAATTAGAAACCACCTTTTTTTTAAGATAGATTTAGTAGGAAGATGAGTACAGATACTGCAACTTGTCTGGTGGAATCTAATGTTCTACTATCAGTCATTCATTGTATAATTATGAATCCATCTCTTAAAAGTTTGTTAGTTGTGATTGTTAAATCTGTATGTGTTTCTGTAGTTACCTTCAAAATCATCCAAACCCATAGATAACTGTGGCTAAATCTGGAATACGGTAGGATTTTTAAAAATATATTTTAAAATTTATTTACAAGAACCAAATTCAGTATATTGTAACTTTTCATAGTCTGCAATTTTCAGAGGGATAAAATATTTCATACGCATTTTCAGCAAATTACTGTCAGGCTGAAGCACTTCAGATAAAAAATATTGTTACTTTCATAATGATCGGTGTTATACTTTGGCAAAGTCCATGTAGATCAATGTTCTGCCTAACAATTTCCAAAAATGGATGCTTGCAGAGAAATACAGAGTAAGTATACACGATACTGTTCTGTTTAAAAAACACTCCCAAGCTTTCAAGTACTTTTGTCTTGGGGCAGTGGTTCTTGATTGTTTGCAGCTTTAGTTGGTAATCCCCACTAGACTTCTCTTTTATGCCCTCATCTTCCTTGAACCTTGTCATCTTCTTCTGTTCACAGGGTCCTTTGTGTAGGGGTTCCATAGTTCTGCTTCCTGTTGCGTGAAAAATCACCTCAGTTTTGCTTTTGAATCTGACTCCCACTAGCTTTTTCTGATCACTTTCATGTCAACTGGTTGACAAGACAGTTAAAAGGTGATTGCCGTTACATTTCTGGAGACTTCTGTCATGTTTCTCTTTCTACAAGTTGGTTGTGTCTTTTTTCCAAGCTGATTACTGAATAGCTGCTTATATAGAACCTGATCTAACCTCTGATCAGCCTTCTTGTCATCCTCCAGATCTTTTCTAGCTCTAGTAGCTTTTTAGTTGAAGAACCAGAAAAGTTCTTACGGTGTGGGTGAGTAATGAGTTTATGGAGTGGTGCAATGGACAGATAAAGGCTTTTCAGGAAAGAAAGCAGGGATAATGAGGCAGAATATTGCCTCCCTTGTGAAAAAGCAGTTCAAATGTATGCAGTGCTCATGTGGGGTGATGAATTTGTTAAGATGAGAGTTTGTTGGTCAGGATCAGAGGAGAGGCTCATAAAGATGACACTGTTTAGTCTGTTATAGACTACCTGACCTGGATCAGGATGTGAAGAAAGCCTTCTTTAAAGGCAAGGAAGATCTGTAAGTAGAGGTGGACTACTGAGGAGGAGTTTGGAAACATTGCCCAGGCTTGAAAGGATGGTGTTAGGAAAGTGAAAACTCACCTGGGGAGCTTGCAGAGGATGCCAATGGTAATAAGAAGAGCTTTTGTTCCTATACTAGTAATAAAAAGCCAAAGAAGAAGAACCTGGGTCTGGTTCTGAACAGAGCAGGTGATTTTGTGGTAGCAGGTTCATATGAGGTTGAGGTACTTAGTGCCTGCTCTGCCTCAGTCTTCAGAAACGAGGTCTCCCAGACTCCTGTGTCTCCCCTGTGGGAGAGGAGCTCCGAGCTGTGGGTGAGGCTTGAGTCAGTGGTTACTGGAGGCAACTGGGCCCATATTAAGTCCATGGGACCCACTGAGCTCCTCCATCCAGTGGAGCTGAGAGAAGAGGGCCACGTCCTAGCAAGGCTGCTGTCTGTCATCTTTAAAAGTTCACTGAGAATCGGAGAGGCTTCTGATAACTGGAGAAAGGCCAAAGTGTCAACCTGCGGAGCTATGGGATAGTTGGACTCAGCTGATTACTGAGAAGTTGGAGCCAGGCTTTGCACAGCAATGCACGTTGGGAGGACCTCATGAAATTCAACAAGGCCAAGTGCAAGGTCCTGCACCTGGTTCGGGTCAATCCCACACATCAGTATAGTCTCGGTGATGAATGAATTGAGAGCAGTCCTGTAGAGAAGGACTTGGGTTACTGGTGGATGAAATACTTGACATATGCCAGCAATGTGCTCTGGTAGCCCAGAAATTGTATCCTGGGCTGCATCAAAAGAAGTGTGACCAGCAGGTTGAAGGAGGTGAAGAATCTCTCTCTACAGTGCCCTAGTGAGATCCCACCTGGAGCACTGCGTTCAGTTCTCGGGCCCCTAGCACAAGTGATACATGGACCTGTTGGAACAAGTACAGAGAAGGGCCACAAAAACGATGAGAGTGCTGGAGAGCCTCTCTTCCCATGAAGAAAGGCTGAGAGGGCTGGGGGGGGGGGGGGGGGGGGGGGGGGGAGGTTAGCCTAGAGAAGAAAAGGCTCTGGGGAGACCTCATTGCAGCCTTTCAGTACATAAAGGGGGGCTATAAGAAAGATGGGGAGAGTCTCTATCAGGGACTGTAGTGATAGGACAAGGGATAATTGTTTTAGGCTAAAAAAGGGTAGATTTAGATTAGATATTTGGGAGAAATTGTTTACTATGAGGGTGGTGAGGCATTGGAACAGGTTGCCCAGAGAAGCTGTGGATGCCCCATCCCTGGAGGTGTTCAAGGCCAGGCTGGATGGGGCTTTGAGCAACCTGGTCTGGTGGGAGGTGTCCCTGTCCATGGCAGGGGGGGGTGGGACTGGATGATCTTTAAGGTCCCTTTCAACCCAAACCATTTTATGGCTCGTGATAGAGAATGGGTTTAAGTATAGGTGAGAGAGATTCGGTCTAGATTTAAGGAGCACTTTGCCCATAAGGACAGGCAGGCAGTGGAGGAGGCTGCCCAGAGAGGCTGTGCAGGCTCTGCTGAACCTCAGAGGCTTTCAGGAGCTGCCTGGACAAAGCACTGAGCAGCTGGGCCCATCTCACAGGTGACCCTGCTTAGAGCAGGAGGTTAGACGTCCATCAGTCCAATCTGAGCTGAATTACCCTATGATTCTATAGTCATGTTTTCTGTTACATTGTCATCCTTTCTTAATTATTTTATTCTGTTTTTGGCTACTTGCATTGACTAGATGTTTTCATGGAACTATCTGTCAAAAATTCAAAGTCTTACTTGAATAATTATAGGTTGCAGCCCATCATTTTCTATCAATTTTAGGATGGTTTTCCACCACGTACCTCACTGTACATTTACCCGTGTTGAAATTTACTATCTTACTATATAATCACTCAGTGCTACATGATCCTTCTGTCAGTTCATCATTGCCAGCTCTTGTTTTTACCACATTGCGTGTCTCTGTACTGAGCAGGCTTGGTCATCTTGATACTTGATCCCTTTTCTAGATTCTTTCAGAATATGCTCACCAGCATAGACTGCAGCATGGACTAAGTGAATTTGCAGTAACCTACCTTCAGATTGGACCAGACTACTTACTCCTGCCCTCCTTCTCTTTTTAGTTACCCCTTTATCTGTGCCTGGATCTTCATTCTTACCTCATGGCTGCATTGTTAACATTTTTTATTGAATTACTTCTTCAGAAATCATTCTGAAATCCCAGTAGGTTATATAAATTGGATTGCTGTTGTACTTTTTTTTTTTTTTTTTTTTTTTAAGGCAGGATTTACTTAGGTGCAGTTAATACTTCAGATAATGGAATGGAAACATTTCTGTATTTGTTCTCCGTACCACCTCCCTTGCCACCTGAGGGAGGTATTTCATCTTCTTGGGCCTCTAAGCATGTACTAAACTATCATGTTTGAATAAGTTTGAATTTTCTGTTTTTCTGAGATCTTTTGAAGTTTTCCTTGTTCCTCTCTTCCTTCCCCTGTTCCCTCACATGCATAGCTCTTTTTTCAATAGCAGAAACATTTTCTTGGTGCCAGTATAGACGAACATTTTATCTACATAAAGCTCTTTGTAGAGCTAATATGACTTGGCATTTTACCTTCTCTGTTGTGAAATCAGATTTTTACATTCCATAACAGTTCCAAACGTCAGGACTACTGATTTTAGGTGTATTTGTATTTCTGTAAAATATATATTTTTTTAATTCATAAGGACTGCAAATTCTTTAATAAATGTTTTCAAGGGAATTTGAATTTTACTTCATTAATCATAGAGATAAGGACAGGGGCTAGGGAATGTAAAAATGCTAGACCTATGATCTCATGTTATTTATACCCAGCATGCAACTTTATACTTTGAAAGAGGATTATAAAGAGGACTAGCTAGTTCTTATGGTCATCACCCATATTATGTGAAAATACGTGGCATTTGGAATTATAATGTTTTGACCCTAAAAGATAGTTAACCTTCTGTATTTAGGTCTATAGAATGTAATTCAAGTAAACCACTGAAAGATTTATAACTTCAGTTGGTTGAAAATTTAGGTTATTAATATTGTCTGCCAGCCAGAAAGACTTATGTTTCAAACCAACACCCCAGGAAATTTAATGCATGTTAATTTAGAGCATTAGCTAATACCATATTTATTTATCCACAAGGCAGATTGACTCCTTGGGTTGCATTGACTATGTAGAAGTATTTTCAAGCTTTCTTTAGGAGTCTTTTGAAACTTGACACATCACATAGGTCAACAATATCTAAATGTTAACTAATGTCAGTCACAATGATATATTGTGTAATATAATCTAAAAACTAAATTGCAGAGAAAGGAAAAAAAATTCTTTCTATTTAAGGCGTGATGGTTTAAAAAGTATCCTTTTGACATTTTGACAGTTTCCTTATGCAATGTATATTGTTTTTTATAGCTACCAATTAGCTGACTTAGTCAAATGCCATCATCAATGGCTTTGTTGTATTTACATTAAGAGCATGAAATTCTTTAAAATACATTTGTAGTGAGTGACAGCAACCACTAACATGATTCAAACACGTCTAGAAATATAAATATTGCCCTTTAATCTCTATTTGTGCATACACACATGGAAGTTATCCCCTTTTGTAGGGGAAGAGGGAAGTCTTTCTTCAGATAGCTCCAGAACAAAGATTTGTTTTCAGCAGTTACATTCAGTATCACTAGAATTAACAACGATATTTTTCCTTAATGTAACTTTCAAAACCTGTCCTGCTGTTGAAGACTTTTGACTTGATAATAGCTTGAGTTTAGAAAGGAGTCCCCAAGAAAATATGTCAAAACAAAACTGTATTAAAGCATGTTCACTTCTTCCTTATCTGCCAAGAAACTTATCAAGTCTCTTACCGGTTTTCCCCTCCTTTTGAGCTTTCAATAAACCCAAATTTCTGAAAGGAGTTCATTCACCCATACATGCTTTTGCTTCTGCGTAGGTAGATTAACTTTTATAGAGGGATCTCTAAATCTTAAGGTTTCAGTTGATTTCTAGAATTGTTTGTTTGTTTTAATTCTCATTATTCTAACTGCATATATCTGAACTTGAAATAGGTCCTAAGATATCGAGGTCTTTAAAGAAACAAAACACGAATATACTACTACTTTTTTTCTTTTAGATTTCAGTGGTTCCTTTGTAAAAAGGTAACCTCACATTTAGTTATAAGAGTTTATAGTCTGAACCCTGAGTCTGCAAAGGGTTTATTAATAATACATTTATTAAGCCTGTCAACTGTCTCTTCTTTGTCATACTGAGCATGAATTAAGTGTTTGCAGAATGCGTGTAACTCACAGGGCGCATGCACTACTGAGCCTCTTGGAATTGTTTGTAGGTTTGTTACTTGTGCACGTTGTCTGCAAGGTCTTTTACTTTTAAACATCGTGCAAGATTATCTTTCTGAGGTTGAAGTAGGATTTTAGTTGTGTGTAAGCAATGTTTACCCCTTGAAAAAGGTGTCATGGGAGGGAGTGCGAGTAGCTGGCCATTCAGTGAATGCCATCCAGTCAGCGCACTAAGACAAGTTCTGATGGAAGGAAGAAAGAGTGTGTATGGGATCACATGAAAATTGCACTGTAAATGCTGTTCTATTTCTGCCTCCAAGTCCCATACCTAAAGTACTAGACGCAGTGTTTATCTGGGACTCATGACTTCCTGAATGCTTATCTGGATAGTAGTTCCCCACTCAAGCAAATGCATTATCCTAACAGGACAGATGGGGTTTGGTGTCTCCATAGTCTTTTCTATGTGAGTCTGTAGGAGCCTGGTCAGTCACTGAGAGCCAAGACTTTTTTTTTTTTTTTTTTTGTCTCTCCCTGAAAGTGCATAGCTTTCAGAACAAAGAATTAACAAGCTAGTCTTATAATTCTCCATGGCTGCTCTTGAAGTTTTAATTTCAGGGTCCCTAATACCATTCCTGGTATTCTACTCATTTTGTGCTTAGAAGAAACCTTCTTTCTTTCCTTATTTCAATATATTTGGGGCTAGGATCTCACTTGATCTGAAGCTTTTAGTTCTAGAAAGCCAGCTTGATTGGTGAGAATCAAGCAAATGTTTTCTTCCCAGTTGTTGGCTCAGCTATTGTTCTTCCATCTTTGAAGCAGTTTTCTGCAAGAAGCTAATTTCTGAATTGTTTCGTTTTTCCTGTTTGTCAAGTTGAATGAAAGGGATTGTGATGGATGATGTGGCCAGTATGTTAATAGCAAAATGCCTTTTATTATGTAAAAGAGTTGCATATATGTACATTGTACATGATTCTCTTGCTTCCCTGGGCATGTAAATGGAAGGCTTGGTGTTGAAGAACTTCTGGTGTCAATCTCTGTTTGAGTTATTAAGTTAAGAGTCATTGACAGAATATTTTCTTTCCCCTATTTTTTCTGTGGAACAGTCTGAGCTGGGGGTGGGTGGGAAATGTGATATAAACTGTTCTGTAGGGTTTCATAGGCAGGGGAATAAGGATGTTGGAAATCTAGGTTCTCTTTCATTCCTTCCATTACTTCCTCTGTTACCCTGCTGAGTAAAGATCTAGCTGTCACTTCCAAGTTCAGACATGCTGTGATCTTTTCTGTTGGGATATGCCTTTTCCTTCTTTTTGTTCTTCTCTGTTGTCTCCAAGTTCCCCTGGTTCCTTGTGATTTTTCAAACTTATTTTATATTTAGTGGTATATAATGTGAAAACTCTTTTCTGAAGGGTTTGAAAGCTTTAATGGATGATGGCTTTAACTTTGATTAATAACATGATTGTTCATTTAATTAAAATAAAGGATACAGAATAAATGCATTGAGTTGTGATCTTATGTGTAATTTCCAGGTTCAGAAGGGCATAAAGCCATGAAATTGCTTAGGTGTATTGTTTACTTGTGTATTTAGGCAAGAACTTGAGAACTGTAACCATATAAGGAAATCTTGGCTGTTATTTTCTGTCTTAACATAATTTTTTCTTGCTTTAAGCAAGTAACAGAGGAGTGGTTGAATGGCATTTTTTAATATGTGCCAAGACACGAATATAAGATGAGTTCTTCTGGAAGCATCTCAGATCATGCTTATCTGTCTTCTGAATTACAGTAATGTTCTGAGTTTGTTGCTATAAATGAGTAAACGTTCTCTAAATACAGGCTGGTGATACCATGGTGAGCTGCTGTTTACTTAAAATGTCGACTTAACCCAAGTCTGCTGGAGTTCTTAAGTTAGTTTGACTTTCTAGATCAAACAGTATGAAAGCTGTTCTCCATCTTTTTCCATGTTACACCTAAGCCTTCTAGAAAAAACAAACCACAACAGCTTAAAACTGCATTTTATACTTGGGTTTTCAGCAGTTTGGAATGCTGAATTGTTGATTGTTTAAGAATAAGAACATGCTTTTTGAGATGCTTTCCAATGCTTTTAAGATCTGTGATTGAATCTCTCTGTGACTTTGAAAATACTACGTTTCCTGGACTCCACTGTGCATGTGGAGTTGTTCTGCACAAATTCAACCATGAGATAGTGTCATATCTGTCTGTAGGAGTTTTGCTTCCGAGAAGAAGACAGAAAAAACTCTCATACCTATAATTTCACAAGTATAGGAACAGAAACTTGCTAAAGTCCTAGCTTTTAAGCTCCTTCCTTCTTTTTTGTTCTTTGTCACTATGTGCAGGTTTCGAAGGAATGTGAGGATTTTTAGGAAAGTTTTTGATTGTGCCAAGTTCTCAGTGAATGGAAAAAAGCAATATCAGAATTATGCTCTGGATAACTTCCTCATTTTATCAAGGTCTTTTTCTCTAAAAGGTAGAAGGCAATACACAGGGCTATTATGTACTCATGAGGAAAACATATTGAAAATTTTCTATATTTTTTAACAGTAATTATTTTCTACACTGTAATAAAATGCGTTTAATTTAATATGCAAAAGCCAAGTATAGCACTCAATTTCATTTTAGCTTAAGCATTATAGGAAGGATTCTTGTCTGTGTTTTACTGCTATGCGATGTATGCATTGGCTTAAATATAGGTCTGATGAGCACATTTAATGCCTGTCATTAGTCTCTGTTCTGATAAACAGGATTTACCTCTTACCGTGAATGAGACACACACAAGTGGAGCAGCCAGCAGCCCCAGAGTAAGTTACAGGGAGGTGCTGGATGGAAAGCAGCATAGTGCATAAGTAGAACGGTTGGTGCAGTGGTAACAAACAAGCTACTTCATGGACTTCTGTAGTCAAAAGAGTAGGTTCAAGAATATGAACCAAAAGGTAAAAGTACATCATTGAATAGAAAAGGTGGGGAATGCCTTAGAGACGAGAGAGAAGCAATTCTCCCGAATTAGTGGTATAGAGTCCAAAAGACTTGAAATTTGGAGAGAAGTGAAGTTATTTGCTGGTGAAATTGCACGTGTTCTTGCAATATTGAGTTCTGCTAGACACTAATATTCAATCCGCAGTTTGTGAGAGTGTTAAGACACCAATAATCATGAGTGTAGTAGGAGTACTTTTTTTTGGAACCCTTAGCACTTTATCCTTACTAGTTAAAATACTTGAAGTTAGTAATGCTACTGACAAGAGTATATGCTCATATGTGCAGGTTAGCATATAGCGTTCTGTTTTTTCTTTGATTTATATTATTGGCATGAATGAAAAATTAACCCTAAAAGTGGCCAGTCTGCCCCACTAACAGTAGCTCTGTGTACAGTAAAACACCAGAGTTGTTTATAAAGTGAAGTAAGAACATAAATCTAATTTGTCATGTTGGCAGAGGCAAACTTTTCTGACTAATATATTTAATGACATAGGCAGAGTTCTATTTATGCTCTTTATTTTCAGAACAATAATAATGTATGAATTCTTTAAGATTGTTCTATGCTTGCTATACAGGGTGAAGGTAGATACGGTTGCTGCTTTGTGGCTTTAGACTCTGAATAAATGTAAAATTGGAAAGCACAAAGGGCCCACGGTGGCTAAATGTCATCTTGGCAAATGGCTGTTTCAGGGTGTTAATGCATATATAAGCTTTTGACTTGCACAAGATCATGTTTTGGCTAAATGCCAATACCTGAAGGGATTCATTTAAGAGCTCTGTAGGAACGCATGCTTCTCTTCCCCCCTGCCTAATAATTGGTTTTTAAGCTGTACTAACAAGATACCTTTCAATTTTGGTTTCTAACCAAATTAAGTCCTTGCTAAATTTTCTTTGCCAAAATTCAAGTTTATAATTTTCTCCTGTTAAATCTCATGCTTTGGCACTAATTGAGACAAATTTTCTTGCTAGTATTTGCTGCAGACACATTGCTATTGTTATGCACACATACACTAGTGGTGGCATTCTTATTCGTTTTTAATTCAGTTCACTTTGCTGAAAGGGAGCCTACAAAGTAGCATGCCACAAGAATGGAAATTGCACAGCTTTTCTTGTGGCTGTGTTAAGAGAAACCTCAATGCTGACCACGTTTCACAAAAGCCAGTGTTCCAGCTGTCTGCCTGTAGGTATGTCCTATTTTGTTGGCTAAGCTTTAATAACCAAGATTTCTTCTTGCTTATCACCTTAGGAAGAGTTTCATTTTTCTACAGCCATTACAACATTGGTCAAATATATTCATTCTGCTTAAACATCATCATGATTTTCTGTGAAATGAGAAATGTTTTTGGCATCTTACAGCCTGTTTTAGAATTAGTAGCCTGAATTGCTTTAATACAAGCTTCACAAAATAATCTGAAAACCCTTCCTTTCGTTCTGAGTTTAGTCTTTGCAAACTGAATAGAAAGATGTCTGTGTTTGTTGTATTACAAGATTGTGTTTTTCATGTAAACTTTAGAAAGCTAATCAATATTAAAAATTCACCAGCTGTGGCTCAAAAAATATTTGCTTCTTTGACCTGGACAGTGGAAACATACAAAATTGCTAGTCAATTTCTTTTTACATCTGTTGCTGAAACAGCTGTTTTTAGTGCCCTGTGCTTACAGATCTTCAAGAATGCATCAAAGAGTGCCTGTTCAAAGCTGTATGCAACAGCTTGATAGGTTATCTTTCATCTAGATGTAAAAGTACTGTTTCCTACTCTCCAAGTATGGTTGATGGCAGTACCTTTACAATTTTGGGACTCCATTGGCAGCTGGTAATGATCTGAGTTGCATGCTAAGCTTTTATGGATTTAATGTGCTGACTAATTTACATTCTTGCAGTATTAATGCAGCATCACAGTACTTGAATATTAAGAATTATTCCTTTATTCAGCCAACCTAAATTCTGCCAAGGCCCTTGTTTTGATAATCCTAGATATTAAGAGGGGAAAAGGGATACGCAGGATGTTTTAAGTGAAACCAAGGCTACTTATATTCTGAAACTGTTTGGTGTCTGTCTATGTAACTAGGGTAGACATTACTCCGAAAATTGAACATTTTTGTTATCTTACATTCTTGAAGCTACACCTCTAAATAGTTCTCTCTAGCCCGACAGAAAATATCTACATTACCACCTGTTCTAGGGGAAAGCCTCAAAAAGTCTATTCTCATTCAGCATTGTTAGTTTGAACTCCCTAAACTGACACTGGATTTTTTTTGTTTGCTTGTTTATTCTCATTTTCTGTTACTCTCTCGTTCTGTCCCTAACTGAAGTAGTAGCAGAAAGATATTCTGAAAATCTGTTCATTTTCATGGTAATTTGAACTGATATCACTTGCTACTACTGTGATTCCCTCTCCTAGCAGTGGTGCTGATCTGTCCACTTGGTAAGCAGGTGTTAAGCTAATAGGAAAATAAAACAGTAAAAATTAATCATTTTCTGTCAGCTTAATGAGCTGAGAGGACAAGCATTTGCAGGAAGTGGAAGCAGAGGTGGACTACTGAGGAGGAGTTTGGAAACATTGCCCAGGCATGAAAGGATGGTGTTAGGAAAGTGAAAACTCACCTGGGGTTAATGCTTGCAAAGGATGCCTATGGTAATAAGAAGAGTTTTTCTTCCTATACTGGTAATAAAAAGTCAAAGAAGGACCTGGGTCTGGCTCTGAGCTGTGGGTGAGGATTGAGTCAGTGGTTACTGGAGGCAACTGGACCCATATTAAATATTCCATGGTACCCACTGAGCTCCACCCAGTGGAGTTGAGAGAAGAGGGCCAAGTCCTAGCAAGGCTGCTGTCTGTCATCTTTAAAAGTTTACTGAGAATCAGAGAGGCTTCTGATAAGCTGGGGATCTTTGAGATGGCCGGCCTTTGCTTGGTCAAGCAAATGTTCTGACTGCAGTTGTTAAAGTGGGGTGTTATTTAACGTTTTAACAATGAGTTGGAATATCTGTACAGGTACTTAAAAAGGATTCAAACAGATTTAACAAAAAATAAGAGAAAATAATTTTAAAAGAAGAAAATTAGGAATAAGGTGGGAAGTAAAGAGCTAATACTCAAATTAAATGCCAGGCAAAATCATAGAGTTTAGTACAATTTTCTGTACTAAATTTGGATGTGTGTGTTATGAAATTGGCCAGCTCAGCTGCTTGGCACTTTGATAGCACTTGGATTAGTCATGGAGAGAAGTCAGTCCTTGGACATTATATTTCAACAGCTGGTTTATTTTGTATGTAAGACATTGCTATGTTTCGCTTGATGAAGAGCCCATCAGTGGAATGTTGTTACATCATGAGACATAACTTCAATTAGTACGAACTTCTAGAATGACACTTGAATTAAATATTAACGTTTTCTATGGTTTGAGTAAGTAAACAAAAGGACTCAATGTTTTAATCTTTCTTTTCTGCAAGGAAGGATAAAAGGGGAACCTGTATTCTGACCATCAAAACAGGGAGGGAGAAAAAAAGCTTGCCTACTTGATTGTATTGATTTAACAACGTGAGAAAGGACTTTTCTTGATGGTGTTTTTGTCTTCTTAAATCTAAAAATGTTAGGAAAGACAACTTTGATAGCCGCCTAATTTTGCTGGAGATGGTGTACAGTCTGGTGTATGGGAAGAGGTCAAACTCAGAAAAGGGTCTTTTGTGAGGAGAGCAAATTCTCACAAACTCATCTTTTTTTCCATCCAATGTGTTTAAAATTCTTAGAATAAACCTACTGCCTCTTCACAATATGAGTTTCACTTTCTTGGCATTATGGAGTTGAAATCCTGTTAAATCCATTGTGGTCTGTGACTTAAGTCTTTACCTGTGTAGAACAAATTGCGGGATCAAAGTCTACTGCCAGGGTAGGCAAGCTCTGCCTTTCAAAGATAAATAGCTAATATGTGATCAGGAAAAAAAAAAGTTACAGGCTGTAAAACCAAATGGGATGAATTAGAGGGTAAACCTCTCCTGTGCTTCTCTGAGCGTGTTTAAAATATATTAAACCCTTTCTTCATCCAGATGCTGATCTGTGGTAATGAAGTGGTAGAATTAAGCCTAAATTACCATTAAGAAGCACTACATCTTCAACTTTAACCCAACCAGTTCATGCCTATACAGAAAAGCAACAATGCGGTTACATCAGTGCTCTGGACTTTAGTTCTCAGCTACTGCTTTGGACTTCTATTTTTGCAATCAGTTGTTGTCTTTTTCTTGTACTCTCTTGGCTCCAGGCTCTGTGTTACACTGTGGTGTTCTTCATAGGTGTGCCTGTAGACACCTGTTTTCCTGTCCTGTTGTACATAAAATAAGAATAACAGCAGTTCCTTATTCGCTAAGTTGTGTAACCCAGTTTCCTTACTCTAATGTGCAGTATTCAAATCCTGAAGGAATGGACAGAATGGAATAAGTACAGATAATTGCAAGTAGATTTAAGTTGTATGCACAAAGATACAGCCTCTCTGCATTGAGGAGGTAGATGATAGAGGGGCTACAAGACAAATTTTACATAGTCAAAGAAGGTCTTATTTTGATTTGAAAACTAACAGCTATAAAGTTAATAAAATGTGTTGTAAAAAGTAATTTATTCTACCTATCATATAAACCTATTGTTTCATTTAAGTATAAAGATTTTTTAATTATGCTTTTTCAGTAAAATAACTGCGTAATGTTGAAAATATATTTAGCAAAGTTAAGTAAAAAAATATATAATGCTAAAGTTTCATTTTAAAAGCTATATGTTTAACATTTAATTTATTGGCACACTTCAGAATAATTTCTTAGGGTTTGCACATGTGCTTAAACACTTTATTTGTTTCTTTTCAGTCATTATTTAACCTACTGGAATTTCGAAGACTAGTTTTGAATTTCAATCCTCCTGCAAATGCTCAAGACTTGCCCCGAAACCAAAAGGTAAAATTAGAAGCCGTCTTCCCCTAGTGGTTAATAACGGCATTTCTCTATTGTAATTGATTTTTGCACTGCTCTCTAGTTCAAATTAGCACAGATGTTATAGGTGCCAATTAACATCGCTCTGAGCTTCTTATTATGGATCTTTACGTAAAACACTTTGGCTTCGTAGTAGAGTACCTCTCTTAACATCCTGCCCTGTAGACTTTGCTCAGCAAACAGCAGCATAGACCAGATTCAGTGGAAGGGCTACTCTGAACCTTGTGCAACAGCTGTGGCAGCATTGATGCTAGTAGGTGAGCATTTTTAATGTGGAGGTAGTTTGTATGAAGAAGCATGTTTTATTCTGCACCCCTCACACCTCAGGCTAATGTGGAAGAATGGGCATGGATGGACAAAACAGGCCAATTTTTCTTCCTTCAGTAGATGCTCTCTGAGGAAAAGTGCATGGGAGTACACTGAATTCTGTGCTATAAAACAGTTAAAGAAATGGAAAGAGGAAGTAGTTGTATGAAGTGTGAAAACACTTCATGTCCTGATTTTTAGCAAAATAGAGCAATGAATTCTTGCATATCCAGAAATTAGACCATCATCTTTTGCCCCTTCCTTTCAGATTTTACAAATGGAGTGTGTTGTCAGCCTATTTTTATTTGTTTGGCACTTCAGGCTTGACTGGAATGTGCACTAGCAAAAATGAAGCTGCAATTGAAAAAACAAACAAGCAAAAAGCAAATGGAGAAATTAGTGTCCATTTTCTAAACCTCTAGGTATGCACCGTAAAAGGGAAGTTGCATGTTCAGTCAGAATTGTATAATCCCTCCTTCCACCCGCACCCTCATTCCCCCCACTTGTTTTCGTTAGGAAAAATTGTTTGCAATAGGTCGTGAGATGGTGTGCAAATACAGCATTGGTAGCGCTGGGAACACATCACAGGAGTGTGGCAAGATGGTGTATTTTAGTAAGGATAGAATAAAGTCATGCTATGCTCTACCAAAGAGTTTTCCTGAAATATATTTTAAATTATTTTTTTAGATTGACTTTCTGCCCTGAGTTTCATTACTGGTTGTTTTAATAATATACTCCAGTACTCAGATTTCTTTACCGTCATTTTTGAGGGCTTAAAAGGGCAGTTGGCATCGAAGAGGTGATATGAAATAGATAATGCCAAGCTGTTGTCTTTGAAAAATGTCTTACCAGAGCATTGATGTTAGAAGCCATATGCTACTTTAGCAATTCCAAAGTGCTATTTCTTAGAAATTTTGACCGTGACAAATGATATTAAGGCTGTGTAAAATCGTGAGACACCGAGCAAATGATAGGGAGTTGTGTAGGAACCTTGCTTGCTGCAAGCCTGCTAGTAAGAATCTCTGGCAGTAGTTTGTATCCTCTCCTACGTCTAAATACCAGAATGGAATTGTAAATAATTTATGTACTCATATCTCTTATCTGTAGCTCAAAAAGGATTGCATTAATGTTGAAATATGTTGTGGGGAGGCTTTCAGACAAGAGAACTCTTCATTAGTTGAAACATAAACTAACAGTAGAAATAAACATGCATGTCCCCAAATATGGTGCTTATATTTCATTATGTGGTGAAGACAAGTAGAGTCAAATTGATTTAAAGTTGTAATATAAACCTCCAGTTGACAAGAAAAAAAAAAAAGCCCTGGAAAAAAATGCCCTGGAAAATGTACTTCTGTCTTCTTACTTGTATTAAAAAAAGTATCTTGACTTAGTGGGTTTTTGTGTTTATTTTTTCTTTTTTTTCTTTTTCTTTTTTTTTTTTTTTCTGGTGGTGGTAGTGGTTTGTGTGTATGTTTGTTTGTTTGTTTTGTTTTGCTTTTTTTTCACCTAATATTAAATGCTGGGTGTGACTGACATAACTTGTTAATAAAGAACAAATTTTAATAATCTCATATTTTCAAGACCTTGGTTTACATCTTGTCATCTTGTTTTGTTTCTGGTTGATGGAAAGTAGGGTTTAATGCTAAGATTGTGACAGTGTCTTGGTATAGAATTAAAGCATCTGATTGCACTTCAGGCAACCCTACTTCATAGTAGGTTGTTTCTATCCTTTCCTATCAATATATTGAATTTAAATACTGGTAATAATTTGACATGTAAAATTTTTCATTCAGAAGTCATTTGTATAAATTTTTTACTTAAGCAAACAAAAAAACCCACTACCACTAGCACAAAAAAAAAAAAGCACACGTTTGCCTTAGTTAACTGGACTTTGCTTTTCTTGTTTTTCAAACTTTGGCATACATTTAAAATCTCAAATCAGTTTTTCTTCTCATTTGAAATTCCTTTTCCTCCGTTGGTGTGTTACTCAGCTTCTTCCTGCGGAACAAAATATGGTTGGCTGTAGTCACTGCAGCCCATGTGCCCTCCCAGCTCTCTTAGCTCCTGCTGCCATGCAGCTCCTGCTGTATGCAGTAAGGCCACCTGAATATTTGGTGTGGACTGGATCTTCAAGAAACTTTTTATTGTCACAAGGAAGGGGTTACTGTATTACAGGTTAGCACGTCCTTCCCTGTGTTTCAACATTATTGTTATGCCATTGTCCTGGCATACTGATTGAGAATAATGAATGCTTGCTATGCATTAAACATCTAGATTGCCTTAGAAGCATTTCTTAATCATAGATCGTCCCAACATCAGAGCATTTAGAAGTTGCTTATGCGGGCAAGATGGGTGATAAAATAGAGAACATTTACGATGATAAACTTTCCGTACAGCTTTTGTTTTAAAATTGATTTTAACTTTTCCTATTGCATGTAGAGTGTACTTGAATATTGAGAGCCTTGTGCTGTGCTGTAGTTACTTCAGCAGTTCTTTTTGTTCTGAAATGTGAGTCCTTTGTAGAACTGTCTATGTCTTGGGGACTGGCTCACATCCACTTGAAGATTTTAGGCTTTGTTTAGTCAGTCGCTGTTTGTTGAGCTAATGTCTACATGTTCTCATCAAGGATGATGGCAAATGCGTTAAAGAGAGCTTAAAAAAAAAAAAAGATCTTACTCATTTTAGAGATCCTTTTTTTTGGCTTTAGAGAAGCATTTGTTCTGAGTAATCATTTTGAAATCAGGAGCCAGTTGATAACCCAAAACTACAATTATTTCTGAAACTCAGCAAAATAAGTAGCGTAAGACTGGGTGGGTAATGCAAGAGTGCTTATTGCTTCTGTAATTCAAATTTAATAAAAGAAAGATGATATCTAGATAATTCTGTGGTCAATCATCTATATTATGCATGTGAACAGATAATTGCTAGTTCTGAAGCGTCTTGATAAAATGTATCTAAAACTTCTGTTCATCTTTAGTAGATCACTTTATGAAAATAGAACAAGTCACTTTAGAATTTGTTTCTCTGTTTTCTTGTTAGAAATTGATTTAAAGATGTAAAGGGAAAACTGATTTCATTCTTTAATTATGAAGATTTATTGCTGAATTAGGGTGGCATTTGACGAAGTCTTCAGCCTTTTCTGTGAACATTGGTTATAATTGGTCACTTTTTTGCAAGGTGGACAAGAAGAGCAAGTAAAACATTTTGGGGATTTACATGACTAGAAGTAGTTTTTAGGTAATAATAAGAACTCATTCCAATTCCACACTATGCATGGTTTTTAAAGCTGAAATAAAAGACTGTATGTACTAGAAGCTTTATGTGCACTGGATTCACATGTGAATAACTAAACAGGTCTGCTCTTTGATGAGCATGTTTGTCACCAAGTAATTCCAGTTTGGCCAGTATCTGACATCTGTGCTGTGTTTGAGAATACTTTGTTCTACATACAAGTGGATATTACGTGGGTTTTAATTTCACAAGTGCGTGTCAACTATCTGCTCAGGACTAAGAATGATATCCAATCTCCACAGCAGTAAACCTGTGGATTAATCTATGGTGTGATTGATTGTGTTTCAATTTACTTGTTTTTCATTATACAGGCAGAAGGTATTTCTTTTGTTTCTCTTCTGGAAACCAGAAAAAAGAACTACATATTCTCCATAGATAATACTATTTTTTTTTTTTTTTAAGTTGTCAGGAGAGCAGGCTATTTCTCTTATTTCTGTTAAGAGAAATAACAATCTATTTACACCTTATAAATTCAGAGTCTTCAGTTAACAAAAAAAACTTGAAACATACTAGGCAGTGCATAGGCTCACAAGTAATTCTGCTAGATTTAGAGAGGGATGCTAAGTCAACGAAATCAATGCATATGGTTACAGCGTTTTACTTGAGGCTGTGTAAAATCTGCATGTACTAACTGATAGGGCTGTATGTGGTGTCCTTTGAGGAACCTGAATGCTTTCAATTTTCTTATATTAAATGAAGCTTGCATGCTATTTCTTATCTCATCTCATTATTCTTGTGTTGTATTTTTAATAATTCACCCAACTTCATTTTTTTTCTTCTGCTCAGTGTATCAGATGCACACATAATTGTAAATAGCTTTACTCCATTGTTTATCCAATGAACTTCGCTTTTGCTATGTCGGAGTTGCATGAAAAGTCTAGGGATATGTCATACCTGATAATGAGATGCAATGATTATATGGAAAAATATTTTTCTTATAAAACTGAAATTCCATCGATTATCCTGTAGGGAAAAGGTATCTCTTTTCTTTTCCCCTTTCGTTCTCCAGTATGGTTGTAAGCTATGTATATCAGCTGAAATTTGTTTAGTGGCTCCCAAATAAGATTCATGGTAAGACATACAAAATTGGGGTCGCATGCCTAATAGAAATGATCATGGAGAAGTTGGCTTGTGGCGCTGGGTGTGTAGTATTTAGTAGTAAGTCTTGGGATTGACTGTTCTGTCTTAAGCACAGCTCAGCTTGTCCACATGTCCATTCAGCCTTATTTTGAGCTAAACAGCCATGTCTAGTTGTGGTTTCATGGAGGTTTCAGTTTTTGAAGTGTAGTTTTCTTTCCAGAGAACATTGTGTAAATAGGACGTTATCTGTAATCAGGACAAGAGGCAGTGGGAGGTTCCCTCTGAACATCAGGAAGCACTTCACTGTGCAGCTGACCAGGCACTGGCACAGGCTGCCCAGAGAGGTTTTGGAGCTCCTTTGAAGCTCCCTGGCATGGTCCTGGGCAGCTGGCCCTGCGTGTCCCTGCTTAAGCAGGGGGCTAGACAGGATGGCCACCAGACATCTTTTCCAACCTCAGCCAGTCTGTGGTTCTGTGATAAAACTAAAAAGTAAAAGCCAGGCAACACAACCTTGGTAGTAATGCAAGTAAGCTTAAGTATTAGTATGACAATTGGCAGAATATATGCTTAGCTCATTCAGTAACACTTTTTTAAACTATGTTTTTGTTACTGCTTTGTTAAATATTTTTAATTCTTCTTCAAATACAGGAACATAGGAATCTGCCTTTCATGCGTGAATTGAGGTACCTGTTTGCACTTCTAGTTGGTTCAAAGAGAAAATATGTCGACCCATCTAGAGCGGTTGAGATTCTTAAAGATGCTTTTAAATCAAATGATTCCCAACAGGTAATTTCTGTGTAATTTTATTCAAAATTATGCATGCTCTCATATGGTCATCTAGCAATAGGGAATACTTAAAATGGACAATCAAAAATCCAAAATGTCCACAGGTGCTGAAAAGAGAATTCTAATTATCAGTCTTTTTGAACTTTTTTTTTCCTAATACTGTGATCTCCAGTAACCTTTATTTAAATAAAAATAAAAAATGAATTTAATAAATAATCTCTGGCATCATGACTACCAGACGCAGTACACTTTCTTTTTATTATATTAGAAACCTCAAAGTAAAGTACCTAACACCATTTTTGAAACCTTCTTAGTAGTCCCACTTTTTTGCTTTTAGGGCTTAGTTTAAATTCTAAGTATGTGGTTTTTGAAAGAGTTTAATTTTTCTGATCTCCAAGTATTACATCCAAGGCCGTATAAGCCAAGTATACTCTCTGTCTAGATATTGGTTTGGTGGGCCATAATATTCATATTCAAGGATCTTGCCTAAATCACTGCAGGTGTATTTTGCTTTTCTGAGAAACACTTCATTTCTTCATAAGATTTATTTTTTGCTCATGCGGTTATATGGTTAAGGTATTTAGTTGCAGCAACATGCTGAATTTAGTGCTTGGTGAAAGTAATATTAGTCACCACTTGTTAGATACCAAAGGGTTTGAACAATGGGATTCATGAGATGCCTTTGAACTGCCATGGTATGAAAGCTGAGCCCAAGTAATAAGAATCACAGGACTCTCTAAAGACTGAGGAACACTAGAGGATTAATGTGCTCTGAAAGCTACCCATAAAAAAAAAACAACCATGGCATAGTCTTAGGCATAGTGTGACTCTGGAGTTCTTGTAAGAGGATGTGCTTCTATGCTGATCGTGTAAAGTGGTACTTCATTGTATTCTGTAATATATATGAATGTTTACTGACCATTTAATATTTTCCAACAGCAAGACGTTAGTGAATTTACACACAAATTATTAGATTGGTTAGAAGATGCCTTCCAAATTAAAGCTGAAGAAGAGAGGTAAGATTGTTCTACTACTCTCTAAATTGAACATTTCAATAAGGAAAAGGCAAACCAACCAAACAAAGGTCCACTTCTAACTGTGTGGCTGAAAAAGACACAACTCTATAGCTTGTTTCAGTTAAAATGTAATTTTCCATATATGCTGATACTTTCAATTTACCATTAATTTTCTTTTTCACCTTCTTTTGTGTTAGAAATCTTGATGAATGAATTCCAAAATATCTGAACAGTAGAGATATATATTGTCAGTAATATTAGCTTTTTTCTCACTTGAGTGCAGTTTTACTTTTCAATACTATACTTTAAATTCTTCAAAACCTTGCTCCTGTTTCCCTTTTTAGAAGATAATGTTCATAGTTTGTGTAAGTGAACACCTGTAAACTGTCTTTTGAATATACAATTGTTTCTAGAGTGTTGGAAGAAATAGTTTTTTTTTACAAGGGCTATGTGCAATTTAACCACTCACAAAATGAATTTGATTTACATAAATTTTCTTGAAATGAAGCACTTCTGAAACTTAATTTCAGATTGTACTTACCATTGCAAATACGGGAATTGTTATTGCCTTTAGTGGAAAGAACAAAACATAATGAACTGTAACTAAGTAAAATAGGCGGCATTTCCATAATGAATTCAAAATATTCTACTCTTATTTTTGTAAAAAGATTTGTGGCTTTGTGGGATCTTGTGCTAACACACTCTGTTTTCAGGGATGGAGAGAAACCAAAGAACCCAATGGTGGAGTTGTTTTATGGACGATTCCTAGCAGTTGGTGTACTTGAAGGTATGCACCTGAATTTGCTTGGACTTCTGTGCTGGTGCCTGTTGAGTGCTTATCTAAGTACCCAGGTGAATGATGCAGTTACATGGTTTTAGCTGTCTGCAGAAGTACACTTGGAGAATACACCTGCAGTGTGTGTCAAAAGGTTTGTCCTGAGAATATGAGACTGAACGTGAATGTAGTGAACTTCAGCAATCCAGGAAGACTGTTTTGATACCTTTCAGGAGTTGAGTGTATGTCCTGAAGCACAGAAGTTAAGGGGAGACGCTGAGCAAAAATGGTTGCAAGAACTGATTATCAGGGCATTTTTGCCCTGCTAAAGGTGCCACTTGCTAAAGGTGTACAGAAGTCAAATGACTGCATTTCCTACAGCTAGTCTCTGATGCTCTGCTTCACTTTATAAAATTTTAAATTTCAATTATTGCATTTTCTTCTGTACAGTTTCTGGTACGGATAACTCACGTTCTTAAAAAGTATTGTTCCTTGAAAACAAGGAACCATTGGAAGCCTGATCAAGGGCAGTGTCAGAGAGTGTGCTGAGGAGTCAGAGAGTGTAGAATGAGCTTCCCTTTGTTATCTGCATATAATTTGCAGAATTGCATTATTTTATATTTCCAGGAGGCGATCAGCTGTGAAAGCATTTTTAGTGTTGCTTATTCAGTTCGCATCCCAAGAGCAAATGATTCTTGAGATGTGTTTGAATGAAGCAGCTATAATCTTTAAAGTGGTTTCCAGGTTGTTTCTTGGCCTGGAATACTGTAGCTAATGCTGCTTTGCTGTTAGACTTAAAAACTGTTCTCCAGATTCCTTGCTACTAGCTAGTATTCCTATTCTTCTGCTCTGCATTTGAGTACTTTAATCCCTCACATTCTCATCTCAACAGAGGAGATATAAAAAACAAACCAAGAAAAAGAAACTGGCTGATGCAAGAAGACTAAATTTATTTCATCCTAAAGTCAGTAACAATTTTAAATTAAAATCACTTGCCACCCATATTTCTTCTCATGTTTAAGCTTACAACTTTATAGACTGTTACCAAATTATGATCTTGTTTTCAGGACAGAAATCGTGAATGTGCTCTTTTGGCTTTTTTTTGCAAAATGTACTTGTATAAAGGGCTGCTTCATACCAGCAGTTCCACTGACTGATGATACGGTACAGGGTTGTACTACTCAGCTGCTATTTGCAAGTGGAGGACTTTGACTTCACATCACAGTTTTACACGTATAAAACATTGTGAGATTTTTTTTTTTTTTATAACAGATAAGTGCAGAAACAATAAAAATTATTTAAGAAGAAAAACAGTCATTTTCAATGTTATGTTAAAGCGACTTCTGAACTATCTTATTTTCAGACATATAAATGAGTTGCTCAATAAGGAAATATGAGTATTGTTCAGTACACTAGGCCAGGTGACCTAGGATTGTTTGTTTAGTGGTTGTTGTGTTTTTGTTTTATTTTGTTTTATGGTTTTAGGAATGATCATTTAACTTTTAATGTTTGATTTCTTATATGAAGGTAAAAAATTTGAAAACACAGAAATGTTTGGCCAGTATCCACTCCAGGTTAATGGCTTTAAAGATCTGCATGAGTGCCTAGAAGCTGCAATGATAGAAGGGGAAATTGAATCTCTCCATTCAGAAAACTCTGCAAAGTCTGGTCAAGAGGTGAGTTGAATGCTTTTGTGGGCTTCTCTCAAAATGTTACTGTCATGCTCTTTATTTTTCATTGTTTTTTTGTTGTTGTTTTTGTCTTTTTTTTTTTTGTCTTGTGACCCACTGTTTATTGCTCTGCATGTTTTGATGTCTGGCATAATGGGATCATTAATTTTGGGGCTTGTATCTCCTCTAGATTATTGAGAGAATCATCTTTTGGTATTACATCACTGATTCTGACCTGTTGTTGGTATTTGATCTCCAGAGAGGTCATATGTCTGTTCTTTTTTTTTTCTTTTTTTTAACCTTTAATGGTTAAAAAAGGTTCTATAGTGGATGGAAGGATAGTCACGTACTGTTCTAGAGTGTTAAACTTTGAGCTCTGTGAAGGTGTCTGGGTTTTAATCAGTGTAGCTTCTTAGCATGTGAAAATGAAGTGATGAGAAAGTTAACATTAAAACCTAATCTAGAAAACATTACTTTATTACTACCAGGGCCAAGTAAATTGATTATATTTCCCTGGACTTAAATAATTGATTTGTAGTGGCTGCAGCTATTAGTAGTGCTTAAACATTAATGCCTCAAAGTTAGAAGATTTGGAATTACTGAAGGAAGCTGAATTTCTTGTCTCTGCTGAATAAAGTCTTCAAGTGGCATTCATCCGAGGTGGTAGATGTCTAATTTGATATGGTAGTCTTGTGTATTGAGAGATCCATTTTATCCTAAAAGTAAGATCCTTTCTTGTTGCAACCATTCTTTTTAATGGGATGTTTAGTTCATTGTTCACTGTGTTTATAAAAATAGTGCATAAAGACCTCAGCCATGCAGTAGGGTGTTGGCACATGAGTTAACATTCAAAGAGGTAAAAAGAAACATTCCCTATCCCAAGGAACTTAAATCCAAACTCAAGAAAAGATGGAGGTCAATGTACACACATGGGGTTAGAAGTAAGAGGAAAATAAGATAACAGTTGTCAGCACCATGGTTGATGAACTTCAGCACGTTAGGAGTTTAGTCATTGTTAAGTGGTTTGGGGTCTTGCAATAGAAAGGTTTTAGGGAAGGATTGTGATTTGGGTTTGCTGATTTTAGCACTGAAATTTACTGCTGTGTGAAGGAGCTGCACAACATAAGTTATAATTGGCTCCTTTAAAACTGAGGAGGTGCTTGGTGAAGGCTGACATAGGCAAGACCAGGGAAGGCAGCTCATTTTGCGTGGAGGATGAGGAGGCACTCTGAAAGCAGCGAACTAGGAAAATTCAGCAACAGCCTGGGTGGCTGTTAGAGTGGCAAGACTGTTTGCTAAGGCTGGGCGAAGGGAGAAGAGAGGAAACATTGCACTGAGTTGTGAAATAGTAAATAGTCTAGAACCTAGACCAGAATTTTAGCCATGAGCAAAGGAAGAAAAGCCTGTCTTGGAGGTATTACATGAAAAGAATATTCAAGACGTTTTGCTGGGTAGAGAGCTTGAAATGAGCCCTGAGTCAAATGCATTGGACATTGGCATCAAAATTGTCTGACAGCCATGTCTGCAGTAATCAGGAGAAGCTCAACTTGATGTTTAGACATCCAAAACATATTAGACATCTATAAATGCATAGACTAAATTTTTTTTTGGGGGGGAGCGGAGATAAAAAAGTAATTCTAATTCAGGAGATGGAATTGAATTTGTCTTATAGTTGGGTTTACTGAAAAGCAAAGTATAAAAAGAGACTAAGGATAGAGCATCATTGAATACCCAAAGAAAGCTTGGATAAGGTGATAATAACATGTTCATCCACGGACAGGTTAGCAGTGATTATGAGAGAGAAAAAACTTCAAGAGGCATTTTTTATACAAAGGAGATCTCAAGAAAAAAGTTTTCAGTTTTACAGTGCTGAGAGCACTTACTGATGTGTAAGGAGGTCATTAGAAACTTAGAGTGTTATCAGGTGAATGAAAGGGTCAGAAACGAGTCTGAGGGAACTAGAGGGAAGATCACTTCATAAAGTATAAACAAGCCTTTCAATGTCCTTAGAGAGTTATAGGAGAATAGAACAATTGGCAAGGCAGAGAGGTTCAAGAGTAGATTGCTTTTAGTACAAGTGAGATAAATGTGAAAGGAAGAAGCCTTCCTGCCTGCTCTGCTTTAATGCAGTTAGCAGTAGGTGAGTTGAAATGCTCTGATGTGCACGGGTGACAAATGATCTCTGTTTTTTGTGAAGTTGAAAGACAGAAGCTTCAGAAAGCTTATGCTGATACACTCTCTAAAAGCAGTTTCTACCACAGCTATGTCAGTGTGCAAGTATTGTACCATTATTACTGAAGTTCTGTTGCTGAAAGACATTCATTGTGGGTTTTTCTGTTTTTGTTTTGTTCAGCACTGGTTCACTGAGCTTCCTCCTGTCTTAACTTTTGAGCTATCAAGATTTGAATTTAATCAGGCTTTGGGGAGACCAGAGAAGATACACAACAAATTAGAATTTCCTCCAATTTTATACCTGGACAGGTACAGTATATTATCTGCAAAGTCTTAGTATAAATATAAATTTAATGTCATGAGTTTGGCAAAGTTGCTAGTGTATCTCATACTCAGGTAAATCACAGTAAATTTCTATTCTATCTGAAAATGTTGTAATTTCATGGGTTTCAGTGACTGTTTCAGAAAATATACACATATAACAACTTAAGACATACTGCTACATCATGCCAAAACCCGCTTACACTTCAGTTTTTAACGTATTACTAGGTAGTTATATACACAGGCAAAACACTCAGTAAAATGTCACTGTCTTGCAGTGTTTATTGGTCAGCTCAGGAAAGAGGGTGAGAAAAGTCAGATATTTCATGGTGTTCCAGATAGACTGCATGGTTTGAAGATACTCAGAATGTAAGGACCTGCAGCATCAGTGCATGATGTCTATATGTAGAGGTGAACTATCACCATGGCTTTCAGTTAGATACTAAATGTTATTTGTGAGCCTAAGCAATGAAGCAAGATTATTGCTACCTGGCTGCTTCTAAAACCACTTTAGAAGCTTTCCAAATATTTGTTTGTATACATTTATAGGATGCATCCATGGTATGAACAGAGCTTTTGACACTGGGGATAAAACATTTCTGAAAGTTGGGGCACGGGGATGGGCATAATTAGTTTACTTCTCAGGTCTGTTCCATTGCTTGATATGTTGTAGGTAAAACAAGTTTTGGAGAGTGAATTTTTTTTCTTTGTTTTTTGATTTTAGCACTAAGTGTCATTGCTGATGAGTACAGACCTTGTTTTCAGTGTTCTAATTATATGAGCTGATGTAACTTTCATGTTTTACAGGTATATGCACAAAAACAGAGAAATAACAAGAATTAAACGGGATGAAATCAAGAGACTCAAAGAGTATCTCATGGTTTTACAACAGAGATTAGAACGGTACTATAGATAATTGTTCCCAGGGTAAATGGAAATAATGTTATGGGCTATGTAGAACAGCATAACTCCTTTCAACTCTACATTTTGTGTAGTTGTTTGCTGTCAATTTCACTGCTGTATCTCTCTTCTTTTATTGTTTCCTTTGGAAACTGTTTAAGCATGATAGTTGTGGTTTATGAAACTTGCTGGGAAAGACTTGCTTTACTTAATTGCAGTCAACCAGAAAAAATCTGTTTTGTTTGTTTGATTTTTATTTTTTTATTATTTTTTAATTTTTTTTGGTATATGTGAGTGATGGCATTAATACATTTTATGGTTAACAGATATTTAAGCTATGGTTCTGGTCCTAAACGATTCCCCTTGGTAGATGTCCTGCAGTATGCCTTGGAGTTTGCCTCCAGCAAACCAGTGTGCACATCTCCAGTGGATGACCTGGGTGCTAGTGCCCCCTCCAGTGGGACGCTGCCTGCCCAGACCTCACCCAGGTAAGGGCTGCCTCCCAACTCTCCTTCTAGGGTGCGACACAGGTGATCTGTTCAGTGTAAACCCAACAGCTGAAAGAGAAGGGAAGAAATCTCTTTCATTCATTGGATTGATACAACTAGGCATCTCCTAAGGCTTATAGTGTACGATTTCTGCTCTCTCCCTAGAAATATTTTTCATCATGACAGACTTAAAAATAAATAAAGACAAAAAGTTAATAATCTGGGGTTGTCTAATGTGCTTATAAGAACTTCTTTAGGTGGAGAACTACCATTTTCAAATGAAACACAAGAACTATAGTGCTTGATGGTCCTGAACATCAAAACTTGTGTAGTTTTTTAAACAGCAGGTCGTTGTCCTTTGCTTACTTGAAAGGATATCTACATTTCCAAATAAACACAGTATCTGATGACGTTACTAGTTCCCAGGTGGCTTATATTGTTTTAAGAATCTGAATTTGGGCAGCGTGTATGTGCTGCAGAATTTTCAGGTTTCTGGTGTAGACTTTTTTAATTTTTGCTCTTTTTTCTACTTTGCTCCTCTTACATTTCTGATTGAGATTGTCAAGAACTTAACAGCCTGACTTTAAATTCACAGTAGCCAAAGCATTAGGGAGATAAATGTCTAAGAAAGTTCTTTTTCTTCATTACTGAAGTTAGTAACTGTTAGTAATGGTTAATAAAATAGAGTGCAAATTAGGATAGGTCTTGACTAGGTGAATACTAACAATTTATAACAGAACTTTTTATATTGCATTCAGGAAGCTGGGCTCTGGTTCAGTCAAGATATTTATATTTTGTACTTTGGTGAAGTGAAGTAAATAAGTCTAAGAAGCTTTTAAAAGATTTCAAATGCATTACTGATAGAATGCCTATATACATCTACTGATGACTGATAAGAAAAGAAATGCTTTTAAGTTGTCATTGATTGCATGACGTACAATATCAGAAGTTCTATACTTTGTTCAGATTCCTATATAGAAAGTTTGTTCTGTAAAAATTCAAGCATTACAACTTTTGTCAACCTGTAGAAGTGTGAACACATTTTGAGGAGTGACACTAAGCTCTTAATGTTCTGACAATGTTCTGAACTACAGAAGACTTCAGGTTCCTCAGGCTGTATCGTGGTGCCATACCCAAAGTAAATAAACAGTGGCTTGCTAGGAAGGTCTGCAGATTCATGTTACGCCTTGGATTACATGTATGCCATCTTGTTGATAAGAGGAGAAAAACATGTAACAGATTTTCATTTTTAATATTCTGCTGCTCTTATAGAATTTTTGTAAGTTGGCCACTTTAGTGTTTGAATTACACGACTTGCTTGGAACAAGTTTAGTGCTAAATTCACAGTAAGCCATAAATATTAGAGTCTCTTTTATTGTTTTTATTGTGTGACATTATCTGAAGGTGTTGAATAGCATTTCAAGTAAAGTAAATTGTGACTTGACCGATCCAATTCCTTTATTTATGATAATAGTAACCAAAGTTGTTATTGTACTAATGTGGTATACCACAAAGTTTTCAGGAGTTATGTAGTAATTTTCATATTGATATTTTAGGTACTTCTCTTGGATTGCTCTGTAGGAAATTACCATTAATTTTTTTGTATTCAGATTAAAAGCTTGTTTTTATAGTGCAGCGTTTAGTATGTGTATGTGATGATTCAATTTTGGTATTTCATGTTTCGAATGAATGCAGCACAATAGATCAGCAGGGGCCTTCCTCTTCAGATGTTCCAAGCACATCTCCTGTACAAAGATCAGTAATACATAAACCATTCACACAATCACGAATTCCTCCTGACCTGCCAATGCATCCAGCACCAAGGCACATCACTGAGGAAGAGCTTTCCGTCCTAGAAGGCTGTCTACATCGCTGGAGGACTGAAGTAGAAAACGACACTAGAGGTATTGGCACAAACTGGAGAGTGTAGCCACATTTGGAAAGGATTTCTGGACATGGGAAGCGGGGGGGGGGGGGGGGGGGGGGGGAAGTAGCCTTAATGTGCATGTGTGTGTTGAATTGTTTTTCGTACTTCTGAACTTATCTCTAGCATATAGGAATGTAAGTCAGTTATACATCTTAGTAGACTGGAGGTATATTGACTGAAGATGCAAACGGCATTGAGTTTAGTTTAGCACAGCTTTTTCAACAAAGGTTTCTGCATGCAAGGTATTGGGGGAGCGTAGAGCAAAATGGAAGTGGGATCGATGCTGAAGGACCATTTGCAAATGCATTTTAGCTGTCAGTGTGATATTGGGCTAGGCCTAGACTTGGTGATCTGCAGAGGTGTTTAGGGTAGAGTGGCCCCTTCAATGAGGGAGAATTCAGTGAATTTCTGAGCAAAGGCTTTTTGGAGTGGGTAGACCTTATAGTCCATTTTGATGCCCTGAGGAAAACCATGTAAGTAGTTGTTCCAGCATGGGTGGGATTGGTTGAGTTCTAGGAAATGAGCAACAGTGGATCACAAATCATTGTCTGCTTTCTCATCTGAAATTCAGCATTTGGCCTATAGGTAGGTAAACAGATGCATCATATGTGAAATGTACCCTTGTTTGAGCCTTTAACAAGAAAAAATAAAGATATATTTCTGCACATTTATACAGCATCATGGAAGAGATTTTTTCTTATTTTTTTTCCTTTTAGATTTACAAGAAAGTATAGCTAGAATACATCGAACAATTGAATTGATGTACTCTGACAAAACAATGGTCCAAGTAAGTACAGTTTCTGCATCAAATAATAGATGTTTTTTGTCACTTCTATTAAAATTCTTAGATGCTTGAAAAAGAGAGCAAGTATACAACTATTACATACAGTGGCTTGAGAAATTTCGTTGGAAAATCATTATAGGTTTTGCAAGTCTTTTAATTATGCACAGTCAGAGGAAAGACAATTACAATATTTTACGGGTGATGTGAGACAGATATAACATGCACCATGCTTAAGTTTAAGCAACTTCATGATGAAAAGCCAAAATAAGTTCCATCTCTGATCAGTTCTTTTGATTTGAATTCAGAACTAAAGTTTTAATCCAACTATAAAATTTTCTCACCCCCAATTTGACCTTATCACTTGGGAGTCTAATGCCTTTAAGGTGACAATACATTAGGCATAAGAAACTATTATTTTTATATACCTTATACTTGATGTTTATTTGCCATTGTATATTGCAGCCTCCATACTAAGACTTGCAAACTCAAGGCTTCAGGTTTTAATTAATAGCTAGTAATGCCAGTGTGACCCTCTTGGATTTGGATTTTTTTTCTTTGGTTTTGTGTGTGTGTGTGTGTGTGTGTGTTTTTTTTTTTTATGTCTATATTTAATATTCATCACAACCTTGACTTTTGGGCTGATGTGCATTTTGGGGAGATTCACATGCTCTGTAATCTAAACAGCAGTTTTAGAATGCTCTATTCTGGAGTTGTGGCTCCTGCAGTATTTCTGATGTTCACATACTCATGTTTGCTCACTGAGACAGGTTTTAAGGTTAAGGCTTACTTCCTCTGTTGCTAACAGAAAGTAAAAAGAGTTATTTTCCTTCCAAGTAAGATCTGTTCAGCTTAGTTTTCCTTGAGGTACTGTTTCATTTTGTACTTGGCTTGTGATAGTTCGTGGCAGCTGAACTCTGATGTTAAGAGTTCCAGGCAGACTGGCCTAGATGGCATTCTTTAAGCTTGCTGCTGGCAGGCTTTTTTTCATCAATGCTTGTTATAACAGGAAGGCTACAGGCTACATCATCTAGCACTAAAATGAAGTAATTATTGTTTTCACATTCACATAGCTAGCCTTTGTTGGCTCATGTGTTTATAGGAGGAAATACATCTGGATATATTCCTCCTATAGCTGACTAAGATAATAGTCAGCAATCGTTACACTGGAAAAAGGAGATTACTTAGTAAAACACTTTTTCCTAGTACAGATTTGTACAATATAGATTAGATTTTTGTTTTGTTTTGAAAGAGGAGAAAACAGAAATGGAGAAGATAAAGACAGTATATAGTGTTGTAGAGGGAATTACTGTGCCATGCCTTAAAGTAGTGACGTCTGTTGTTAAGTTATTCTTAGGGAATGTTTTTTGACAAGGGAGAAAGGATATCTGTAGTTTCCTTAGAATCAAAGGAGGACACAAGGAGAAGATAAAGAACTTCTTAAATAGTTCATACAAACACTAGGAAGTATTCTGCAAATATAAATACTCTCCTTAAAAAGTCTAATTTTATGTGCCCAGATCTTATTGACTCACAAAAGAAAAGCTTTTAGTTCCTGCAATTGTATCATTTAGAGGAAATGATCAATACTGTGAATCTGTTCCCGGGGAATGGGGCAATACTAAGCTATCCAGTTGCTCAGATGCAGAGGTAGGCAGGAGAAAGGATACAGCTGTATACACCTGCCTCTCTCCTGTTGTGCCAAAGTACCCATAAAGACAAAAACAGCTGAGCTGCAGAAGGGCAGCTTTCACTTTGTCTGTTATTTCAGACAGGTTCAGAAGCTAAATGATCCCTTCTTATGACAGATATTCCTGAAATTTGTATTTTTCTTCATCCTCCTGAATGAAGAGATTCCATCAAATGCTTATTTATTTCCCCTCTTCTTTTCCTCCTTCCATGAACTTCCATATTAGGTTACTGTGCATTTCATGAAGAAGGAACATTGACTTCCGTTTAAGTCTGTAATGTGGAAACCAGAAGGGGAAAAAAATATGTGTAAGGTAGCTTGTGATGCTGAAGAGGATTGCTGCAGTGACTATTCAGTGCAGTTGTTTAGACTGATAGCTTACACTGATAGCCCTTACACTGTTCTTGATGTTCATACCTATAACGTGCAAGTTCACTGTTGACCGGATGGGGTAAAGTTATATAATCAGTGAAGACATCATAAGTGTGATTTGAAGATGTTGGTTGTCTAAAAATTTGTTGTTTGCAATCGTCCTGGTGTACTTAAAATACTAAGCTGGCCAGTGGTGCACATGTGAATGAAATGCTTTATGTCACAGTGAAGTACTCTTTGTCATGTTGCCGTTGGAAGGATGCCATTCTGATTCTCATAACTTTTTCTACCAGGTTGTTATTTTGGTTTAGGGGATGTTCTTTTTGTTTCATGTTGTTGCTCTGATGAATCTGTTCTGTAACTGCATATGAAGAGGGTGGTGAAGTTCCATTTCTGTTTCATGAGTAGTAAATATAAGCTATGGAGCTTACTGCAGACTATTTACTTTGTCTGTTGCCCTGGACCTTTAATTGCTGTTGATATAATGGATTATCATAAGAAATGTCTGTCGGCACTGAATTTGCCTGTGTCTCAGCCACAGACTCTGGGGGGGACATTCCTGGAAACTGCGTGGGTGACTCTGACAGCCAGCCCTCCAGAGCTGGAGGAAAGGATAGGGACTTCCAAGCTGACCCAGTTATCATGGCTTTCAGTAAAAGGATTTGAATTCACCTGGGATTGTACTATTGTACTGTTCTATTTTTCAGTGAGAAAATTTTGTTGTTGAAATCTGAAGAGACTTCATTTACCTTTTTTAATCAGGATCTGCATATATATATATATATATATATATGTATATGTATATATGTATATAAAATATATGCATATGCATGGACTTGCCATCATTTTAAGAAGGCTTTCATGCTGGTTTGATAAGATGTTAAAAACCCCCAGCATATTCAGATTTAAGGATTTGCTAGGATTTCTTCTGTATACACTTCTTGTGTTTGAAGATTTATAGTGCAGTTTGGTATCTGGGATAAGAGTCTGTTTGATTCCAGCTGCTGTGCCGTCACCCAGCTTTACAGTTCAACGGAGGTTGCAAAATCTTCAGTACTTGCATATCATCTGAAAGATCAGGTTAAGAATAACTTGAAAGAGTTTGTCAAGTCATAGTTGCACATATATTTATGGATACTGATTACTGTGGTGTTTAAATCACATTTAAAACAAATATTCACTACAACTTGTTAAGTAGACATTTCATCTACAGTACGGACTGTTATAGCAGTAAAAGATGGTTTTAGGTTTTACATCCTAGCTAAGCTGCTATCAGTCAGGCATATGAGGGAAAATCAGTTTTCTGTTGCATGTCCTGTTTCAGCAGGTTAAAATGGGTCAATCACTAAGATGCTTTTAAAATATAAGTAAGGAGGCACTCACTCTGCTTCGCTCTTTTTCTTCAAATTTAAAACTACTTAAGTAGGAGCTAAGTATTCCATTCCTCTTACTTGCCAGTGAACACATGTAACTTGTGATACTTTTTACACGGTCCTGGAAATTATTTTCCTTTTCTTCCAGCCTTCTCTTAGCAATGTTTTTACTGATACATTTAACATACTGGAAAAACAGTTGTAGTTTTCATACATTGATTAACACTAGAAGAACTTTACCTTTTGGAAAATGAGGTATTCGGATATGAGATATTCCTTTAAATAAAGTCATTTAAATACTGTACTTTTTATTTGCTATTGTTAGCTTGAATTTACATATGTCTTACCAAACTTCAGTACTAAGTTACCAGGTCAGGACTGGAGCACATCACAGATGCTCAAGGCTGACATATTGAGGGGTTTTTGGAGATACAAGGAAAGTAAGAATATTAAGGAATTAAGAAAAGAGGCTACTTGGCAGTAAAGATAGCAAAGTAGACATTTATGCTGCAGACTCGCTAATGCTTTCTAAGATCTCTTGTGACTAGTTATAGTAGCTTCAGTAGTTCAAAGTCATTTTGCTTAGTGATTTGCTAGTTTTACCTTTTTGGTTTGCCTCTCTGTCATATTTTGATTCTGTTGATTTTTGTTACTTTTAACGTAGCAATTATGGCGGGTAGACAGAACTAAATGCTGACGAGAAGAGTTTGACTTTTTTACTTTTTTTTTTTATTTAGGTTCCTTATAGATTACATGCTGTGCTAGTTCATGAAGGTCAAGCTAACGCAGGACACTACTGGGCATATATTTATGACCACCATCAGAACAGATGGATGAAGTACAATGACATTTCTGTGACAAAGTCAACTTGGGAAGAGTTGGAACGGGACTCTTTTGGTGGTTACAGGAATGCCAGTGCATACTGTTTAATGTATATCAATGATAAGGAACAGTACTTGATACAAGGTAATGTTATGGTTATGTTTTCAGCATGATATAGAATAGCTGAGTACATTGACAAAGAAAGATTTTTTCAGATGGATTTCCAGATTTTTGAAATGGTTTTAAGAATTATTAAAAACTCTATTTATATTCATAACTGTCAGTCAAATTGTTTTCACACATGAAATGATTTCTTTTCAAATTTCAGATTAATAAAGATAATGCCAGTGTTTTGGCATTATTAAGAGAGCAAAAGTAACTAAGCTGGCTAATTTGTAAACATTTTAGCCGTCTCATCACATGTTCAGTGTTTTGGAGGTGTTATCTCACTGAAGAATAGAGCAGAAATATGAAAATGCAAAAGTGACTCTTGACCTTAAAATCCTCACATAGCTTTTCTTCATAAGCTTCAGAACTCGAATGAACTTTATTGGAAAGATGAAAACGTGAAGCTTTGTGCAATATATTAAAATATGAATAACTTAGCCTTCCCAACCACACATTAAACCAAAGAAATATATGGATTTATTTATTTATTTATTTATTTTTCAGATTGTGTAGTAATATAACTACACAGAAAGGCTCAAAAGGACATGTGTGGTGAGAGTGGGAAGGCCCTTAGCAAGTTTTATAGACTCTGTTAACAGTGGCTAGGGGACTGACTGAAAATGGCCAGATTCAGTAACAAACAGTTGAAAACTTCCATGTTCCTTTCTATTCACAGGGGCAAAAAGCTAGAGTGGGCATTTGTTCTGTTTTTAGATGGGAACTGATACTAACCTTGACATTTCTAGACTGTCAGATTAATAGTGGACTTGCAGCCATAGGGTTTATGAGCCCTCTAGCGTGGCTCTTCCTCTAAATTGGAGGCCTGCTTTCTGGGGGGACAGTTACCACTGATTGATCCCCCAGGACTTGGTATGCTATTGCAGAGACTGTTCTCAAAGCAAAAAGGAAGGTCACTTCATGTAGATGGTATTCTTATCAGTTGACTTTGTGCCTCCATATAGGCCCACTTTCCTTCCCCTTTTCTTCTGAGGGGTTGCATTGTTTCCAGTTCCACATGGCACTAATAAAACTGTGTTGTTTTTTTTTTGTGTGTGTGTGCAACTTTGCTTTGAATGATCAGAATCATAGGGTGTTCATAGGCCCAAAGGCTCATCTTTCAAAGTAGCTATGACATGATGATGCCCAAGAATTTGTAATCAAAAGATTGAAAGAGCGATAGCAATATGTTCTAGTAGCAGAGGAGTGCCAAATAGATGATGAGTGCCAAATAGATGATGAGAAAAGTTAAGACAGTAAGACAGTTTGGGAGATTTGGTGTTGTATTGCATGTGTTCAGTAATTCACTTAAGGCAATTGAACATATATATCTATTTCTCAAAATTTTTCTTTTTCTGAAATATAAATTTTATATTACCACAGAGGAGTTTAATAAAGAAACGGGACAGATACTTCTAGGAATGGACACACTACCTTCTGATCTAAGGGATTATGTCAAGGAAGACAATAAACGTTTTGAAAAAGAACTAGAAGAATGGGATGCAGAACTTGCTCAGAAGGCACAGCAGGAAAAGTTGCTATCTCAGATTCCCAGGGCACCAGCACCCTCACCTGCACCAGGTTAGCTTCTTCTATCTGTTTGTAAAAGAAGTAGAAACAAAACTCATTGGTTTGGGAATATTTTTTTGCCTCTTAAGAAAGGAAGAATTGTTAATTTGTGTAATCTTAAATTATAATTATTTACTTGGCCAAGGTAACTGCACTTGAAGTTTAATCTGAGTTTTTTGCATTTTATACTTCTGCCTTTTTCTTCCCAGTTTTGTGCTTAGCTTTTACAAAATTCATTTTTTTTTGTTTTTGTTTTGTTTTGTTTTGGTTCGTTGTTTCGGGTTTGGCAAACTGCCTATAAGTAATATGCCTGTTTTTACACAGGTAAACCTATTGTGTCTTAGGTCACATCCACTTTTTCCTCCATTGCAGAAGGTTGCACATATGTTATATGAAAGGTTACATGATGGATTTGTATAGTGAAGCTGCTGTCCAGATGTTTTCATTGTTGTATTTGAGTCATTCAGTTTGAGCATGTTTCTCTTACGTGAAATATAAGAACTTTATCTTCTATATGTTTTGACTTTGTAAATGCTTTGAGACTAGTTTTAGTTATTTTATTAGTAAGGGCATATACCAAATGTGTGTGTGTGTGTGTATGTGTGTGTATATATATATATATATATATATATATATATGTCTGCCAAAATTTGCTCTTGTTATGCTAATCAATTTTATTGCTCCCAAGTGTGGGGGAGGAGACTTTGATATTTCCCTTAAGTCAGAAGAATATGATGTATTGATTATTTTACAAAGTAAAAATATATCTGGAAGTCAAGTGTAGATTGTTCCATATATTGGATCTATATACTACTAAAAGTCTAAGCAGAATCTCTGCTCTCAGTTGTCCCTCATATGATTGATAAACACCCCTCACTCAATCCTTAATGGGTGTCTAGACAGGACAGGCCTATTGTTCCTAATGTAAAAATATGAGTCCATTTATGTGAAAGAGCTCATAATGTGCTGAGACACAGGCTGCCATAAAGTTGGATTTCTAAAGGATGTGACCTACCCTGCATCTTCTGTGTGGGTTACCTTACCTATGAGACAGTGATCCAAATAAAATTAATCAATTCAAAATTCATGCTTCTGTTAACATATGGAATTGTTATCTTATTTCTGTCACTAAGTTCAAGCAGGAGAACCAGAATATTTAGAGCAGCCATCAAGAACTGATCTTTCAAAGCACTTAAAAGAAGATTCTGTACAAGCGATCAATAAAGCTTTAGCTGAACAAGAAGATAGAGGTCCTGAAGCTATAATGGATACGGTGAGGATATTTTGAAGCTTGAAATACCTCTTTTTGTTTTATTTTGCAAGTGGAAAGGATGATAGCTGCTAAAAGGGGGGGAGAAAAGCTTTGAACAAATAATTTTTGTTCTTCAGGGAATGTCCAACACTAAAAGTCCATCCAGAAAGTATGTGCTATGTTAATGAGCATAATAGAAGAATAACAGTACGGTAGATGTACTCTGTGTGATTCAAGTACTTGTCAAGAGTACAGTATATCGTTCAAATGGCAATCACATGTTCATGCCCACCATCAAATAATCTTTTCAAACCATTAGATGGTTCCATTTATTCTGAGGTGTAAACACTGACATTCCATGTAAAAGACTTGAAAAATGCTACTTTAAATATCATAATTTTTATCGGAGAAATTTGAGAATATAATTGAGTTCTCTTGAAAGATCTATGGAAATTAAAATAGCTTTCAAAAACGAGTTTTTTCTAAACATTATGTTTATGGAGGGAAGCTCAAAAATGGTCAAGAAAATTTGTAGTATAATAAAACTCTTAGTTCAACCCTGTTCTGTAGTTTTAGTGCAAATTCAGAAGTTTACGAAAATTGTGATTAATCAGATGCATATGTTAAAATGTTTATAAGAATTAGTGTTGAGTGATACTGTTTTCATGTCGCAAATACTGAGAAGAATTGGAAATTAACTGCTTCATGAGCTATTAGTGAAACAAATATTTAACAGTTTTTTCTTTCATCAAATACCTTTTTTTGCTTCCCTGTGGGTATATAGATGATTGTATTTGACACAAAAACAAATTCCTTTAAAGCAATGTATTAATCTGCCTTGGAACCATATCCCTAAGGATGAAACATGCAGAATGTACATGAAAGGACAGACTGCAGTAGCTGAGATCATCTCAGTCGTTTAAAAGCTTACTTTAGCATAACAAGAGTTTCAGTGACTAACATAATACCTTCTTAAAGTACCACAAGTAACCACTAGTGATATGAACAATTTAGGTATGTGCAAAATTTCAAGTATAATCCTAAATTCTGGTATGAATCCTCATAAAACAGAAGCAGTCTAGCCCCAAATAACTTTGGTGTCAACAGGAAGGTCTTTTCAAAGCCTTTGAAAATGATGTGACAAGGTGTTGACCCTTAGACCTGGAGTGTATTCCATCCCTCTCTCCTGTGGTGTCAGGAGAGCAGAGAAGCATACTTTCTCTGCTAAATCTAAATCAAAACCAACACGGAAGCTAACCACCTATGAAAAGGTGCCCTGCCACTAACAATTTAGGCTGCTGCAAATTTGACTTGAGTTCTCAGAGCACAGACCAGCTAAGGGGGAGCCTGCTTTAATATGAGTTACCTCCACTGGAGGGAGTAGCTATGATGATGTCCAAGTCATGACAAAGTGTCTTGCCCGATGCTAATCCTCTTTCTAGAGTCTGTGGGCATCCATCCCGGTGGGATGTGGAAGAATCTGATTCCATGGATCAAGTGTTTTTGTTTAGGCTAGGCATTTTGCACAGTCGTCGGCCTTAGGGCTTTACAGGGCAGTGACTGGGAAACGTCATGGTAGGCTTAGTGAGACAGAGACAGGTTTCCTTTTTCCAATTATTCCAATTTCCACTGCGTTGTACCGCATCAAGGGGGATGAAATATTTAAAAGTAAAAGTAAAATAAAACAAACAAAACCAACAACACAAATACAAACCACAATCCCACAAACTCTCTTACTTAGAAACAAATGTTCTTCTACTGTTCAAATCTAAAGCCAATTTCCGACTAATCTGAGGGTACTCTATCAGTGTGTAAAAGCTACCCTCTGTGTACCCAAATTTAACGTGGAGAGAACTGTGCTTCCTTCTCAGTGTATCAGCCCTCTTTAATTATTGTACTTCCATCTGCATTCTGACATGCAGCCACATCTCTTTCCTCCACTTTTTGTTTGTCCATTTTGGAAGAAGGAAAAACAACATCAGGACATAAAACAAACAGGACTGTAGGTTGCTCACCACATGATCATTTGTGTCCATTTTCTGACCTTTGTTCTTATTTATTTATTTCTCTGCACAGTCTTTCTTTGTATTTATACAATGCTGGTTGTAAATAGATACTATGTGTTTCTGGAATCTTTGTTTAAAAATAAAGCCATTGTAATAACTGCAGAACAGCAGCACAGCATTCTTTCTGTACTCTGTGATTGCTTAGATTAGAGAGAAGGTTGAAGTTCTGCAAGTGGTGTAAACCGGTGATTATAAAATGACAGACTGCAGTAGCTGAGATCATCTCAGTTGTTTAAAAGCTTACTTCAACATAACAAGAGTTTCAATGACTAACATAATCTTCCCTTGATTTTAAGTGTAATTATTAAAAAAAAAAAAAAGCCTGGTGAGTGTACTGCACCTTCAAATATTCTTTCATATACCTTAATTGCTAGAGGCCTTTTTGTATTTTTTTTTCAGTGCATCAGAAAATGTTAGCCTTTGGCTTGCTGCCATCCCTTAGTATGAATTCTTCAGATATCTCAGTTATATTCCACCCAAAATTACTAAAATGAAAAGAAACAGTGATTCACAGACTCAACGTTTAACAACTGCTTTAAATTTGTTATGGATGCTACAGAATTGTAGTACTGGCGTACTGGCCTATGAAGATGTAATTAGTGAATAAAGGAAAAATGAAACCTTTTTGTAAAATTATGCCCTAATTTTAAAATGTACTGCTTAAAGTAAAGTATGAGTAATTAGAGAATATAAGTGATATTTATCATTTTTTCAGAACTTCAGCAGCACGCTTGATTTTACTTAATCGGCTTGTTAGTTTGCGTCTCTCTGATTTTCTCTATTTTGTGATTCCCCTCCCCACACGTACTGATAATGATTTTCTTCTGCAGAGCTCTGGTAATGCCCCAGCTCCACCAGCTCCTAACCAGCGAGTTGTAGAGGTGGCGATCCCTGATGTAGGGACTTTTGTGATTGAGTCAGAGGAGGGGGGTTATGACGATGAGGTACATTTGATTGCAATTGTGTGCACCGCTCCTACTCGGTGCTTTCTTGTGCTGCCTGATGAGAATTTTTGGCATGTTTGCACATCGTGACACCTAACAGATTTCTGCATAACTAAATGCTTAGCAGTTTGTAACCGTAACAATGTCTTAATTTGTAATGAAGTATGAAAGGAAAGCACAAGCTACTCTAATTGGGCACGCTTTGCATGGTACTGTTTACACTGGAGGTATATTTGTCTTTTTAGCTGTGGAAGCTGAATGTTTGTGTTAGGTCAGGTAGCCTTTGAAATGCTGGTGATAGATTGTGGACTATTGCATTATTTAAAAAAAAAAAAGTTGGGATAGTGAATGATGTTCTTAATGTTTGTGCTTTCTTGTCAGTCCAATAAAGCTAACGTTCAAGTCCTATCTCTTATTTGCTCAGGTTAAGCTTTTTAGACTTCAAGGATTAAATTATCCGTGGAAATAACCTGAAACTGATATATATGGCTGTAGGAAGTGACTATTTCTGAAGCTGAAAAAAAAAAAGAAATTGCTTTTTCCCAATTCCGGCACAGGGTGGGGGAGTGTACCTGGTACCACTTGAGAAACAGATGCTAGACCCATGTTAACCCAGGAGACAATATTTTCTTCTGGCTGATTTTGGCAACAGAAATCAGCACTGCCAGGGCATCAAACTGTTCTGCCTTGACACTGCTTATTCCATCTTAGTTTTGGCTGGGGATAGAGTTGGTGTAGCCCCAATTCTCGGGTGTCTGGGCATGTGTTCTTGGTAGGCTGCAGGGAGCTTTTGCCTCCCTGCGCAAATGGGTATTTCTGGTCATTCTGTCCTGTATGAGCACTAGCGATGAGGAGTGTGGGATGGGGAATAAAACAATTTAAATGATATCATCTCACTGAGTTCGGTTTTCCACCAACGTGCAGTCTCCACCTTTAAAGATGGGAAGATTTAGCTTCATCTAATGACCTGCCTTTATTATTATTATTATTATTGGCATTGTTGCCCACATGCCACTGTTTTTTGTAGAGGATGCTAACTTTATTCCTCATTTGCCTGTTTCTTTTGTAAGCACATTTGCTTTTTTAAGGCTGTTTTTATGTGTCGGGAAACTCTTCTGGAGAGTTTAGGGCTCTTCATCTTCTGTTCTTAAAGGCCAGCTTTTGTTGCTGTGCCAGTGGGGGTGCTAGCTAGACCTTGGGCTGGGAGGGAGTGAGTGTTTTGCCTTGGTCACAGATAACAGAGGGGAAAGGCCTTTCTGGGTAACCTAAAAGTATCAAATTGTTTGTATGTAATTGATGTGATTAGCAGTGAGATGTGTGTGTTATGTTTGGTGTTGTGTTTGTTAAATGTTTTGGGTTTAATTTTAAGTATTTGTCTGCAAATGCTTCGGGGACCAATTGTATTTGCAGCATTTGGGTCCCTACTTTGATGTTGAAGTATGTATAAAATACAGGCAGTGTAGTTTATTATATTTTTAGTATAATATATATAAAGTGTGATTGGGTGATTTTTCTATTTGTAACAGTTTATTTTACCCTTTGGTGGCCATGAGTTCTCGAGGTAGCACTCCATCCGTACACAATTTCTGATGGATGCTAATGCTGAATGATGCATGTTCCTTTTCTGGGAAGTTTTGACCATGTAATTTTTAAATTGTATTTGACACAATTGTTCAGTTTTTGTTAAGCTTCCTTTAACTATATTTTGTTGTGGTAAACATATATACACGTGCCATGTTTGATTTGCAGAATACGCACAACAGATCTTGTATTGAAAGTGCCATTTCAATGTATGCATGCATTAAGTTGCTTTTTATCTTGCATGAGACTAAAAGCATATTGAATTTAATCATTAAAATATTAATCATTCCAAACTTTTACCTTAAATCCCTTATGGCAGGTCATGCTGACCCCGAACATGCAAGGTATTATCATGGCTATAGGTAAAGCCAGGAATGTTTATGACAGGTGTGGGCCAGAAGCAGGGTTCTTTAAGGTACAACTAACATTTTCAACTTTTTCTCCTCTGACTTGTTAGACATACCTTCTCACCCCACCTTTTGTGTATTAAGACTGTTCCAGCATTTATAAGTGCTCTTCTATGGCATCAGTCCTCCATTTAGATATTTCTAAATTATATACTTTTTTAGGAAGAAATATCTATAGCTGTTTCAATCTTGATTTAGCAGTATGCTGCCTTGATATTAGTAAACTATACACCTTCATGCATTTTACCTTTTCAATATTAGTAGCAAATAACCTGAAACCTGGATTTGTAATCAATAAGAATATGTATTTTTTCCCTGTTCATAAAAGCATGCCTTCACTAGGCGGTTTGGGACATCAGTGTTTTCATTAAGGGACTTCAGTGTTTAGTTATTTGTTTATTTCAAAAAAAACGTTCTTGTTTTGTCTTCCTTAAAAGATTTTTAGTAAATCCAATTCACTTTCTTTTAACTTCGTTGATGTCAATATTGTTTATTTATGCAGTGTTTTATTACTAGGAATTGGATGGGAGGCTCTTTGTGGTTGTTAGTCTTCAGTATGATACTAGATTTAAAAAATACATCAGTTTTCTTAAATGAACAAAGTTCTGAGCATTTCTAGCTCATAATCTTTTGAATTTTCAGAGTATTAGCAAGGGAATTTCTTTGACATGATGTAAAATCCTCTCAAATGAGATTTTTTATGGGTGGTGATGTGGGGGAGAGTTTCTTGCTTGCCTTTGAGTAGCATTCTGTTTCCTATTTAATTTTTATGGCTCAGTTACACTGAAAGAAAACATTAAAAATACAAAAATGAAGCAAAACAAAAAACTTTTTAGTCTCTTGGTAAGGGAATTGAAATCTCGTGTTCTTTTTTTTTGTTATTTATTTTTAAATGGATATTTTGACAAGTGTTATGACCAGACCATACTGCATTTGTTTCCATGGTTGTCTCTGGACTCGGTTGTCATGACTGCACTCAGGCAATGGAGAGACACCTGCCATAGCCTTTGTTTAATGACATACGTTTTACTTGCGATTCAGTGCTATGTTTTCAAATTTCTCACTTAATGAAAAGCTTCATTTTTTAATTACAAAAAAAAAAGTACTCATTTGATCAAATCAAACTTTTTACCAGAAAGGTTAATTACATTATTTTATTTTAATTTTTTTTAATGTGAAGAGTATTTTGGTGAGTTTAAAAACAAAATAGGAATTCTGATCAAAATTAAAATAAAAATAATAATTTCTTTGGAATTATCAAAGAAATGCTCAGTTGATTTTTTTTTTTTTATCTTTTTACTTTTGAATGCTTAAACATTTTTATGTCGACATGGGGGGGGGGGGGAGACAAGATTTGTCTTTGAGAAAATGTTATTAAAACTAAATTGTTGTAGGGTAGGAAAGTCTCCTTTCTCATTTTCTGCTGACTCCTGTTAGAAGCAACTTAGAACTGGTGGAACATGCTTTGCTTTTTGAGTAATACATTAGTATGGATGTTTGTGGATGAAGTGATTCTACTTAGTACCAGATTTCATATTTTGAAATGTATCAGGTGAAATCCCGTGTTACTGTAGAAGCTTCTGTGATATTTCTTATACTCTGTTTTTTCATGTGTTTGTTTTTTTATAAAATTAGTGTTTATAAAAGATTGTGGTTGTTTTCTATGATGTCCTTGTTTTGGTGTAATGCAGGTAGAACCTGTTTGATATGAGTTGTTATTGCCAAAGTTTGATTCCCTCTTTAGATCTCAGACTTCAGACATAACTAATACAAACCAACTAAGACGTCTATTGATCAATGACCTCTTGCTGTCGTCCTTCTCTAAACTTTATAGGCAGTTCCTTGTAGTATGTTTGCCTTAAGATCTTTATATATATAACATTCTCTGTGAGAAAAGTAAAGCTTATGATATTTCTTTCTACCACCCCTTTTTCCTATATCCAGTTTAAATAAATAGTGTTGATCTTCCTTTGCATATAGGATTTACGAATCTATAGCATAGCATTTTAAATTTTGCTTAATATGTATATGAAAATCTAAGTTTCGTGTTGCATTTTTCCCGTTTCTAAATAATTCTCTGAAGAATCAAATGCAAAATAGCAATTGCTTTTTGCTTCTAGCCTACCCCACTAAAGAGGGTTTAATTGCATAGTTATCCATGTTGGTTTGCTAATGGTAGAATGTCTTATCATATAAGGTAATAAAAACTCTATCTGTGGCTTTTGATACGTATTGGTTCTCCCAAACCTCCTTTTTAATGATAATGCATATGATTAGTATTTAAAAATGTTAATGCAGAACGTTTTCTTAAGTTCTAAGGTTCTCCACATATTATCTGTTTAGGCCTGTATGAATAGTATCCTACCCATGTGTTTAGTCTTGAATCACAAGGTTTCTTGGTAGAGGATAGCAGCCCAAATTTCCAAGAGTTAAGTATCAAGAAAATGCTTCTGCTGCTGCTAGGTATTTTAACTTAAAGCAATTTAGAATTTTAAACAGGGTATTTTTCTGGATGGTTTGGAGCTTTATTTTGGCTGTATATCGCATTGAAACTGCTTATGCGTTAACTCGTGTTGCAACTTGATACGTAGTGTTAGCCAGCAATTTGATCACCTCCATATTTTGAGACAGAAATTATGGAACACACTAAGATTTGTCACCTGTCTTTTTTCTTGTTACTCTTATTCATGCTCTATAGTTTCAGTGAGTAAAATCTAGTGAACATAACAGATGTGGTTCATTAAAATCTAATATGCTGGCAAACTAAACTCTTCTGATGACCTCTAAAGTTTATCTAAAATATTCAGTGAGGAGTCCGTCCTGCCCTATAGGAGGCTGATACTAATCATATCAAAGTGTTTTCTTTAGAGATCATACAGTCTGATTTTTGTTGTACATCATTTTCCATTCTGACGTAACGTTTTCAAAACCATACATGTTCATTGAACTTTATGTAGATTGTGTTTTATTTATGTATTTGCATTTCAGCCATGTATTAGGGGTAGTTTTTGACCTTAGGAGATTTTAGAAAATTTAATTCAGTAAAATGTCTGAAATATTATACTGCTTTTAGACTGTATATGCTTAAAGAAACTTCACTTCATCAGGAAGATGTAGAGCAAGATTGGGATTGTTTCTGAAATAAAGGTCTACCTGGATTTTTGTCAGCTTTAGCAGGGGAACAACCTTATATTTGTCTGTTTTTTTGTAATTTAGACTTGGTGGGTGGGATTGTTAAAAGTGATTTTGTAGCCAAGTGTCCATGGGAATTATTCTGTTAGTGTTGGTGAAGTTTGAGTTAAAAGCGACAAAGAATAATATCTATTTTTAAAATTATTTAGGCAATTAAATTGGAATATGCACGACTGCTAAAATTAGCCCAGGAGGATCCACCACCTGAATGTGATTATCGTTTGCGTCATGCAATTGTTTACTTCATCCAAAACCAGGCACCAAAGAAGATAATTGAGAGAACGTTACTGGAGCAGTTTGGAGATCACAATCTTAGCTTTGATGAAAGGTAATAAGAGCAGCATGTCCCACTTCCTGTGCTTGTGAGTGTTCTGTGATGTGTAAAGATGCTACTTTATATTCAGATAGGGTGTATAATAGAGGTAAGAACAGTGTGTGTGTGTTTGGCTTCATCGTCTAGTTAATAGCTTGAAAGTATAAAATGTATGGAAGAACAATTTTATATATTAAAAAAAAAATCTTTATAAAAATCTCTATTAAAAAGAATAAACAAGAAGTTAGGTTTTTATTATATGAAGTAAGGAAAAATGCTCAGTGTTGCTCATGATTGCGCACAGTTCTCTGTACCTTGTTTTGAAACACTGAAATGAAATCTGTGTTTCTTCAGTGGCCTAAAGGCCAGCAGTAGAGAGCAAAGTCTTAAAAAGGGACAACAGAATAGATGGGTAACTTATCTGAAAACAAGACCATGTCTCTTATGCTTGAAATTCCATATATTCACTTATTTAAAACATAAAAATTGAAATGTTGAGAATGTTAGTCTGATTTCTGCATATTGACAGTTGTAAAATCTCTGAATCCAATCCTCTAATTTTACTTTGGCAAAATAAACATAGCGGAGCTTCAAGCCACCTGAAATTTAAATTAGAAAGAAAAACTAAGTAATGTGGCAATTTAGCAAAATAAAAGAAGTAATTCTTTAAATAGCACAAGCATTCATCACATGTACTTCAAAAGTATGCCTTCCCCTGCTGATTATACAATGCATATTATAAAGCACATTTTCCATAATGTTTCTATACTGTTTTGCATAAGGCTATAGCCTATGAGGTTGCTGTCTTTGTATGGATAATATCCTTTGCAAATTTCCATCTTTCATGATTTCTTGTTGCTTTTCATAAGGTGCCGTAACATAATGAAAGTTGCTCAAGCTAAGCTTGAAATGATAAAACCAGATGAAGTAAACATGGAAGAATATGAGGTCAGTATTTCTTATGCTGTAAATGAAACTGTAACGTGAAATAACTATGAATAATCAGAATTAATCTTAACACATTTCTTTTTGTCTTACCCTGAGAAGTTGAAACTAGTTACTGAAACATCATTTATTTGCAGGAAAGCTTCTCTGACCAGTTGATATAAAGCTTTTTTTTCTTCCACATCTGTAATTCCAAGGTCAGATATGACTTGAGCCACAGATAAACGTCAAATTCGAGCCTGTCCTTACTCCTTAACACGTCTTGATGTCACTAGCAGTATTTCATAATTTAGCACCACGTGAGCCAACTGGCACTGTCTAGTCAGAAAGTGCTGGTAGTGAAGGAGTGAAAGTAGTCTTAAGGCCAGCCTTATGCATCTCCAGAAATGGGTCACAGGCATCAGGGTCACATTTGTGTTTTTCTTCCAGCTGTTTTTGCAACCATTCCCATTCTTTTATTAGCACCAGGTTCTTTCATTTGCCAAGACCATATGTAACCAGCTTATGCATTTAATTTTTCCTTCTGTGCTACCTACAAAAACTTTGAAAGAAGAAAGGAGCAAATCCCAGATACTAAAGAACCACGACTTATATTTGCCAAAGTACTTCATCTCATATATAAAGCTAATTCTGTAGCTGGTTTTACATCAGCTTCAACTCTGCATGATACTCTTCATTAAGGCCTCTGAACAGGGGTTATTTATATCCTAGGCAGCTTCCAGTGCACCACTTAAACCTCATTGTTATGCTTGAAAGTCCCAACAGCTTGTTCAGAAGGACCATCTATGGGAGTAATCTTCCCTTCAACAAACCAAGTGAAAAATATTTACTTGTCATTTCTGTTTACCAGGTTTAGGACCTACGGGAGATGCTACTACATTTAAATGCCCTCTCCACGGTGAGGGGAAGGGACTCTCATAGTAGGGTTTCTGTTGCGTTTTTTTTGGCTGTGCAAGGCTCAATTTCTTCCTATTTTCTGAACGGCCTTGCCACTTAAACCCAATACAGTTAGACAAGTAGAGTAACAATCCTGGACTTAGCTTTAAGTGAGGGGGTGAGGGAGATCATCTGTTCCCCTGCAGATATATGTCGCCTTTTTAGCTCTTGAGGCAGATATCTTTGGAGAAACTACAGACTTGTATCACAAGTTGCCCTGTATAGGGAGTTGTCATTTTGTGGAACCTTTCTCATGCTCTTTGTGTTGAATCTTTAAGTGGCTATGTATTATGGTATTTTGTCACTTATTTAGTCCTTAACGTGCAACTGAAAGTTGGCTGCTAAATGGACGCGAGAACACCTTTCTCCCTTAGAGCATTTTTTCTTGTAAAGCGTATCAGTAGTCACTTTGTATAAAATGGTGATGCAGTAAATAAATGTTGTGCTCCAATATAAACATCTCCATGGTCTGAAGTACTCAACAAGACACTTTGGATTTTTGTCACTTCCAAATTAATGTATTCAGGCTTTTTCTCTGTCTTTCTTACACTGAAATTTAAACTTAATTTTAGCGCATAAAAATGCTTTCTAACCCTTTCTGAGTAAATAACTAAGTATAATATAGAGAAGAAAAGTGGCTATTAGCCTCTTAGTTTTTGAGGGGGGGCGGGGAACAATTCCCATAATTCTGACTGTGATTCTCCAAAAATGCCTTGTGTTCTTTTCAATTCAAATGGCAATGCATTCTGTTTAAAGAAAAAAAAAATCTCATCTAGGAATATTTTAGGAATTTAAGAATCTTACTTTCATTGAGGGAGGGGGGATTCAGACTGACTTTTCCCACACGCAAGCTTACTGGGTTTCCTAATCACTTAATGTGAATGTTCAGCACTGAAGTGTGTAAAATTGTATTTCATGTTTGTGGATGAAATTCTATATACCCTTTCTTATATGCAGAGATGGCATCAAGACTATAGAAATTTCAGGGAAACAACCATGTTTCTCATGGTAGGATTGGAGTTTTTCCAAAAAAAGAGGTAAGTGGTAGTATAGAACTCAAATGTGGTAGAGTGATCTGAAGGCAAAATGTAACATTGATAAAGTAAAACAATTATTAAGAATTGTTTAATATATTCTTCATTTTATTTACAATTTACTCAGTTTCACTCAACCTTCTACTTTTAATCTCCATTTCTTTGCACCTTATCAAGCAATGGATTCTTTTCAGTGTCCCCACATGCACCTGTATTCCTCATTCTCTCCTACTCTGAGTGCTCTGGGTATCCCTCAAACATAAAAATCTTTATTCTCTGGCATCACATGTGCACATATATCTATCTGCTTTTATCAATAATCACTGCTAGCCAAGTCCCTATATTATCCTGTCTTTTTAATGGGATTCCCAGAGAAGCAAAATTTTGCCTCCTGCGTTTGTCGGAGCCAAAATTCCACTCATGATGGGCTTTAAAGATCAGGAAAAAAAAACACCACATATTTGAGGAAAGTTATCACACGTTATTATCATAGTTATGGCTGATTCTTCTTAGCTCTGTGTGTCAATGTTAATTCATTCCCTTCTCTTTTCCTACCAATCCAGAAACTATATCAAACTGGTGACATTAATGTATTTAATTCATTACAGCAAAAACTTATACTGTGATCAACTACATGTAACAAGGATGGAAATAACAGGATAAATGCCTCAAAGCATTCTACAGGAGAGAGTCTTTGAAAAAGCACTGTTCAAAACTACCTCTTCCTCCCATCCCCAGTCAAAGGGGGGGCGGGGGGGCTAGCAGAAAAATATTCAGTAGTATTCAGTAGCTGACATCTGTTGTATGAAAATTGAACTGTCACATGATAAAAATGTTTAATTGTGGAAAAAAATAATTGTTGGCAATCACTGATATTCATAATACAATATGTAGGGGAACCAAATTTAGTTTGTTGACTCTGTGTTGTGCAGGAAATTGCTTCATATTTCTCTTTCTTGTCTTGTACGCTCCCAATGAAAATAGGCCCAAACAAACAAACAAAAAAGATAATTCAATACTACTTATCTCTCTTGTAAGCTATGTTTTTATGTAGTGGCTAACAAAATGAGCTCATAACCTTGTTTTTGCACCATGTAATAAATAGTACATTCACTAATACTCTAAATTAGCATACACTACTTTGTTAGTATTGAACAGCTTGTATACAAAGGTTGGTCAGAAGATTGCGTGATTTATTTGATCAAATAATCAGTCTGATATTGCTGGATGCCTTAAAGGGGCAAAAATATCACAGCTATCAGTGTGATATATAGGAATCCTCCTTGTTTCCCTTGGAAATTGTGCACGCTCTGAGCTTAAAGTTCCTCAAGTACCTTGGCATCGGGACTCCAGGATGGCAGCTTTAATTGGAAAATTGCAGTGTTTTCACTAATCTGCTTCTTACTGTAATATATTCTGATTGGGCTGGGGGAGGGAAGCACAGGTTTCTCTTTATTCTGAACAGTATTTTTGGTACGGCTATCTAGTTGATTGGCAAAATTAGGATATTTTTTACCAAACATCTTCATAATTTAGAAAACAAGTGTATAATCACTAGTCTTAGATTCTTGTATTGGTAAGAAATTAAAATAAAATCTAATCAGACTCATCTAACATCCATTAAGTGTAGCGTTCATTCCTTTTGGCAATAAATGCCATTTCATAAATGCTTCAAGTGGTATTTAATACAAAGACACAAAGATTAGAGTTGAGCATGCTTAGAGAATAGGTGAGGATCTGGGTATCCATTGGCTGACTTTAAAGGCATCTATTGCAATTACACTTCTGTGTTTTCCAAATGCCTGAGGTATTTTTTGAGGTTCAGATCCCGTACACTCTAGAGGTCAATGCTAATGACCTCTATGGTCATTAGCATTATGGTCATTAGGTCAATGCTAATTTTCAATATTCTGAAAACAAGACTAAATTGATGGACTCTTCTGATCTCCTTTCAATATTCCCTTAACTCTTAAATCATAAAAATGTAACTTTAAAAATATTTATGAAAACATAGACTTCCATAATTGAAACATGACTGTCATTAACAGGACTGTCTTGAGGCTTTTTTTCAGAAACCTGCTTCCCTCAGTTGACTAACTTTTCTTATTTTAAATAACACTAATTAATACCTTGCAGCACTCAATCTCTAGATGGAGCCAAAAATTGGCCTTTACCCAGGTAGTCTGATTTTCTTACCAGTGCTTTGTGGAGCAAACACAAAATCCTGCACCTTTTCCAAAGTCTATACCCAGTGAGCTCCATAATTCTGTGAGCAGCTTTACTGATTTTAAGTTCAGAGGGATTAAGTTCAGGCTTCACAGACTGGAGCTTATATGCACTTTATATGTGAAAAGGTAGCATCTGTTTGCTTAATTTGAATCATAGTAATATTCCTCAGATGCTCAAGACACAGAAGGCCTCTGAGCTTGGCTTTACAGTAATGATCATTTAAAATGACTTACGTTGCTGTTAGATAGCACTATTGCTGGTTTGGGGAACAATCATGCAACTAGAGGACAAAGCAGGAAAAGAGGGATTGGGAAATAAGGCCGCTGCCAGGAGCACGTTTTTAATTTGGATCAACTGAGTTGTTGACGCTGTTAATTCAACCTGTGGTTTCACAAGTAACTGTACCAAGAATGGAAAGGGAGAAAAGGTCCTGCTCCTCTGGCTTTGTATCTTGCAATCCCAGTTCCTTGCGGTCATATTGTGCAATATGTCCCCGTCCTCCTACGTTAACTTTTCTGCTGTCCAGTCACTTGTGTTGGAGGTTACTGCTATGTAGAGTTTTCATGGACAGGAGAAATAGACTTGAGAAGAGGGCAACAGGACTTGTTACTTTAATGAAAAGTTTTGTATTTTGAGGACAAGAAGGTGGAGACTAGTGACTGTATATACGTAACGTATTACTCAAGTAGGAAATATTTAGGATTACAAGAAACTATGATGGAATGGCCTTCTCATGGTGGAAAAAATAACTTCACAGTAGATTCTGAAATTCTGGTGTTGGGGTTCATCTTGTTCCTCCAAGCAGAGATATTTGAAGGTAAAGCTTTCAGTAGCCATTGCTATTGCAAGTAACCTTTTCCCTTCTTTTTATGTTGTCTTGTTGGGAAGCCTTATGTAAGTCTTGAGTTTGCCTACTTTAGAAAATTCTGACGTGTATTTTTCATGTATCCTATACGCTTTGTGTTCTCACACATAATTTTTAGCCACTTCTACTAGTTTGGTGTTTTGGTAGTTTAAGCCCTAACCTTGACCTTCCATTTTCACTAGGAGTGCGTAATGTACTATTCCTCTAACACTCCATTAGAAAACTTCTGTTTCTACGTTATTCTAGTTGTTTGAACAAAATAAGATTTCTAACTGCTTGTTTTTAGGATAGTTGCCTGAACTTTTTTCAGTGGCTGTCCATCATAACAGGCTTTCTGCAAATCAGAGAATTAACGCTTTAAGGTGTTTGCTGAAAATGGTATGCAGCAGTGTGAGGGGAGATGATTAATCAGAGCATCATGAGATCTCTGATTATTAATTATTAGGTTCTTAGATCCTCTGTTACTCATTCTTTACCAGTTAAGAATGTATTTATTTTCTGCATTTAGATTAAAGGCAGAAGTGCCGATAGAGTGCTGATATTTCTGATTTTGAAATGCCGTTGTGGCTTCTTCCATCACTTTAGATTTCAGTAGTCCAGAAAAACTTAAAGTTAGTGAGGCTAAAAGTTCACAGTTTATTTTTAGAAATAAGGTGACGGCTTTAATTCTTATTTGCTAAGGCATAAAATGCTATCAAGATAATAGCAACAGAAGATCAAATCTGATGTGACATAAATGCATGCAGGAAAAATTAAGTTTTCTTGTATACCCAAAGCTAATCCAAAGCCATTTATGAAGTGAGTGAAACAATACAGATTTATTTTAGTGAGTTTTGGATCAGACTTCATGTTGAAGTGATCTAACCTGATAATAAAATACATTGTTATAATGTGCGTAAAAGAAGAAAACGTCTATTAAAAAAAGCAACATTATGAAAAGATGGGTGGGGAGGTGAGGTTTTACATTCAAATGAGTAAGTTACCTATCCTTTGAAGAGCACAGTAGTTAACTTGAAACAGGTGGTACCTGGATTTGCATCTAATTATTTTGTTTCTTTACTTTGCTTTAGCTATATGGAAGCCTTGCTCTACCTTATCTATGCTTACCAGAATAACAAAGAACTCTTGTCCAAAGGCCCATACAGAGGGCATGATGAAGAGCTGATATCTCACTACAGACGAGAATGTTTGCTAGTAAGTGAAGGGTGAAGTATGTCTCAAAAGTTGGATTTGCTGCATAGCTTTAACAAAATGAGCTAGTAGACAGTGTTGCCATAATTTAAAAACAAAATAAAACCACCTTTCATTAACAAATTAATACTTTAAACTTGTGTAGGAAAAAAATGAAGAAGTGTATGTAGGAAGCATAAAAAATGTATTACTTTTTTTTTTTTTGTATAATCAGTTTCTTTATCATTGTAAAAAGTGTTCATGCTGCCATTGTGTCTGGTCTAGGTAGGAACAGCAGTTGACAGCGTTGGTGGGTGAACTTGCAACATTACCACAGTTGGACAAGGACACAAATATTAGAAAAAGTTTCCATCAGGAAGTGAGGTTTTTTTCCTTGATTGTGTCACTTTTTTTTAAGCAATGGTGAAAAGAGGGAAGAGCAGGTGGTAGGACCTCAGTCTTTAAAAAAAAAGCAGCTGCAAAGTTTGAGTTGGCAGGTATCAATCGAAGTGGCCTGAGGAATAGCACAAAATCAAATGGTTTAATAGAGTATATTTATCGTTGCTGTGAATGTTAAAGCTCAACTGTTGTTATTGCAAATTTGCCCTAAGAAAATCAAAAACTGCTGCATGGTAAAATGTGAAATGCTGTATACTTAAAGGCTTTCCTTTTTTGTGGTGGTACGTGAAGAAACTAAATGAACATGCTGCAGCACTGTTTGAATCAGGAGATGATCAGGAAGTAAATAATGGCCTGATCATTATGAATGAGCTTATTGTCCCATGTTTGCCATTACTACTGGTGGATGAGATGGAAGAAAAAGATATTGTTGCTGTGGAAGATATGAGAAACCGTTGGTGTTCATATCTTGGACAAGAAATGGAACGTAAGTAATTTATTTATTAAGGTAAAAGGCTCTTATGTGCTCCTGATTTATTTATTTTTTAAAATGTATTGGCTTTGTTTTCTTGAAATGACCCAGTATATTTTGTGTCTTGGTAAAATATTTTGAAATACACTGACTTTTGAATAATCCTGCACACTTTTAAATGAAGAGCAGTTTTTCCATACATAGTAGTGGGGTACTGCAATATTTTCCATATATAGCAATGTCCTTAAAGGAAAGATGTCCTTTTCTTTTTTTTTTTTTTCCAAGTGGAAAAACATTCATGCTGATAGACCATTTGAAGGGGCATTTATGTTAAGGTATTGCTAGGAACCAGTGTGTCCTAGTTATTGCTGAAGCACCTGAAGAAAGTGAATTATTCCAAGTAACGCTCCCTGTTCCCACCCTGGGTGGGGGGGAGTTAGTTTGGGGCAGAAAGAGGAAAATTCCACCTGCAGATATAAACGTTTATGGTTGTTTTTCTTATTTTCATTTGCAGCTAACTTGCAAGAAAAGCTGACAGATTTCCTGCCAAAACTGTTAGATTGTTCTACAGAGATTAAAGGTTTCAATGACCCGCCAAAGTTACCCTCCTACTCCACACATGAACTGTGTGAAAGATACGCCCGAATCATGATGTCACTCAGTCGAACTCCAGCTGATGGAAGATAAATTCTGCAGCCTTCCTGAGCACATTGTATAAACTTTTTTAGTTCTTAAACCTTGCCTTCCTGTCACAGGGTTTGCTTGTTGCTGCTATAGTTTTTAACTTTTTTATTTTAATAACTGCAAAAGAGAAATGACTGTACAAACTTTAGCCAGACTGCAAACAATTAAAGCTGAGAATCGCATGGCACTCAGTCGTTTCAACCAGAATTGATGCAACATGCAAGTCTGATCATTACGGCAAAACTGCTTTTTTGCCACTTATCTGTTACAGTATTACTTTGCTTTTATCTTAAGATCCTTTACTTTATCAACAGCTGTCTGGATCATTTTGTGACTGCAACTACTTTAAGTGTCCAGTGCTGTGTAAATACATGGTACTTGGTAGCTTGTAAATGAAATGAAAGAATAAAGTTTTATTTATGGCTACTTCTGTGTTTGCAAGCAAATACCTTGTGTATTAGTGTAAAATACGGGTATTTTTAGAAGAGAGACAGTATATTGGTGGGTAACTCAATTTTTTAGACAAGATTCTTCAGGATTTATGGCCAGTTTAGTTGCAGGTAGTCAAAGATTACTATATGTGAATATATTGAATACCTGTCACGGTATTATACACTGTTTTTTTGTATATTCTTTTCTGATCTATGTGATACTGCACCTGAACACTTTGGCATGTGTGTGGCCATGCCACATCTATTCTGATGGCAAGGACTGGCTTCTGAAGCAAAACAAAAATGGCACCTTCCTTTTCTTCTTAGAAAAAACAATGAAAAAAAAAACTATTTTCAGTAGAACTATGACAACTGCTGTGCAAAATTTTTAGAAATTGATTTGAGTAGAGGAAATTCAGATTTTGAAAAAATGGACTTTGTGAATCTTAAGGGTTAATTAGGGGGTTGGTTATTTTTAATTGGTATTTTAGTTATGTAAGTGACCAGAAATAAAACCTTTCATTAATTCCTTACTTGAAATGAGTTGCTGTTGTTGCAACAAAGTATCTCTGAAACCTTATGTGTGTCCTAATTAAATTTCTGTTGGAAGTGAAAGATCTACAGGGCTTGTTTTGTAGAACTCAAATACTGTCTGGTTTTAATGAAGAAATTTAATTGTTTTGTGGAAAAAGAAATGTAACGTGTCCTTAAATAATCCTGTTACCTGACACTATTTTGATTCCTATTCTTTATAGAGAAGATTTTGTATTAGAACAGTAAAATATGTGAATATTTGTTTGTATGTTTTATTGGAGCAGCACCCAACTTCTTATTACAGGCTTTCAAGTGGAGAATATTCTAATTTCTGCTAACAAAATAACACAGAGGGAGGGAAAGATTGATTGAATTCAGATCACCTAGAGGTGTAGTGGGAATAAATGTAGGCATCTCACATGCAAGAAGAGGCTGAATTCACTCTTAGCACATGTCAGTCTTGAAATTTGTTCACTCTTGAGATACACTGGATTGTATATAGAGTAAATAGAATGTGGGCTTCACTTCAAAGTTTTTTTCAGGGGTATTTTCCTATTTTAGGACAGTACTACTCAGGAACCTTTTCTTTTGTAGGTATGAGTACGTCTATGAAATTTGACCTTTCAAGGAAAAAGATACACATATTATGAAAAGGGTTAAGATGCATTTTAAAGGATGTCACATTTTGCATCTGTTTCATTTCCATCTGAATCTGAATAATATGCCTACTTAGCATTATGTATTTTTAAACAAGGTTTGGAACAGATTAAATTTGTCCTTTGCCTTTTTAAGCAATGGTAAAAAAAACAATTAAAAGTGAAAGAGGACTTTAATTTCTTTATTGCTAACAGGTTTTGAATTCAAATGTTTGTGAAAAATTGTAAGGAAAACTCCCCTCTAACCCTTCAGGAACCAGCTAACCTCAGCATCTGTTTAATCTCCCATGACAAACACAGGAGAAAAGGCACTCTTTCTAAGGTAAAAAGAGGAAGAAAATATTTCACTTGGGAAGAATATGTAAGATATTTAAATTATAAAGATGTAAACAAGGACAAGATTATTATTATTATTTTAGTTTCAGCTTTTTCAGTTTCTTTTCAGTTTCTTAGCAAGCAAAAATAATCCATCATAGGTCATAATACATGAGATAAATATGTATTAATTTTCTAATGACTGTTGAATTTTGAGTAGAACTAAGAAGATCTGTCCAGTAGAGTAGAAGTAAATATATATGTATTTTACTATTTTGATATCTCTTAAGTATTCTGTATGGATCTAAACATTCAGCTAAATCATTAACATACTATATTGTCTTAAAAGGTAGCTTCTTTCACTGAAATAAGAGAGCTTGGATTCACAATGCCTAGCACAACTGTTGAAGGTAGTAGCATACGATTCATTTGGCTTCCTAATAATGTGTATATTTTTTTTCTCTTCAAAATGGAAAATGTGGTATTTTTGAGGCTGTTTCAATTATACAGGAATTCACTTTAAGGGAATTTAACCCAAACTTTTTTATAAAGCACCAGGAACTAAATGCAAGGGTATTTTTTTTTCCAGATTTTGCGTCATACAGTGGAGGACCCTGAAGACACTGCAGTCTTTTTTATGTACCTTTTTGTTTTTCCTCACTCACATGACTTCTTTTTAGGTGACCTGTAATATTGTTGCACATCCATTGATATTTTGGTAGTATCGGAAATCTTGTTGTTCCTAGTTAAAGCTGTGATTGCAGATGTTAGCTCCAGCCTAGAAGACCATGAGCAACAGGAGAATGAATGTGAACAAAGAGGACTGATGGAGTGAATATGTATTTGTTAGAAATGATCATCTTGAAATCACTCCAGACACAAGGGTATAGACTAGTACTTCATTACTGAGTCACCATGGCTTTGTGGACAGATGTACTTTAACTGCAGTGAATGACTGATACAATGAACTGATTTGCTCTAGAAAGCGTGAGGTGTAAGCACAGTCAAAAGCATGTTTCACATTCAAACATTAAAAAACAAACAAAACAAAACAAAAAAAAAAAAACACCAACGGATAATGTCTGTATTACACCTAAATATCTTTCAGATTATTTTTAGGCTACTCTGACATGCATGTGAAAACCGCTGCTCCAGAAAAGTACCTGGAGTGAACAGTAGCACACAGGACAGTCACACAGGACAGACATTGTCCAACGAGTAAAAAAAAAAAAAAAAAAAAAAAAAAAATTTTGTAAAGACAGATGATGGTGATCGTTCATATTCTTCCTTTTGTTTCTTTTCCTTCAAAATACAGTGAATACACAAATGTTTGTGGGAGGCCTTATATAAAGAAAAGTTAAGAATGTTGTTGAAAGAGTGTACCGCTATATTATATACTGTACCAAGTATATAATAAATCGACTAATTTATGCAGCATTTTCTAACATGTATGTACATAAATCTTTTAAATATATATTCTGTTTTTGTCTAGAATGATTAAAAAAAGGGGGGAGGGAGGGGGAGTATCAGTCATGGCATTGCTCCTTGAATGGAGATTAATAGATACATAAAAGCTCTTATCCAAAGAGGTCTTTTAGCAAAATGTGATAGGTGGAATCTCTTCCCTTTTGAGTTCTTTCAAACAAAACAGAATTCTTTTTCTTGTGACTGATATCCAGTTTTCCTCTATGTATTATGTCCCTGAAGATCTTTTGAAATCCAAGGCTTGATGGATGAGCTTCTAACTGAAAACACTCTAATTCATGAGGATCGTTATGAATTAAGATTGTTATAAGGATCGTTGCCTCTTTGTAGGCAAACGAACAGTATCGGTATTCATCTGATTGTGTTTCCATCAGCAGAACCTTCCTGCTTGGCTTAGCTCTTTTATTTCAGTTTTGATTCTTATGGGAGCCAAGCCAAAAAGCTTTGGCAAACACATGCTTTTTTTTTTTTTTTTCTTCTTCCCCTAATTCCATCCATTGCTAATGTACATGTGTACTCCAACTTTACTGTCATGTCTTTAAAATCTTGAACTTGGTTAGGAACTTCTTTCTCCATTGAGATCTTCCCTGTAAGTCACAGACAGAGACTCTCGCTTCCCAGAAACGGCTTCTTGAGGCAGTACTTGGAGAGAAGAGCTTGGCTTGCTTCCTGGTGGCCAGAATCAACCCAAATCCCCTTCTCACAGACTGGGAAATAAGTAGTGAGATGGGCTTATTTTCAGGATAGTGTTCACTGCTTGGATTCATTATCAATATGAAGGGTAAGGCTCATCCTGCGTCTTTCCCTTCATATCTTAATTGAAGTATTTCTCAGATAAAGGTTTTGGCTCTATGTTACTTTCATCCTTGTTTTTATTTTTTTATTTTTTATTTTTTTCCTCCTGCCCTGATGCTGCATGTCGCTGGAATATCCACTTTCCAGGATTTCTAGTTTGGTTAATATTTACTTTTACATTACCTTGTCTAACCACCGTGTCTTCGTTACCAGGTAGAACTAGTGGTATGGAACCAGGATTTTTCTGCTTCCATTGCTGCTGCTTCTGCTTCCGTCCCCTTGTCAGTGTAAACTCTTCGTGAGTGTAAACTCATTTCCCCTCTACAGGTACCTGAGTTCTTTCCGTGGAACTGCTGTGGTGTGTATGTATATGTAGGATCTCTAGATAAAATGCCCCAGTCCGCGCACGTACCTTCTGGTAACACTCAGTATTTGAGAGGCTGAGTGTTTTAGCAGTGTGAGGGAGTATCATAGTACTATATCCAGGTTTATGAAGGTTGTAGATGCTGTGCCTAACATTGAATTTGATCTTCATGCTTTGTCTAGAGCTCTTAAAATTGTAGTCAAACATAGTCTTTGGCAAAAAGCTGCTCTTTCTTGCTGTGCGGGTTTTAGATGGTATCCACATATTCCCTACCCTATGTGTGTTCTGTATCCAGGTATATCCTATTGCTTTGTGAGATTTTTTTCCTCATTATCTGTGTTTTAGTTCTCTGAATCCATTTGTATTTCATGGACATGTAGTCAACATGTAGAAAACAGTAATTGCTGTAGGCTTCCTTCAAGGAACAAAATGTGTATTTTGTCTGTGACCTTAATCTGTGTGGGGAGTGGTGCTACTTTTTGGGGGCGGAGGGTGTGTGTGTTCTTTTTGTTTCTATAGATAATATGGGATTATAAATTGGAGGGAATTACTACATAAACATAATAAACTTTTATATGGACTAGGACAAAAAACTTTGTCATGTAAGAAGTTCTAAGAAAAATAATTCAGAATTAAGTAATGCAGTTTGAAAAAGCTCATGTTTTTTCAGGGGACGGATTAGAGAGTTAGGTTTTTGAGAGAAACCTTTATGTAACTGGAAATCTTATAAATTTTAATAGCCCCGCATAATTTATTCTTGTAAGCTGTTTAGGAAGCTTTTTTGGAAAGTTTTTTTTTAAGTTTTGCATTTCATGAAGCAGATAGCTTATGAAAATAAATAAATAAAAGAAGAGGGGAAAAAAAGAAAAGAAACATACCTTCCCCCAAAATAAAACGTTAAAAAAAACAAACAAACCCAACAACAACAACAACACTTTTTTGAGGGAGAGATTATTGTTTTTGGTATTCTGAGTTGAGTTTGGATGGTCAAAAGTCTTACCTCCTTCCTTCTGTGCTCATGGTTTATGTTTAACGAGTAAGTTCTGCTTTGGAATGTGTATAATCACCACTTGAATTTTTGAAGGAGAATTTGTTATCTTCAAAACCTTTGAATTTGAGATTAAGACCTGCCCCATTGTATTTGCCACAGACAAGTGTTCCACTTCCAGCTGATGGTGATTCTAGTTTGTCAGGGTGGTTGTTGCAAGGTATTTGGACAGATGACAGAGAATACTTTGCACTTCATTGGCCATCTCTTGAATGGAGTCCTCAGTATACTTTGCATATGAGGGTTTGTGCTGCTGTGTTTTAAGAACTGAGTCATCATTTTCTCCCCCCCTTTTTGGTCCAGTGAATTTCAGTTATTCAAACGCACTGGGCAACTAAAATAGTACTGCCATCATTACTTTTGCCACTGGATGCCATGATATCTGTGTTTCTAGGCTTCTTAAAATACTTCAGTCCTTTATGCTCTGTAAAATTGTCTTAACTGAAATGGAAAGTGATAGGCCTAATTATATGCACATCATAGTTGACAGAGAAGAGACATAATGATGTTTTCTAATTAGGAACAAAGTAAAATTAAATATTTCTTTTTCCCTTGACACAGTGCCCAACAAGATTTGGAAAGCTGAGTATCTTTTCTAAGAAATAGAAGCTACTAGGTAAATCTGACAAGTCTTAAGGCTGGCCATAATCTCTTAGGGACAACAGATTGCATAGATAAGATGTTTATTCTTCTGTCTTTGTTCTTGAAGTAGGCTAAAAATGCTCACTGAAAACTATTTATGACGTATTTTTATCTTCTCTGTAGTAATTTTATGAGTATTTTTGCTTTATATATATATTTGCTTTAAAGGGGCTTATTTTGTAATATAAATGATGTCAGTTCTTGGTTATAAGCAAAAACAAACAAACAAAAAAACGTATAATGAGTTCAGGCGGCTGTTGTCTATCAGAAGTTCAGTGAATTTGAAAAACTTTGCTGTTACCTCCATCTTACTCACTTGGTAATTACTTCCCCTCTCCTCCCCAACCAAAAACACTTGCAAAACGAAGTAATGGACTCATGGCAGACTATAATGTTCCTCTTTTGGGTGAGAAAGCAGTTGTTTGGCATAGAGTCTTACAATAGGTCTGTCTAACGTGGCCACCGAAGAATGGTAAGCTCTAGCTAAGAGAAGCTTTTAACATAGCCAGTTTAAGCTAGCCTGTTATGTTTTATTTCTGCTATTAAGACTGAGTTTGGTTTTAAATGGTGTGCTGATTGTTATTAATGCTATTTACAAGCCTTCTACAAAAGGGTGCTGTACAAAGAATTTATAAAATGAAGTGCCAGACTATGAGTAAATACTGATGGCTCCCAAGTGCTATAGTCTAAAACATCTTTCCAGAGTGAAAGTATTGTGGAGTTTCATCCCAGTAGAGACCAAAAAAGAAATTAGAGGCATTACCCACCACAGAAACACTCAGATGTGTGAATGAACAGATATTCCTTCAGGATTTCTGCAGAGTGGGAGAGAGTGAAGGCTGCTACATTCTCTCATCTTGCATTTGATCGACCTCATGCCCTTTGTGCAGAAGGTATCTCGATGTAGGTAAAGCTGGATTTTGCCATGAGAGGAGGAGGAGGGCTCCCTTCTGTAGAAGAGGGAGGGGAAATGGGCTTGTTTTGGATGAGTCGGGCGTGCCATTTCAGGAAGCTGGAATAATGTCAGTAGCTGAAAGAAGCCCCCTCTTTTTCTAGGAATTGCTGTCCATATGCCATCCATCCCCTCTATTCCCCTGTGTCACCAGCAGGATGGCAATTCCAGGGCCAGCATGCTGGCAAAGTGAGCGCAGTGCTGATGATCCTATCCACCGGCAGCCTGCATCTTTGGCTGAGTGCCTGCTTCGCTCCTCTCCTCTTAGCGTCCTGCCTAGAAACTTATTTGTCCTCCTTTTTAAGTCCCTTCTGAGGCTCTCTTTTCCAGGATACTAGCCCTGTCAGATAAGGGATGCTCTTTCTTCCTAAATAGTGAAGCGGAGGATCCTATATTAAACTTTAATCCAGCTTGCCGAGGAATCTCAGATATGTTGTAGTTCTGACTGACTCGTGGCAATTTGTCCTTCCTTCAAATTGTATAGCACTTTCAGATTACATCAGCTAGTGCTTATATTTCAGGTCATTGAAGAAGAGACCTTTGTGGGACCCGACTCCTTCCCCTCCCTTCACCAGCAATGCTTCCCCTGGAAAGTTAGTTCCCAGTAACAAGAAACACGTGCCATGATTCCACAAAAACTTCTCTGGAAGGCAAAATCAACTCTCAGTCTTGTGGCCTTCTCAGGCAGAGTTACGAGCCACAAGACTGACGGGACAGCGCTTCTGGAAGTCCGTGTTCCCCCTGGTTAGGTAGCTCCCTGCACAGCCTCGGGCAGTCAGACCTGCAGTAGGCTCTCTGACCCGAGCATGGTGTGCTGCCATACAGTAGTTGTCACGGCTCTCCATGGCAGCAGCAGATGCCCCAGTGGCACGTACAGAAGGGTTGTGTAGGACATTATCAGGTTGCATATAGGAAGCTACTTCTATGTGGTAAGTCCCTGAGTTACACATTTCAGCGTTAAGGTGGGTTTACACCAGAGAAAGATGAATGCTGATGTTAAAATGACTTGAGACAGACTGCAAATGAACACTGATACGGGAAACTGAAACATTTTGTTTTCTGAAAAACCTTACATGGCAACAGCCTGACAGCGAGGAGGAGTACGATACAACTTATCTGAAGTTTCCTATTTGTTCAGTTTTGACCAAACTCTCACATACATGATATTTGAAAAGTTTATATTTCTTATCTGAAATTGTCTGTTTCCCTAAACTAGAAATCTGGAAGTTTTCACCACAACTCTCAGTGACAGTTATATATTTTTAATAGCATTTTCCTGTTAACTTTTCAGCTGACTTATATAGCTAGTCATTTAAAATGATTGCATTAACTTGGATAGCTTTTCTTTGAGTGTATAAATCATGCATATTATTTGCAATGCTTTCATGTTGCAGGTTTTATGGTGCTGATGTTTTGTCTGGACTAGCTTGGTTTACTTCGATGCCTGTTGTAGTTGTGGTGATGTATTTTCTCAGGGGAGAGAGAGACTGCTGAGGCCTGGAGTACACCAGTGCAGCTCTCAGTTAAAGCCGTGAATGCTTTCCTCAGAGACAGAGACTACTGCTTATCTGGTTTTTAACCCCGGGGGAAAAAGACCCCGAAATATTTTCAGCTTCTTCCATCTGTGGAGATGTACACGCAGCAGCGTGCGGCTTTGGGCGAGGAGAAAGCCCAGACCGACGGCTGGGGGCCCTCAGGGTGAGACCCTCTCCAACCTCGGGGCCGCGGGCAGGCACCAGCAGCCCAGCCCTGCGCCTCGGGGCCCAGCCCAGGCCCAGGCCCAGCCCAGGCCCAGGCGGCCCGGGCAGCTCCCGCCGCCCGTGTGCGGGCCGGGGCCGCCCCCTGCTGGCCGCCCGCAGGCAGCGGGGCTCGGCTCCCTCCCACCCGGAGCCTCGTTCGCCGCTTCCCCGGGCAGGCCGCAGGGCCGGCTCCCTGCCTCCCTGCTGGGGCCGCAGCCGGGCGCTGCACGCAGTTCGGGGACGGTGTGCTTCGTGCTTGGACACCTGAGCTGCTGGGGGCGTTAGAAGCCGCCTAACTGCCTAAATCAGAACCAAACAAATTTGTTTTTTTCAGTCACTTTATTTATTTATTTATTTATTTATTTTAGGGCTCATAGACGTTATTTTGTTTTGGCATTTCCTACCTGCCTCTGGCCATAGCAAGGGAAAATAATTTTGCACTTTTTGCTGCTGCCTCTGTGTGAATCACAATTTCTTCCCTTTCTTTCTCCCTAGCCTGGGTTAGAAGTGAGGTGTAGATTTTAATATAAAGCCTCCAGTGATTAGCTGTGGTGCAGTAGGCAGCTTCTTTTGATGGGTTGCTCTCATTGCTGTGGTAATGTCGCCACTCATACTGAACAGCTTTCGGATTTTAAAATGTTGGGAGCACGGCGACTGGTCCTTTTGCTCTGAAACGCACCTTTTGATTTGTACCAATAATGTGGCTTTGGCAGGGTCCATGGGCTTCCAGGAGCATCCCCAGGAACCTGGTGGGGCTCTCTAGAGGGACCCTGGGGTGCCCGTAAACAAGAGAATCAAGGATAGCTTATTAGAAGGTGTTTAAAAGTAATCTGACATATTGTCAACTTAATCTGTCTACCTTGGGGCTGTGTGCTGATAACAGATACAGGATGGCCACGCACTGTAAATCTTTGGGAACTTTGGTGGAGTTTTCTTTACGTTTTTATGAAAACAGTTATTTCAGCTATTTTTTATGATGGATATTGAAGTCTAGCAAGAAAGAGAAGGAACAGTCTGTGGGACAGGGTTTCCGGGCATGCCCAGACCCATTTACCAATTAGCTAGTGGTGTAGTAACTAACTAACAGGCTTCTCACCTGTTTGGAAATACATACATGTGGAGAAGCAACAGTGAACACAAAACGATCTGACTTGGTCAAAGTCATGAAGGAAAAATTCCACAGAGATACTGGACTGAAGAAAATACAATTACTGTCTATAATTTTGGGGAGTGTATTTTAACTGCTACTGTTCCTATCAAATCAGGTAATTTTGACCCAAGATACAAAGGCAGCTGTTTCAAAAATAGCAATTTTGCCTCTGTTCTAGTATGTATGATATTGTCCCATAGCCACCCGTAAGGACTGATGTGTCAGCATCCCACTTGGTACATCAGCTCTGCAGCTTGAGCTCTTCTGCTGTGTTTGAACTTGCTGTGAATGTGGTCTCTTTGCTGTGCCTACCTGAAAACAGGTGGTCAGCAATCTGCAGCACCCTATTTGGTGCCTAAGTAAAAAATGAAGATGAGCTTAATCTTTATTGCGTTCACCTCGTTTGAGATTAAGTAGGCAGACCAAAGATTACTTTAGCTAATTAGACTTTCTAATTGGATTTTAAAAGTTATTAACCTTTTAAATAGGCTCTCCAGAGTGGTATGTCAGCATACACTGAACTAATTTCCAGTCAGCTTTGGTTCCATTTGCAGGGCTGCCAAGCTGGGGGCAGGCAAGGGCCACTTGCTGATGAAGGGAAGATGGGAAAAGAGTGAGGGGCCCTGCTCTGTTGTGGCCAGAGGTGCAGAAGAGCAGTGCTCTGGCTGCTAGCACACGAGTTCGGGTGCTCAGCATGTAATGCTGGTCTGGGTACATTCCCAAAGAGCCTTCTGCATCACTGACCACTAATGAAGCTAGCAAGGGTTTTAGCAGCAGCCTGAATGGAGAAAGAAAACTCTCCCCAAAGAGTTTTTCTGTCCTTTGACTGTCTTGCCTTTGTGCTTGCCCTTCCTGTGGCACATGTTGCACGTTTCTTCATCCCACGGACAAAGAAGAGTTCCTTCTACACAAAACCCTGTGACCTGCATGTTACAGAGAAGTGAAAATGAAAAATTGTATTGGGAACAAAAGTTGCAGAGCAGAGTCCTGTTATTTGCTGGACCTATTGGGAGGTACAATTAGTCTCTTTTGATTTTTGGACTAGGACGGCTGGCGACTTTTTCATTTTTGATGAATTTAAGTTGTGCTCAATGTTTGCTTCTCTTTGTCACTCAATCCCATGTGTGTAAGGCCAGAAGAGCACTGCAAAAGACGACTGTGACAACATGGTAGGGAACCTGGGGTATTTAGATGTACTCATGGTTAAAATCATAAAGATGGATGGAATTTGGGTCTGCTGTAGCACATGTACAAGAGCTTTCCTGTGAGCGTTTCTCCTCTCCACGTGTGCTTTTAGGATTTCTGAAATTTTCTTTCTTCCTTTAACTTTTCAGTGTATGAGGTCATATGGGCAGGAAAGGTTTGTTTACTGAAACTTGCCCTATTAAATAGCAGACAAGTTTGCAGCACAAAATCTCTCTGACAGTCAGTTTTTCTTATATCAGCGTGAAGTTTAAAAAAGACACCGAAACAATGAAGCTCTTAAGACCTGGACTGTCGCATTTTTCTTTCTTGCTGTAATAAATATTCTTCCCCTGCTTGCAAGTCACAGCGCTCTGTGAGAGCTGCAGAGCGGAGGCCAGCACTGGGCCATTTGTGGTGTCAGAGCAGAAGAGCGCTATTTGATGGGTTTTGTTAATGCAGCAGCTGCCCTGTGCTTGCTGCTTCCCCTCCTGCTTTCTTGACTGAAGATATTCTTTTACCTGCTCTGCGGAGCTCTGCCTTTCTCCCTCGGCCATGTCACGCTGCGGATTGCTGGCACCACATCACGCGGCTGTCAGCCTGGTGACGATGGACTTCTGTCATTTTGCACATGGGAAGCTCGAGGGCTGACAACTATCCTCAGCTGCCAGCACGCTCTATCAAAACCTTGGCACTGAACAGAAGGAAATATGCCATACTTCTGGCACTGAGCTTTTCCCATAGTTCCACTTCCAAATGCTTTGCTGAAAAGGAGCAGTAACTTCCTTCGGTTGCTCATTACCAAACACTCAGGGAGCTTGCCGAAAGTGAAGGATGGAGTTGGTGCCTGCAGTCATAGAATCACAGAATCATTAAGGTTGGAAGAGACCTTCAAGATCACCTGGTCCAACCATCACCCTACCACCAATGTCACCCATTAAACCTTGTCCCTAAGCACCACGTCCAACCTTTCCTTGAACACCCCCAGGGATGTTGGCCCCACCACCTCCCTGGGCAACCCGTCCCAATGCCTGACTGTTCAGCTCTCTGATTGCACGGGGCACTGCTGGCTCACTTCTTTGTCCGTTCTCAGGGTGTCACTGCAGCTGGAAGGGCGCAAGATGGTAAAACCTGGGATCATTTTAAACAGCTCCCATTTTGTGCCTTGTTGAGGTAGTACCGAGAAAGACTTTTTTTTACTTTTTTGTATTGTGCTTGGTGAACTGATCCAAAGGATTGTTTGTCAGAGCTTTTTATGCAAATTTATTGGGTTTAACCTGAAGTGAGCAACCTATGACTACCCAAGGCCAAATGGAGATATAGGTTTATTTCCTAAAGGAGTATTTACAGTGCTCAGAGAAGGGAGATCAAAACAGCATTTCTTACAAACTCCAAACAATATTTTACCTTTCCTTACATTACCACTAGATATATGCACGCTTTGTAACAGAATGGAAGTGCAGTAATGTATTATTATTATTATTTATTTAATATTGTCATGGTATGTGTTTTTGTTGATGTTAAGCTGTTTCTAGACTGCTGTGAGATGTCTGTACTTATTCGGTGTCTTGTGTGGTGGAAGTAACCCAGTACAGAACCATCCCCACTTTGTGTGTCAAGGCATATTCTGTGTGGTTCGTTCAGCAAAGTTTAAGCTGTAATGGAAACATTCAGTGGGAACGTGTAGTGTAACTTGCATGGTCTAAAATTACATACACTTGGAAAAATCTTAATAGGATATGATGTAATGAGGAGCTATGAAAGTATGAAACATAGATTCCCACTCTCTTATTCTTGCTCTGAAAGGCTGATTGTACATTGCCTGGAAACATGCTTTCAGCTTCAGAGATGGAAGTATCATCTGTCACAGTTCATGAGCACACCTCCCTAAGCAAATACAGCCCTTGGGCTGTTGGACCTGACACTTGTGGCAGAGAGGGACACAAAATTTGAAGATGTATAGTCTCATTGTCACCTGCTGGGTAGCGCTAACACGTGCATTTGAAACCCCACCAATTGAGGAGGAAAGTTCTGCTGTTAGACAGTGTCCTAACATCATTAGCAATAAAAGTGAATGGCTACCTCAACATCTTCTAGTTTTTAAAGATGGTGGTAAAAGATATGTCCTCCCAAGTGTACAGAAAAGAAGCTGAGCAGAAATAAAGAAAAATAATGTTAGGCCATGTGACTGAAGAATTCATTTCTGATCGGGGTATTGAATCTTACTTATAGAACCATGAGCTTCTAGATAAGCTAGAAGAAAGCCTGAGAGATGTTAAAAATAAGTCCTGACTGCACCATCAAGCCAGTCTTTGTGTTCCTTCTACAGATTAGACGAAGTAGTTGCTGCCCATAGTCTGGAATTGGGCACAAAATGTGTGTGTGTGTGTGTGTGTTCTGATTCTTCCTCCACAAAGGAGAAAATAGAATATACTGCACGCTCAGCAAAAGACAAAAACCTGCAGACTTGCATTTTAAGAATTCTGGATGGATATGAGTTGCTGTAGGATCAGGGTTGTTTGCAAAGACTTGGTGGTTCCATCTTGAAAGCTGATAATCAACACATTTATGTCTGAAGATATTCGTGGCTTTGAAAATATGCAAACAAAATGATTTAAATATTTTTGTTTTCATTTTTTTTGAATATTAAATATTCTTAAACATCACTTTGAAAAGTAATGAAGCAAATAAAAAGTATAAAATAAACTGAGAAATGTATATAATTACTGTTGAAATCCAAGTTTGTAAGTTTTGGAAGGCTATGTGGAACAGAATCACGTTTCAGAGTGTTGCTTAGCCTTCAGTATCTGATATACTCACAATCCAAGGCTGATCTCTGTTCTTCTCTTGGATAACATTATCATCTTATAGGTAATATGAAAGGAAATATTTTTGAAAATATAGTTTTAAGTAGAATAACATTAGTTTTAGAATAACTGGAATGTAAAAATCAATTAAAATTGAGTTTTATTATGCCAATATTAAAATTATTGGAATGTGGGCACCGTAAGGAGTTGCTGAGCTATTAGCTATTTTTGTGCAAAAAAGGAATTTTCAGCCAAGCTTTTTATTTCTGGTAAAAATTAAAGATAAAGGTGAGACTTAAAGTGTCGGTTTCAGCTTCTAGTTTGTACCTTCTTCCCTTAGTCAGAGCCTTTGTGTGTCCCCAGTGAACTGCAGGATTCCAGTGACCCGAATTGTTTTGTGCATGGCTTCTTGCATCACTACCGTAGATCACTGTTTGCATAAACAGCAGCAGCAGCTTGGATACCAGTGCAAAACAGCCTTGTTGAAATGACCATTCGGTGACAACTGCTTCTGGGATCCAGCGTTTAGTCCTTATTTAGTTGTACTTCTCTCCTCCTGAAGGACAGGGAAAAGAGAAAAAAGTCTGCTGTCATCACCAGTGTCAGAATTAGCTGCTTCTAGTTCCACAGCCATAGTAGGTCAAACCACCATGCAAACTCTTCTTGGGAGTAGGTGGTGTAAAAGAATTGAGACAACCCATCCACTGCGATCTTTTAATAATGATAATAATAGTAATAACAATAGTAATAATTTCAATTCCTTCTCTATCAGTAACTTGCTTTAGAAAGTAGTGTTGACTGTACTACTGACATTTCCTCCTCTAGTTCCAGAGTTTTTTGCCCTTTAGATTTCAATGTGGAGAAAAAGAGCACTGTCTTAGGAATCCCAGTTCTGGAAATCCTATCATCTCTGTAATTAATCATGGAAAGCAGAGAACAACATGGCACATATATGTAAAATGTGATTTTCTTTTCCCTCCGCTACTGCAACCCTGACATCTTTTTCTGAAATCCTATTTAGCAATTTGAGGAAAAGTCTTAAGGGCCAGCACAATTCAAATATAAGTTAAAAAGTGTGTATGGAAAGAGTATCGAATTTAGGAAGATATTTAACAACAACGATATGAAGTTTTGCAGATATTACTGCTATTTTTTCCATAACTGGCATTCTGTTACTGGTTGTATGTTATGTAAGTAATATTAAAATTTATTTTAATAAAATAATATTAGAAAATATTATTCTGTTTTCAGAAGTGAATGAAGCACTGAGGCTTTTAAATCTCATTGCTGGAAAAATATCTAGGGTGCTGAAGTTACCTGTGGAGAAATTGAGTAAAGATAAGATGTCCATAGCTGCTTTTTTTTTTTTTTTTTTTTTTTTTTCTCCCAAAGCTGATCGTCTTCTGTGAAGTTCTCCATAGTCGGGGTGCTTTTGTAAAGAGGACTCTGGTTTCTATTTGGCTTAGGTATTTAAATGCTCTGTAAGAAATGGGGAAGGATTGTGTAAGAGAGAATATTAATAATTAATATGCCTATACCTTTTGAAACTTCTTTTAAATTTAGGTGAGCTTTCAAAAGAGATGCTACTACATTAAACATCTCAGTATCATTGGCATTGTGGGACAACACTTAATTTCCTTTAACCATCTTTGAAAATCCAAATGCTTTTTGGAGATGAAATGATTATGCAATAGGGTGTACGGAAGCTGTCTACCCTTCTTTCAGAAGAAAGAATGGGAACAATAAAAACTCTCTTAAGCATTTTTGTGTAGATCTACAGGTTTTGATGGTCCCCAAGTAATGTGTGTGTGCGCACAGTTTTGCAGTAGTCATGTGAATTCAGCCATCTTTTTAGCAATAATGAAGTAAAGAAGAGCTGTAGCTGTATTGTTTTAAATATTGATTGATTTTTTTTAAGTTGTCACTTGGGCATCTGAACATCAGAAGCAATATGTAATTAGTAAATATTGTCTTTTCAGAGACTCTTTAAACCTTTAAAGACATTACGGAATTTTATCATGTAGGCTTGGGAAACGCTGTACTCTTAACATGTATATAATACTGCATTTTGTCATTAGTTTGGAGATTTGATAATCCTATTCCTTTAAAAATAAGGTTACGGTTTTTTGTTTGTTTGTTTTTTCTATTTTCAGAGGCATGATGGTGCATTGTAGCAAGAATGGAGATGTTCTAATGGAGGATAATTTGTTCTTCTGATGAAAGTATTTTCTAGTTCATCTCATGTGAAATGAGTGTCTGTTAACAGCATTAGCAGACTTTTGTTCTTGTGCACATCGGGTAAGATGTCTTCTTTTGTTAGTAGGAGTTTGTTCCTAAATAACAAATTTTTGACTGCTTGGCAAACTGAGACCTCAGAAGAGAGGTCATATACTTCCGTGTTTTCTGGCAAGTTGAAAATACTTTGGAGTGTTTGGAATGGATCACTGAACTGCATAGTGGTACTAAAGTAGCACAATTTGGTGTAATTTCTACTGTAAGAAATCCTTTAACAATGTTTTTATTACGTTGTTAAGTGTATGTATCATGCAGCCAAGTATTTAACTGTTGTCCCTCCACCAACTGTTTCATGAGGTGCTACTTTTGGACAGCTTCTAAAGAAAAACTTCTTCCTTAAATGTTTTATGACACATGATTCTAAGTTTATCTGATTTGCTTTCTATGTTTTTTCCCCTCCTACTCAATTCTTTGCTCTATGAGGGATGCTTCTCTTGTTGAGGTAAAGCTAAATGAGTCCTACAAGCCTGGGAGGAGTTTAGCATGGTTGAGCAATGAGCCCTTTTTTCTGGTAGCTTTGGAAAAAACACCTTCTTGTTCAGCAAGCCCCAAGGCCATGGAGTGTCAGAAGCAGGGAGCATACAGTAGAGGAACAATTACCAAGTTCTTGCCCTGAAATTTCACCTAGATTTCGTTATTGATTAATGGTAGGAGCTGAGTATGGGGCTGGAAGTGCTTTTGGCCTCACCCAGTACAGACAATTTCATGTTTCTGTCCCCTGACATGCCTGGTCCTTCCTGCTCACCTCATTCTGCGGCATGGGCTTTGGCAGTAGGTCCTTGACCACACCTCAGCATCCATCCGGAAGGGTTGAGATGGCAAGCTACCAGACATCTCCCGTGGTCATTTCATACCCACTTCTGCAAGAGCAGATGCAGCTGTGCTAAGTCATTCGTGCTATTTCAAAAAAACTGCCTGTAAGGTGCTTGGGTAAGGAAAAAAAAGAAAGCAGTCAAAATGAGAAACTTCTTTGGCCAGCTGTGCTTCGCAGTGCCTCTCAGTAGAATGCAATTGTTGTCTTTCTCCCGTCTAAACCAAGGCTGAAATTTAATTTGAATGTCCTCTAGCCATGCAATACCCCTGGGAATGAATCCTATAAAACACTCCGTATCAGGCCTGTACGAACTGTAGACCTGTTTAGTCTGAATGAGCTTTAACTTCATTATGTCGGTACAGAATAATTAGTAGAAAACTGAAATGCAATTTTGTCTAAAGAATGGCAGTTCTGAGGCTTTACCTCACCTATAGCCTTGCAAGGCTTTTAGTGTCCTGACAAGCAATCAGTCAGAGCAGGAATGTTGAGTGCATTCATTTTTTACTTCAGTTCTTTTCTTACAGGAGCTCAAGTGACGTCACTGAAACCCTGGCATTTATCACAGACAAAATTAGGTCAGAAGAGAGCAGAGGTACTGAACTGAAAAGAGATAAATTCATCCTTAGAAGGAAAAAAAAAGTCTCAAGCTGCAAACTTGAGTTTAATTTGTCTCCTCCACATAAGGTAAGAGTTTTCTTAAGGGATTTTCCAGCCAAGTAAGCAGTATCTTATAAATGTACTATCAAGTTGTATAGGAAGACTATGAAATACCCTTTGTTGGGCTATGTAACTACAAGTAGCTAAAGAACAGAACCATTTTTTCCCTAACTGTAAACAAAAGCAGCCTGAGGAAGAATCTGTTCTGGTTTAATCTTACAGTTAGTGTCCAGTCATGCAAGCTGATGAGCATGTTTAGGTAGCAGTGACAGTGGCAAGATTCGCCTGTTGTTATTTCTCAGGACCCTAGTACTTGTGTTCTGGTTACTACCAGCATGATGATAAAGCTGAGATATGAAAGTTGACATATATACAACTACAGCTGTGATATTTTCTAATGTGAAAAATTATGACTTTCTAATTGACAGTTAAGGAAAACTTTAGCATCTTTGATGTAGAACATATTCCTTAATTGCACATTCTGTTATAGTTTAGATAAAGTTTTGAACGTTTCACTTAGGAAATAGTCTCCTAAAATACTCCATGTATCTCCAGATACCTCTGGTTTTACCTAAATATCTTTCAGAACTTACTGGTGTATTTGCCACTTGCTCATCAACTCATGTAAATCTGAGATTACTCAGATCCTTTCTATAGGGTTTCTTCTCTTTTAAAAGCTTCTGTAAGTGATTAATTTTCCTGTTGAAATCACTGAGCCTACCTAAATCTGTAACACTAATGACTCTAACAATAAGCTGGGTAAGTTTGGATAATTACTCGAGATCTCTCTGCATCAGTTATTTTTGTTTGGGGAGTAGAGTTATTCGAAACTTTCTTACAGCCTACCTACAACTTTCTGCCAGACTGCAGTCATCTGGTTCACATCCCATATAACTGCATGTAACATTTAACATCCTAGTGAATCAAAGTCTCCTTCAGCAGACAGGATGAGGAGAAGAATATTGGAAAGGGCAGGCAGGATAGTGGAGATGGTGTCTGATGATTTTTCTAGTGATAATAATGTGTTATATTCCATCTTGTGCATTGGTCCTGTTATTTACCTTTATGATGTGACTGAATTCCTTGAGGCTACTCACGCATGCAATCTTAAGCACACGTGTTTGCAGGCTCGCTGCCTTCATTCACAGGTTGTGTGAGCTTTGTGAGTTCATTCTGAATAAGAATGACAGGGTGCTTGAATGCATGCTTCTGCAAGGGAAAAATAAGGCAGAACAAGGTGTTTCCTGATCTGGGAAACTGAACAGGAGGAAGAACTTGACAGAGCTCTGGCCACCAGGCTATGACTCTGACAGCGAGCAGCTGAGGTGACCCCTGCAATACAACATGAAGCAAGTCAGCCAAACACATGTGGTTCCAGATGTTCTGTGCTTTGTGTCAAATCAAGGTTATGAATAGAGTCCACATAATGCAAGTGTAAAATACCTGAATAGAAACACCTCCAAAATTTGACATCTTTACCCTAGTACTGCAGCTACACCAAGTGTATTTGACAAACAAGCAGATATTTGTTTAAGAGCATCTCTTCTGACCAGGTCTAATGCTGATTAACTTGATACTGCTTATATTTCTAATACTTGCTTAACTTTTGGTATTTCTGATACTACAGCTTATTTTTGTAAATATTTTTGGCAAATTTTCAAATACTTGTGTACAAGCAATGACTGAATTTGTAGCCATGTCTTAGGGTGTCAGACATGGAACTTTTTAGATAATTTATTTCAAGAATTATAAATGTAATTCAACATACCCTATAGTAAAATCAGATGCCTGAAAGGAAAGGACAAACTTTTTATAAGGTTGATAAATCAAAGTTATTCTGTTAAGATCCTATTGTTATTGCTAGAACATTTAATTAACTGGCATCTAAAGAATTACAACATCTGCATGTGGGAAGAATAAATCACTGAGGTAGAAAGAATGAGACCTTCTTAATGTCTTAATGTCCTTGTAATTAACAAGGAAAATCTGAAGGTTTGCCTGGGAGCTGATGTAAAAGAGGAATCTGGTTTAATGTGCTGACCTGATTCTGTTCCTCTTGGTAACCTTGCTATAAGGTTTTAAGTCAGATGGAGCATATTTGAGAACTTAAAAGAAAGTAGTATGGATAATAAAGTGTTTTAACTGGAATGCAGAAAGACACTGGGAATTCTAGTTTGTTTGTTTGTTCTGTTTTGCTTCAAATATGGCAAATGGTTTTAGAGCATAAGTGTATATATAAACCAAAGTGTGTTTGCCTGTGCCGTTGCTTAGATTTGAAAAAAAATAAAAACAACAACAAAAAAAGTGTACACCTGTGCATAGTAGATATGTAACTATACACACATTATAGTTCACTGCAATAAAAGATGATTGCTTTCTTAAGAATAACAGAATACATTTCAACACAAACTTTAAGAGGCTAATGATGTCTTTCAGCCATTAATAGCCCAAATGGATGCAGCTATTTTTTTCTTCAGAGTCGATAAAGAAAAATATACGGAAACACCTTATCTGCATTGTAAAATATCAGCCTTGTTAGGTACCACGGCTTAAAAATAAGACTGAGAAAAACTAAGCTACATGTATAGCTAAGCAGTAGTACATTTGCAAATGTGTGATAATGTGGATTACAGACTCACTTACCGGCTCAGATTAACTGCTGGCTCTGATACCAAATGAACACGTTGCTAGAGCATTTCTCTTTGAAATGTTCCCAAAACTGCAGTTGCTCAAGGGCTGTAAGGGGCAATCATGTGAGACAAGGATAAGTCAAATGTCTCTTTTGAAGTGCCGAATTGTATTTTTATTTATTTATTTTTTCTGAGCAGTATTCTCAAAATGGAAGTTAAAGTTCAGTCTTCTGCAGGAGAGCTTCAGTGCAATCTGTACTTTGGAGAAAAATCACTGTCATTTAAGTGCAAATGATAAGGACTTTTGCTGTCCTAAATGAAAGTCCAGGACTTCAAAGTTCAGTTTTTGCCTTGCACCAGTTGTCGGCTTCTGACATCTAAACTCTGAAGTGAGGTTGATCTTTGCTCTGAAAATTGATAATTTGGTCTCAAAGGTTGAAATTGTCAGGGAAAAAAACAGACCTATCTAAAGCTGAATTCTGGTTTTCATTTTGACAGACTGCTCCTGCATAGGAATTGTCAGAGTGACTGCACAGTTTTTCATTTGCCCTATGTCTGCCTTGTATGAATGGAGCTGATTGAGAATTTTCCAGTTAAAGAAATCTGATCTAATTCTGATTCATAAAAAATCTTCCTAATCACACGTTAGGGGTGGAAGATAAGAGGGGAAAAGGGGAATGTGTGTGTGCATGTTCTGCTGCCAGATAGCAAGTAACTCAGTTATGGAAGCTCCTACTGCAAGCTAAGGTTCAGGCCGAGATTGCCATCTCTCCTATCCCTCAGACACCAGCTATCCAGGTAATGTCTCTTGCTCTGTGCAAAGCGGAATAGCTCCAGTGGAGCTGGACACACTCAAAACAGGTGGTGATCAGGTTACACCTTTGGGATCTTTGAGACCAAGGTTCTAGCTCCATTTTTGAATCAACGAGAAGAATTAATTTTTGGAACAATTTGAACAAAAGGATTCTCTGCCATGCAAAATCCCATATCAAGCAAATCAGGTGTTTAAGTTCGTATCTCTGATGGCTGGAGGTGTGCTCCACCTGTGGAGGTATGCTGAATTGAATCTGAGTCCATAATTGAGAATAAGTTACAAACTTTGAAAGCCTTTGTTTTCACACCATCCTGATGTGACATGCACTTTTTTTGGTTGTTGTTGGTATCTTCATCTTCCACAGGATTTCTCTCTTAGCTTGTAGGGCAGTCTGTAGTACTGTGACCACATGCCTCTCCCTCATGTTGTATCACTTGCAGAACACTTGTCAAATGCCATGCATTGCTCCGATAACCTGCAAGGAGTAAGTTAGGGGATGTGTAGCAGGTTAGGCTCTCAGTGAGATCTCAGCTTTGCTGTGGAAGGTAGGTAGGCAGTGAGGGAGGAAAAATGAGTGAGCTGGAAAATGAAGGAAATACAAAAGGAGGCAATGGAGTCATAGACAAGTTAAGTGATATCATACACAGTGTATTAAAAATACATTCCTCTACAAAGTAAATGTAGTCAATAATGACTTACAAAATGCTTAGCTGAGGAAAGGATGACTGTCTGGCAGTGGATTTCTGTGAAGTGATACTAATTTCAGTGGTTTTAGTTTTCTTCATGAATGGGAACCACTGTCCTTTTCTAGATCAATCTGTTTGGAGATGTCCATGTAACTTCTGCCTTTTTCTCTTGTCTCTCATCATTGTCTCCTCTTTGTTTTATTCCCTCGCTGCCCTCCCCAGACATCTCATCAAACTACCTTTGTTTGCTTCCTCCCTGTCTGTCCTGCCTGTGCTGCTGGCTTTGAAGCACTGGGGAAACCAGACTAAACAAGATCTGCCCACGCTGTGCCCAGATGAGTGTTCAGGCAGTGGCATGCTTCAGGAGGGGAGCCAGTGCTTGGGACAAAATAACTTAAAATCATTGCATTTTAAGTTGCAGATAATTTATACACCAGTCAGGCTTGCTTGCTTGATTGCTAAGGTAGGCTTATTTGAAATTTTAAATGCTGTTAAATGTCAAGATGTACAACTAGATCAATGCATGCCCCTCACTCTTAGACAAGCACATCTTCCAAAGCATACTGGAAAGAACTGATACAGTAAGAATTATCTTGATATCTATGATTGATTATCTATGATAAATACAGTAAGTACAATTCTCACACATGAACATAAAGGAGCCAGTACTAGCTGCATGTGTAGTGTTTGTGACACCAGGACTGTAACCAGTTCTGGCATTATTAGTGTGGCCATATGGGGCTGTAACACAACTCGAGGTAGCCTAGTGGTAACTCTCTGACAATTGACACTAGTAGGTGCTTAAGCAAGAATATATAATGTATCAGCATACAGTGATACTTCCCAAGGATATTTTCCTAGCCTCCAGCTATCTGTAGCTCAAGAAAGGTAATGGCTTTGCTGTGAAAAAAATGAATAGCTACCCATTTAGTATTTGTAATGAGGGAGTGAACTCTGTAGCAAATGTTATATGAACACATAAAGACTGTGCAGTCTGTATATACATGTAGGGAAGATAGGGAATTAATTTCTCCATTTCCTGCCTTATGAATGTTTTAGTTAAGAGCATTTATATTATTTTTTAGTTAAGTTCTAAAAACAAGGGTTGAGTCTCATCTCTTGGTAAGGAGTGACTTAATAGGGGAAACCTACTACTACTACCACTACTAAACCTAATTAATAAACCTGATAACCTAATAAACCTAATACAGTAACATTTAACAATGTTCAGGATGTTGTAAACAGTGTTTCTTATTCTCATTGTAATCCTAGTCTTTAAAGGTAGGCAAATTCATTTAAATTTTGATAGCCATTTCATTCATTTTATAGGTGAATTCTTTTAGTATTAGTAGCACATTTAATCCATAATGTAAGTCTAAAACATGATAGTGATTATGGCCAATTATTTCTCTTTTATGTAATTCATTGTAGGAGCAGATACAGATCTCTGGAGAATATTTTCAGACAGTGTGAATAGCTGTTCCATGTAAAATTTCCTCATGTTCTGTCTCAAAGAATCTTGTGGCAAATATATGTCTATCTTAGTTCATTACTGTTCAAAATCTTTTGTAAAGAGATTTGACACAGATCAAGTTTGTTTGTTACTGCAGAGATGCATTAAAGAGTAGTAAGCAAAGATTAAGGTTGTTTATTTTGGAGAGAATTTAGAAAATAAATGTAATTTAATTCCTAATGCAAATCTTTCTTTATATATAGAGTACGTGATCCCTTTTGATTTCCAATTTTAGGCCCTGGTCCTGCAAATTCGAGCATATAAGATCATGACACAAGAAGATTGTAGAGATCTGCTGCCTCCAGATCTGAGCTAACCCTGAAAATGCAGCCCAGGAAAGTCCGTTCAGCAAATCTTTTATAGAGCTGGAGAGCCTCTGGAGATGACTCCAACTTAGCTTATTTAGAATCTGGATCTTATCTAGCAGGAAGCAGAATTGTTCCAGGCCCCACCATGGTGATTATTTTTACATGAGGCTGTTGTTTAAAAAAAAGAAGTAACATTGGAGCTGAAATAAGGAACCAACTTATCATTCCCTCCTGCATGATAATGGCAAATGGCCATGTCCTCAAGTTCCCTCCTGCCTGTGCATCTTCCAGATCCATCAGTTTTTATCCCTCTATTTTACACTTGCACAGCCACAGTAAGGATGGAAAGTACTCTTGTGTACAGGATATTCTCCTGGACTGGAGGACTTAGAAGGGGGTCTAGAAACCATTTTTAAAATGCCTTAGCAAATGGTCTAAACATAAGCTTCTTAAACTAAAGAAAGATGCTGTCACCTTCCCCTTCCACTTCTCTGATTTGCCCAGTCAGAGATTCAGGTGTGCATACAGATTTGTTTAGTTAAGCTGCTTCCTGGTCAGCCTTTTGAACTTGTATGTCTAAACTATAATTCCTGAATTTTGTCTATTTTAGGTACCTAATTTTTAAGTAGATTTGGCCTTCAGTCTGCCATAATAAATCTTGTTCGTAGACATAATGGCAAAGTCCCTCTTCTCTCAGATTTTGTCATCATGTGGACTACTGTAGATGTGAGTGATTTATTTTTAATTCATATGATTCTTTTCCTTATTGCAAGAACCTCTTGTGGCTATTTTATTTGTGGCTATTCAGTCTTTGTCAAGGAAAAATTTTACATGGATGTGGGAAAGCTATAACACTTACAGGCTAATAAGGTGATTCGGATGGTCTAAGGCTGTAGTGTTCGTGTTGCAATGGTTATTTGCCAATCAGCTGTCTTCTCTAATTGGAGTATAACAGCTCCAGCCATCTATCAATGAAACATTGCAGCATCAGTCTCTGGCCTTTTCCTGAACTCTTAAGAATTGTGACTTTTCTTTGAACTCTCAGCTTTTAGTTCCACTGACCCTATTGCCCATTTATAACTGGTGTGCCATTTATCACTCCCAGACTTAGAAATATGGTTGGTGGAAAAGACTCAAGTGCAATCGTTCACACCTGTGATCTTTTTGTATTTGGACTTCACGGTTTCTGCGTAGTGTAACTGATAGGGAGAGATTAGTTACCAAACTGTAATTCCATTGAAGGATTGTGATGATACCATACCATAAACTGTATATGATGCTCAAGAGGTTTGACATCATCAGGGTTCTGAGATTAATTTACAGCATCTACTATTAGTCTTTGTCAGTATCTGTTTTAGAAGAAGGTCTTTGTGTAACCCTAGTGTAAATATAGGATATTTTGTAAGTCAGGAAACTTGCTGTTGTACTTATCCTCATGTTATTTGTTGAACTATAGCATGACATAATCCAGACTTGGTACAAAAAGACATAAATATTTATTTTTCATACGCTACAGAGAAATTATCTGTACTGACTACTGACAAGATCTTGGCATATCAGACTGAATTGGGACCACTTTGGCATTTTAACAGTTTTGAGTTATAAAATAAATAAGACTAAGCAGGCTGTAAACCTATTGAAATGAGTTACTGGTGAGCCTAGAGTATCATTCCAGGAAAAAAAATCAATGTGTAATTTAAAAACCAAACAAACCTACTCCTTACTCTCTTGCATTCCCTTTTCCTTGCATAGTTTCTGCTATTTGCACACACACACTTTTCTTGTGTCCCTAGGGACTAAAACTTTCCCTTCTTTGAGCTGTTCATCACAGCTTTCTTTTATCTCATTTTTCTTCTTCTCACTCTCTCCTGCCTTTTCATGTGAATTTTTCTGTCACTTAAGCAAGAAACAGTTAGTATGTTGTTTTGTAATACCATTTTGGCCAAGGAATGCTTATTTTTAACATGATTTGGCCCAATGTAGAAGAAATAAGGAATTGCTTCAAAACTCAATTGAAGTATGAAAGCATTGTTTATGGAGGCAAGAGATCTTACACATCATGTGAGGGAGACTAGGTAAGGGAAGAGTTCAGAAAGCTGCATAGCTCCAGCTGAGACTTTGGGAAGAACTCTCTTGTTCTTTCAGTTATGAGATGAATGAATCCAAGCTCAGAAAAATTAAAAATTTTCCTTGAAATATATATATTTTCTTTGCTACACTATGAACCACTCCAGAAAACAATGATTGGAATATTTATTTTAGTTGGCGTTCTCTAATCAAATATGCTGATATTTATGTGTGATTTGAAAAGCAAGGTAATTTCCTTTGATATGGTTCAACATTGAATGACATTTACCTTATTTGCTGTTCTTCCTTATGCCACTCTTTGCCTCCAATGTCCAGGCTTCCTGGCTGGACTGTCTCTGCCGTCCCATCTTCACGATTGCAACATTCACATGGTGTGTTGTAGTGTAGGAAGAAAGGCTGCAGAGATGACTGAGTCCTTTTCCTAATGTCTGCCTTCAGTGCACTTTTTTAGGACAGAGGAGTATTAAGTTCCCATGAAGCATTAAATTCATGCTTGATAAGTAATATAAGGAAAGACTTTGAGACGCCAAATTTCATTGTAATTTTGTGTCAAAGCTGATGAAGCTTCTGTTGCATATTCAAAACTGCTTTTCTGTTTTATCATGAAACACCACCTCCTCTCTGGTGTTACTTACTGTTAGTGAAAATTTCACAAAAACTTACCAAATTCATTAGAAGGAAAAAAGCACACAGTAAAAGGCTACCTAGGCTAAGGACCAAGTAGTCAGGGACTCTCAAGCCACAAGAGAGGACTCAAAAGGGAAAGGTGTGGATGTAATTTTTTTCAGTCTTGGCTCCCTGGTGCATATAGACACTTCCTTGAAATCTGTGTAAAGTATCTAATGCCCAGGTGAGACACAAGACAAGAGATGTTTTTAATTCATTCTCAGCACTTTCTAATACCTAGCTCTAAATGTGCCGATATTCAAATCTTGTTTCCTCAGCAAGGCAGTTGTCTTGAGTCCTATATTGAAGGGCCTAAGTCTGACGAGGAAGCCTCATGAACAGCTACGAATTTAATGTATTTTTTGTAGAACTAGCTTTAATTTATGCTTTGCGGAGATCACCATTTAGAGTAAAGAAATAGTGATATCCCAATTCAGCTATTAGTTAGGGTGCACTACCCTTGCATTTAATTGGTAGGTAATTGCAAATGTTGTATATACTGCAAGTATTTATGACCAGCATTGTGCTGAAAGGGTTTCAATTTACTTTTGTTCTTCATTCAGGATAAGCTACTTAAGCCACTTTGTTTCTGTATGCAAAGATAGTACTCCAATGAAACACTGAAAATTTTGTTTTCTTCAGAGGGGAAAATGTAAATGACAGGAAGCGGCCACTATTACATCTTTTAATGTCATCTGTTTAAGATGATGTAGTTTGAACAGTTTTTCATAAATCAGGTGTACTTTCGTGTAGTTTAAAATGCTCCATTTAGTCTTAAAACTAGTGAGAACTAGAAGCTGAGAGACTATGAAAGCGAAGGTTATTCTGGTTTAAATACTGACAAATTGGTTAATTGACTCTTGCATCGTTTACTGGAAGCTTCTCTGACATTTGCTAACTCCCTAAAGTATGGCTCAGCAGGTTTTAGTTCCTATTATTTTAAATTAAGATTTCTCAGAGAGTAAGACATATCTTGGCCTAAGTTTCAGCAGATGTCTTTTGGAGATTTTATATTATGAATACAGGAAGTTTAGTATTACACCAGTTTCCACAGAAAATGCTCCTTCTAGAGACTGGGGATCTTGGTTTATCTGTGGACAATTGACTGAAGATTTGATTTAATTACATAAAAGTTGGCTCTCCATAAGAAAGCTTTTTCATAGCTCTCTGCCTCTGCAACAACAAATCATTCTCTGTCTAAAAAGTACATGCAAGTTTTTTAGAGCCACCTGGGTGAGGTTAATTTTTTTTTTCTTTAGTGATTTGGAAAGAAAGAAGAATCAATCTGTGCCTTGCAGGGACAGAACATCATCCTCTTAAGAAACACTTGTCTACTCACTCTGTTTGGCTTGGGAGTAGGATTAGCTTTATTTTCCTGAGAAAGTCGAACCCAAAGAATTCCCTTCCCTAGTGTGCAGAAGGAAAAATTAGCACAATTAAGTTGCTTGTCTTTTTAGTTATTTTTTTTCTCAGCGGGTTATGAAAAATTAAATAATTAAAATTGGACTATAAATAATGCACTGAACTTGCTCTGCTGAGAGGTACAATGTTGTCCTTCTCAGTAGGAGGACAATTTATCCTGTAAATAAAATGAGTTCATTCTGTTGGCCAGGGACTGAAGGGGCAAATGGGAAAGGAGGGTCTAGTGCAAGTTGCACAGTGGTATGATCCAACTTTGATTTATCAGACCTAGCCTTGCTTCTGTGTCTCCACACAATTTAAATACGACTTACTTCAGCATGTACCTATGAATTTAATTGAATAAACTCCCTTTCTGGTGATCTTTTTTTTGGTGTTGGTTTTGTTTGTTTGTTTGCTTATTTGCTTGTTTGTTTATTTCTTCATATGGTTTACATGGTCTGTAATAGATACTTTTAGCCCTTCCCCTTAGGTTGAAAAAATTGTAGTGGCTGCTGATGCTGTTTTTAATGTGCTTTTTTAACATTGTGTTCTTCAAATTTGAAGTTCAGGAACAAATCTTTTATTTTACTGACAGCAAAATGCCTACAGCTTAGATTCCTTGAAAAAGTGAAAATACTTTGTGACATGAATGCAATTTACCCTCTTCACATTCCCCATATAGTGCTCTCTGCTATGTTTGCTTCCCGTGTACTTTCAATCCCATCAAAAATGCCCTAAGGTCCCACTTGATAACACTCATAAGCCAAAGTGGTCTGAACCTCTGGAAGATGATCAGAATGGTCTGCAAATTGATACATCTGAGCATTCAAAAAGACCTGGGAAAGACTGCTTTCTCCTGGAGCATGCTTGTAATTTCGGATTTGATGATAGTTTTACTTCTTGGAATTACATGTACATATTAAGGATTCATATTTAATAGACCTCTCTTTCTGACTGTTAAGAACATGCAAATTAAGGCACAGAAATATTTTGAAAGATGGTATATTGATTGTTGTTTTTTTTTTGTTTGTTTGTTTTTGTTTTTTCCTTGAGTGAAGTTACAATATATATATATATATATATATATATATATAGAAGAGCAAAAGGAAGAATGATGACAACCAAGTAAAAATTAATCCACTGCTTCCACTGCTATTATGGGACTCATAGGGAAGTTGTGAGAAGGAGATAAGGTTTTAAGGGAGAAAAAAAAATAATGTGGGGGGGAACAGTAATGGTGCACCTGATGTTTTTTGCTGTTGTTTTTCTGTTTGTTTGTTTTCATAATTTCATAATTTGAGAGTAAGGCATGACTATGATTTTGACATATGATTTTCTTATTTTATTTTTATGGAAAGCTTAGAAAGGTTGGATAATTTCCTTTAGTTCTACAAACAGAACTGCACTTCTGTAGAAGCTCCCTGTCCTAACTTGCACTGAGGAGGAAACAGATGCCTTAATAAATAAAATACAATATGTAAATGAAATACATCAAGAAAGACTGGGTAATATGTGTGTAAGAACATTATAAAGAACTAATAGGTGAGTCTGTCCACTTGTAACTGTAAGCATTGTCATCTTTAAGTTGCCCACATATTTGCTCTTACGACCATTTTATGCCTTCATTGAATGTCCTTATAGCTAATTATAGGTTCTGTAGTGATCTATACTGGAATTCATACTGATTTCTTGATTGAACCTATTGATTTTGAGTGTTTAAATTAGAGCTGCAATAGTCATCTACACCAGCTTGCAAAGTCAAGGGCTTGGAAAGCCCCACGTGGGTCTCACGGCATTTCAGGCAAGCTTGAAATGTGTTCCCAGGCTGGAGGTCCATGTTCATTCATGTATATCCTTTGGACAAGTAATGCTGCACAAGCTCAGAGGTTGCAGTCTATCCAGGCTGAAAAATGTAGACAGATGTGCACTGAGACAGGGCTTTTATTTTTCCCGAAGAATACAATTGCCAAACAGCATAAAGTCTAGCATTAATGCATGTTTCTTCTGAAAGAATATGGAGCCATCTTTAGAAGGAGGCTTTTTCTCCCCTAAAATGCATTTAAATATATAGATAGCATTTTTGTCCACAGCATCGATTTACCTAGAAAGCTTGATATATATTCTGTAACCAGTTTAGGATCATTTGTCTTTTGAGCTGAGACTGAAACAATTTATCAGTTTCCACTGTTAAAACATTCTCTTTGATTATATGCCTTACATAATTTCTTTCATCTGTAGTAACTGTCTTTTGAGAAAGAGTAATATACTGAAAGGACTTGGAAGGTTGTTTATACTGTAGCTGTGCTTAAAAACTCCAGCCAGAATTATGGTTCTGCTGTCTCACTTGCTGAGCATGTGGAAAGAGACAAAACTTCAGCCTCTTGTAATTTAATTGCACAAAACTTTCTTTGAGGAAGGGAAAGTAGTATTGTTTGTTTGGCAGAGAGATCAAACTGAAGCACAGAAAAATCAGGGATGATATTTTCCTGACCTCAGCACAAGGAGTTTAGATGTTTAAAAGTTTACAGTTTCAGGTGTTGAGCAACAAAACCATGCGGTAGGCTGTCTATGGATATCTACTCTGTATTTCACTGCTCAAATTAATACTCAATTTTTTATTTTATTTTATTTTTATTTTTTTTTAGTATATGGGCAAAGGATTTTGATTTTTGGATGTTGGGAACCTGCTTCAGGTTGATTTAACAAAAATATTGTAAGAAGAATCTCCCTGACTTTCACTGCAGAGGTTAAAGCATCTCTTCTCTTTTGCCTAGGTTTTATGGCTAGTTTAAATCTATAGCATGATCACTGAGTAGTTGAAAAAAATATATGTTAAGCTTGGGGGTCTCATTGTTTCAGTTGGAAAGAAACATTTTGTATGATATGGTTTAGAATACTTATGCCTTGCCCCCAAATCTCACTGTTACACACAAAACAAAAACAAAACAAACAAACAAAAAATCCTGCCACCTTGGAAATAAAAGGCACAACTTTGAGCAAAGTACTTGTTAAGCTTCAAAAGTCTTTAAGTTAATCTCTTTTCCATTAAGTATGTATGTTTTTGGCACTGCGGGGGGGAACAAATTTAATGTCAAAATCATAATTAGCAGGAGGAGTATTATTTTGTTCTGTATAGACAAAAAAAATGCATAACCTAATAATTTTTTTTTTCCTCCCCATAGTTCACTATTTTCCATATGTTCACTGTTATGGTCTTCTCTTCTGTAGAATTTTTCCTGCAGACTATGAGAATCTTTTCTTCCCTTGTGCAAGAAAGTTGGTTGCATCATGTTTTTCTTTCCCCCCCCTTTTTTTTTTTTCTTCTTTTTTTAAAGGTATGTGTGAGGGGGGGACTGATGAAGAACTGTCTGAGTCTCTTGAGATTCTGTCTAGCAATATAACCCTTGGCCATCCTTTCTCTTTCTTATTATTGCTTACTACTTATAAAATACTCCAACCAGATTTGTAAATTTTCAGAAATGGGATTAAAATAAATTTGAAAATAGTTTTAGGGTAAGCAGTTTTGAAGGATAGAATAGTACTAAAAATAATCCTTTTCTAATTATAATGCATCTTTTAATCATTGGATGTTTTTCTCTCGTCTTAAATATCAGTAGACTGTTGTCCAAGATAAGTACAGATTGAATGCACTGTTGGTCAAATGCCTTTCAAACTACCGTTTAATTTTAGCCTCTTATTGACAGTACAAATGTCCATATTTTGAAATGTTATGCCTACAAGCAACAGAGACTTGCAAGAAAACTCGGTATTTACATCCACTTTTGAAACTGTTGCTGGTCTGCAATAGAGTTATTCAGTTCAAGAGCTTTTCTTTCATAATTTTTTGGAATATTTACTCAATATTTGGAAGGTTTGTTTTAAATGTCTTATGTTATAATCTTAAACAGGTAAAGACAGTCAAAACCAATGATGTGAATGATGAGCTTTTTAGCTGTCTTTTTCTGTGTTCCAAATTCTTTCCTGGTTTACTTAACAGTGTCAGATATTGTAGTTCATGGTGGGACTTCTGAATCTAGATATGCTCGCATGTTTTCTCTCTGCACCTGCTCTGAAATATTAAACAGAATTTATTAAAAACAAAACAACAACAAAAAAACCTTGCACTGTTAAAACTCAAAATCTTCCCTTATTCTGCCATGTCACTTCTATTTTATGTTACCAAGCTTTTTGAAAATGTGTCCTCTACTTTCTAGGTGAGGGCTGAAGAGCTGAGCATTCATACAAGCTGTAGCAAATCAAGGCCTCTTCAGAAAGACTGTGAAGTGGCATTGAGTATAACCGTTAACTGAGAATGAGGAAAAGGTGTTTTAATGTTCAAAATATAAATATTTCAAATTCAAATTGAGACTTGAAAGAGAAGCTTTTTTTTTCTTTTTCTTTTTTTTTTTTTTTCTTTTTCCCTTCTCTTGTTGTGCAGCATGCAGTAAAATTTCACTGTGGCTAGATTCTTGAGATTCTTTGACTCACAAAGCCTGAAAAGACACGTGAACTCTTTGCTGTAAGAGGTGGTCCCTCTCTTTATGATAATACTGGAATGTCAGTCATGGGGTTACTTGGACAGACTTCCACTAATAAAGTGTGAAAGACACCACCACAAACATGTTTGTTATTAAAAACACATGGATTTAGCACCTGCTTACATGCCATTAGAAACCTTATGCCTGGGCATAACACTTGAGCGGTTGGCTCATGCTGTACGTGCCTCTCAGATCTCCCACCACCCTGGCTGCCATGTGTTTCCCCTAGCGCATCACCACACAAGTCCTTTGAGAAAGTCACACGATGCCTGAGGCCTCCTTGTTTTTAGCATAGGGTGAAGAGCCTCTCTTCTTGCTTGTACTGGCAAGGAGATGAGTGAAGTTTGAGATTTGGCACCTTTCCTATGCTTTTTTTCTTTTCTTTTTTTTTTTTTTTTTTTTTTTTTTTAAGATTAGATCTAAAATATTTCACATTTAGATTATAGATCCTGCAGGATTGGGATAGGAGTTTAAGTACAACAAAGAATGACTGTGTATATTCTCTTGTCATTATGAAATAACTAAGTATTATAATCCCAGTTTACGTGATGGAGAAATGGAGTCACAGACTTACAGTCTTTTGGACTTACAGTCCAAAACTGTAAAGTACTTGGTATGCTACAGGGTTAGAACATAGAAGCTTTCTTGGCCCTATGCCCCAAACACCCTCAATAAATAAGGCTGCTTCTCATTAGAGCTTAAATATAACTTGAGCTTTTGATCTCATGCTGAGAAAAAAATCCTTCCCTTCATTTAGAGATGTGTATAGTAAGCTTGTGCTCCTTCATAACTGATTTATGTCAAGCATATTTATCACCCTATATTATGTAAGAAGGAAGGCAGAACATGAGATACTCTGTAACTTGCAATGACAGAAAGGGCATCCCGATCGCCAGTTTAGTTTTCATAGTTCTGGATTTGCGTTTGGTGGAAACCTCTTCATTTGAGCATGCACCACTATATGCTCTTCCAAGTGTGTCCCGTTTAAATATGAATTACATCCAGTTCTTCTGTTCTGCTAGAATAATGCTGTATTGAATGCTGTTCTTGCCAAATGCAATATTATGAAAGATTCTTACTCTCTCCTGAAGTTTCTTCAGTTTAACTGCAGCAGGCCGAATACTAGCTTTTCTGGCAGTTCCATGTGCTTTGTTACACTAAGACTTTGTGTTGTTGCATACTCAAGATGGCTTCAGGTGGCTTCAGTTAATATTACGTGGAATACACACTTTCCTGTATATTTTGGGATACTGGTTTTAGCTGATTACTATGTGTTTCAGTCCTACTGAATTGTTCTTTTACTGTTCCTCACATTCATCCACCTTTACTTTCATCTGTGTTCGGGGCCAAGATTTAAAGGAGGATATTGACTGGGTGACCACTATAAGCATCCTCTAAGTGTAATGTCTTAAGAAAGACTTTGTTTAAATAATAATAAAAAAAAAGTTTCTTTTTTTTTTTTTTTTCCAAAAAACACGTGAATTCAGCAGAGGCAATGAAAGCTGGAGGAGTGTGTTTTCTTGTGTATGTCCCTGGAGCTACAGTGGTTTGCAACAGATGAGTTTGCACCTACCATATATTGATCTTGGAAGAGAATTCACAGGCTGGAGTGGTGAGCTTTGGCTTTCCACGTGCCTGATACTGGCAGAATAAAACAACACTAAATTTGGCTCATCTCTAGCAGTTTGCAGTAGCAAACACCAAAACCATTCAAAATGTAGAACAGTATTACTGTTTAACAGTATTATTAGTCTCTTGCAGGCTCATTATATACCTTTTACGTACTGAGAAAAGAAGCAAGATGAGACACAACAGTTCCAGGAAGCTTGACGTCAGTTTTAATATGTTAGTAAATTATATGGTTGGGTCAAAATTCAGAACAGCAGTTTTCAGCTATGGTTTCTAAGCTGTAAGTTTTCTGATCTCTCCCAGGATTTACCCTAACCTAATTGTGCAGCCTTTGTGATTTCTGATGCAAACCTGGAAGGGTTAATCATTCCTTCATAAGTACCTGAGATTTTGGCAGAAAATAGTTTTCTTGTCTTTTTCAGAATGTCATTTTGAATTTCATAATGATTTTTTTAAGCACAAAGAACTTTAGGATCTCATGATATGATATAGATGTTTGTACTTAGTGTGACTATAACTCCCAGGCCTAGTCCATGGACATGTAAAAACTAATACATATAAATGATCAGGCTTAAAAAAAAATATTTTGCAGTGTTTCAATACGCTTACTTCTATGGCCATGTACATGATCGTCTTCTGTGACTTTATGTAGGATTCGGTAAATGCACTTGATTTTGATTTCCTCTTTAGTTTTTTGGTAGTGTTGCAACTCTCCACTACTATTCGCTGTAGCATCCCCGAATTAATGTTGAAAAGATACTGGAAAATACTTTTTACATCTCTAAATGATGTAATGCTCAGGGTTTGCTGATGTTCCTCTATTTCAGCCTGCAAATACTTAGCGCTTCCAGTAGAGGTCAGAATGATATTGTCAGATATTTTGTAAGCGTGCTGACCTGAATAGGAACCTTCCAACACTTTCCTTATTCTCACAGACAAAACGTTTGGGTGGGTTTTGTTTGTTTTACTTTTTAATATGCAGATAAAGCGTGGTATAATTATTTTTGTTTCCACGGGATTTATAAGCAACTTTGTAAAGTTTGATGAAAAACGTGTCAAGTTTCTTGAGAAACTGTGAAGGTTGGGAATAGAGGAAAAGCAGTGGGAAGGAGATGACCCTGAAGAATTAACGCTGCCATTGAGGTAAAGGTCTGTTACACTGCATATGTTAGTACTAGGGGACCTGGGAAATGGGTTTAGATCTGTTTCTACTTATTTATACGGAGCATGTATATATAAGTTCATACATGTATATAGACATATATGTATGCATATCACACCTACACAGACAGACATAGATATACATATGCATGCATTTATATTTTTATCCAAGGCTGTGCTACACATATGCAGCTGCAATACATAAGCAGCCTTTGCTTTGGCTGCTCATTTCTGCTTTGTCATTGTAGCTGCTGTATCTCGACTTAGGTAAAAGAAGAGATCTGGCTGAAAAAATATCCCTATACAACTGGGGAAAAAAAGGGGGGGGATTTATTTATTTATTTGTTTGTTTCAGATACATAAATTACTTCTGTGACTGGGGTAGATTTTGTAGCAGATTCTATAATGCAGTACCACAAAGTACAGGTAGCCTCATGTGCTGATGCTCTCGGCTAACACTGGACTTGCTAGTGCACGTACACAGGCAGATCACAGAATACCTCGCGTGAGTTATTTTGCACAGGCTACTGATGGTGCACACTGGAGTGTATGTTTCTCTTTTCAAGCTTACTTTCCATTAAGATCTAAAACACACACGTGTGCACACATGCTGTACAAAAGCAGCGATCCGTGGTGTATTGCATGCCTTCTCACGATTACAAAATTCTGGCATTCACTTTTCGTGTTCTTACTGGCACACCATTTATTGGCATATCAGCAATTTATATGTACACACAGACACAGCTCTTTTGCAGCAATGCGTGTTGTTCTTCTCTGGATGCTTGCATGATTCAACTCTTGCAACCAAGCTTTCAGTGGGCATCAGCTCCTGGCACACTCATGAATCACATTCAGAGACACTTCAGCATCTGTGTTCAGAAACAGCCATAGCAATCTGTTGTTTACTGCCCCTTAGACTAGCTAGGAAATAACCTACTCTGCTTTCTGTAGGAACAATCTACAAAATGCATGTAAAATTCAGGCCCCACAATGCAACTTGGTTAACTAAAAGGAGGAGGTGATGTTCACCATCTCTGAGCATACAAAATGCTGTGGAGGAAGATAAATAACCAAAGATGAGGTGTAATAAGATGAAAATGAAATAAAATCAGCTTTTTCTGATGTCTGTTCTAAATTATATTGACAATAAAGGTTTTTTCAGACCATGGCGTACTTTCCAAGGGGAAGTGGTGAAAGTTCATATTGCCAGTGACATTAATAGCTAGACTGGAAAAAACACTTTGAATGCTTATGGGGAATGAATCAAAAAGTTCAGCGAGACATATGAGGCAGCTCAGTTGGTCTTTTTGATCTATTTATTGTGACAAAGTAAAATTAAATATCATGCTTTCTCTCAGCTGTTTTAGGAATTATTTTATATTCACATTAATGTTTCCTCTGGAGGCAAAAATACTGTGAGATCAAGCAGTTCTGGACTGAGACGGCTGCAAAGGAAATAAAGCAATACTCTCACATTATATGCTCCATAATTTATTACAGTAGACAAGGGTAGTTTACAAATGACAATGTCAACTTGCATTTTAGGAGGCTAAGTTTTCTTAAGGAAAAGGGTGTTTGTTTCTTGTAGTGACTTATCATTTAAGAAATCCGTGTAATTTAGGCTGTGACTATATATCTGCTTTCGCAGAATTCTTCAGAGAAGTTCAACAATGCACTAAGCATGAGGTACAACTATCGGGTAGAGAAAGGCAGTATTTCTCTCAAACTCAGGGATGTTCAGCCCATTAAGATCAAGCACCTTTGGAGCCAGGAGTTTTCTGGGTGCTTGAAATTCAGTTTCATCTTCACTGATAAACCATAAAAATGTAATCTGTGCCAGGTGTATGTGGCAGGAGGTGTTCTTTGTTTGTTTGTGTTAGTTCACTTCATTTTTAAGAGAAGGAGAATGTATAATTAGTATACATTGCCCTTCAGACTTCAGTTACTTGGCCTTTATAAACAATTCTACCTGAAACCTTTGGTGTTTTCAGCCAGTCCCTTTTCAGTTCTTGTCCCTCTCTCCCTGGCATTTACTGCATACAAAGCTCTCAGGGGCTCTGTCAGCTTTCAGTCTGTTGAGCTTAAGCAAGCTGTGCTCCTGCAGAGGCCCCCCAGAAGACCCAAATCCCGTTTCCCCTGGTAGACCTTTTCCATTTCCATCCCAGCTTTAACTCATCTTTCTTGTAAATGGCAGACTGAAGTCACACTTAAACTTCCGGATGATCTTGTGCAATGGCACTCAGCCCGTCTTTCCCCAGACCTAGCTGGTTCTGAGCAAACAACACTGACGTTTATCAATGCTGTCTCAACCCAGGTACCGATACACAAGCCGTGCTCACAGTTATTTTCCTGAGTAGCTGCATTCTGCTGTGCTAGAGTAAATAGCCTTTTGTAAAACTGTCCTGTAAAACTTTCACCTGTAAAACCTGCAAAACCATCACCCAGGTTTCACCAACTGAATATTTTGGTATACTACTCTAGCTTAAACACTGTCCATTCTAAATGATAACGTATTTATGCTTCCCTGCAGCAACCAGCAGACCAGTGAGCAGGAATATCCATTTCAGCTTTGCCAAATTTTAATCTTGCTCGACCAATTTTCCTCTCTTCATGAGTGTAATTATGTCTATTAAATTTTCTTTGTCAAAAACACTGAGAAAAATCGTAGGCTTTATTTTTTTGTGGGCTTTTTTTTTTTTTTTTGGTCCTTTTTTGCCAGTACTTAGAAGACATCTAACTCTAGCTCATTGTTTAGAATGTATAAAAAGGGGAAGGTCAAAGTATTTGTCTTCCCTCCTAGTACAAGCTTGATGTTAACATTAGCAGAGAGGATATTAAAGAAAAACAAAGCCAAAACACAAAAATATTTGTAAAAGACTGCTACTTCATTCTGAAAAACAAACAAACAACAACAACAAGAAAAAACACAACACATTTCCACATTTGAAATACCTAGTTACCTGGTTTCCAGGGCAATGTTTCAGCAATGTGCTGTCCTGAGGAAAAGGCCTACTATTAGCTGTAGTTATTGCAGATATTGCAGAGTAGTAACTCAGCACTGTTTGGCTTCCAATTTAAATGAAAAAAATATTATTTATATTTGTTATTATTGTATTTGTAACTTTTCCCCCAAGCTTACTTTTACTTTTTCTGATTTCTTTTCAGAGAGGTAAGAAACTTTACATTTTTATTAGTAGTAGTTTATTGTTTGAAATTTAAATTTAAAATGGCACACAGTCATGTTCTTCTCCATATCCAGGTATCTCATCTGTAATTTAGAACATGAACTTTTATATTTGATATCCACAAAGTGCTCGCCCTTTTGACCTCTGGTATCCAAATAGTGTGCCTTGAAATACTTCTTAAGACATTTTTTTTTTGTTTCTGAAATAATATAGCAAATACACGAAGTAGTTGTCTCTCCTTATGTGCAGCATATTTTCACATTTAAATCATCAGGATCATTTAATACATCAAATGTTTCATAACCAAAAAGTTATAAGTAAATGCCATAATTTCGATAGCAAGAACATAGCACTGTTGAAACAGCTTCTTTCTGTAATGTAAGCTGTGTGTCCCAAATTTTGAATGTTTATCGGAGTAGGTTGTTGTGGGAAATCTTATGAGTATAAAAAAAGATTAAATTCTGTTGTGTTTAAATCAGTGTTGAGCTCTGTCCTATTGTATTTACTGTTGCGCCTTTCCATATGCTCCTTATTTATGTGCACTTGCCTTCCAATTAAATCCTCATTACCATGCACATCTGCAGAAGCTTTACTTATTTTCATCCTATTCGAAGAATTATATGTTTTACACCATATACATTTCTAGCTTACTTTTCATCTGAACTTCCCAAAGAAGCAGAGAGATGAAAAATGCAGAAGTGAAAAAAAAGAAAAAAAAAAGTTAAAACTTTGGGGCTCAAATGTCTTTCTAGATTTTTCTCTGCCTTCTGTTTTATATGTATTAATTTCTCATTTGTTTGTATTCACTGCAAATGTTAGTGTGTATGAGAATTTTCATTATACAGTTTGGGACTACCTGACTGTACTCTGGAATAGTTGATTTTCTTCCCAGAAAGCTCTTATTTAGCTACCAGAAACTCTTCAACGGTCTCAAGACTGTGGGACTGATTACAATGGGAAGCAAGCTATCCACTTCACTGCCATGCTCAGGGAAAATAAATTTACCTCTACTGCCATTAACACCTTAAATAAATTATGTGCTGTACATATGTTGTGTGCATGTTCAAGTGAACTTGCATTAAACATCTGACTGTGTAAGAAGATATAACGAATGCCCACTGGTATAATGATTGGTCTTTGTTCACTATTAGAAGCTCAGAACTAATGCCTAGAATACAGAAGCTGAATTACATGTTACTCCTAAGGAAAAAAAAAGGAAATATAACCATTACTTCAGGTCACCACTGAGGTCACTGACAACACAGCATGAGGGATTCAAGTATAGCAGCATGACTGCAACTAGCTCATGGCTGTGAAAGAGATCTTTAGTCCCCAGTGCTGCTATATGCTTAAACTAGAAGAAGCAAGCAAAGAAAAAATTAAAAATGAAATTTAAAAATAATGTTTTTCTTGTTATATAGTGTTCCATGAAGACGTCTGTGAAATTAGTAAAATCAAGGGTGAGTGGGTTGGTGGGGAGACCATTCTACAATTCACACACTGCTTTCTTTAATAATTAGATATGGTCCTGTTGTCAAACTGTAGTCCAGCTTTTATCATTCTTGGCAGACAGAGCAGAACAACACTCTGGCACTTGACCTGCCCATAAAAACTTGAACAGGAAATAGCAATAAATAATCCACTCAAAAGGCCCTTGAGAAAAGCGTTACACTTGGTTCCTTATAGGAATTGCATGCTACTCCGGGGGAAAGTATGGGACTTTTCAAAACATGAGCTTTGTATTGTTAGTATTTTTTTTTCCTATTGCAATTAAATGTCTCAATGGTAGTTTGAAAGATAAATGTTTTGTATGTAACAGAGTTGAGAAAGGGTGCAGAATTGTTTCCAGTTTTGTTCCACTTAATCAACATAGAAATCAACTTATAGTATGCACGTACAAAACCAAACAGTGTCTCCAACCATCCAACTAGCAAGTCCTCATGTGTCTTCAGAATTGGTCCCAGATTCCTTCAAGTGGGTGGCCTGGTTCTTCCTGGTCTGTTCTACATGAAAACCTTGATCCTTCTGCAATGAAATTAGAGTTTTACCCCAAGTCCTCTAGGTCCATTGGAACATGCCTGCTAGCTTGGTAACTGGACATTGAAGCAGGCATCAGGTGAGAACCCTGCTCTAGTTAGTCAAATAGTAAACGAGGAGTAGAAAAACACTTCCATTCTTTTTTGAGTCTGACAGAATAGATTTTGTTTTCATTTTTTGCAACATATTTATAGGCTCACGCAATCCAACCAGTTTCATAGACATTTGCTTTAGTTGCTTGGTTTTCTCATGAATTACAGAATTCTGAGCATAATTTGTAGTGGATTTAGCCACATGGGGGACTAAATTGTCATCTCATGTGTGTACGATAATTTAATCCTTCGTTTGTTTTAGTGCCCTGAGTGAATCTCTACTAGTCTGTGAGAAAAAGAAAACTCTTTAATACTTATACAAGAATAGATTAAGAGAAAAATACTTATAGACTAATATCAATTTTAGTAAATTAAAATAATTAGTAATTAGATGCTGTGTTTTTTATTTTCACTCATACAGTCTTTGTTTCTAGCTCTGTTAGCTTCTAACTACATTAAGAATTTTTTTTTTTTAAATAGGTTTATTTTCAGTGAGATTAAATTTGTCATATTTTTTCTAGTTTTAAGAAGCCAAACTCCTAGAATTTGGCTCATTACACAAGTTGGTTTTAACTTGTTCACTTGTCTTGCTGAAGTTGAATGTATTTAAGTATCAGGGCAGTGATTGCTCAAAGCCTGAAATTCTATGAAAGATTTTCCAATTTCAACGGAATGTTGTTTTTCAGAAATAAACAGCAGGCTACATGAAGAACGGATTGATAATCTTAATTAGTCTTAAAACTGATCTGAGTTCAAAAGTTACAGAATCAAACACCTCAGTTACTCCAACATGAATCTTGCCTCAGAGAGGCATAGAAAAGAATACCTCCGTTTGGTTGTACTTTTTTCCCATTTATTTCCGCATGTTAGCCTTCTGGAAAGCACTTAGAATATTAATGCAGAAATGTGTTTGGGAACAGTTTAGTAGCATAGCAGCTAAAAATATCTGGGCCAGTTGATGCATTTCTTCAATGTTATGATTTCCTATATGACACATATTAAAGATATATTGAAGACAAAAAGGTCTGTCCACACTCAGATGAACCATCTGAGGTCTTCAATTCGCAATGTCAGTCTTCTGACCTGCCCTTGCAGACCAGACAAAACCAAATACTAATTGCCACTTGCTTGAATTTGCAGTAACCTGTGTTGTAGGAGGGCAAGAAAGTGGTGTTGACTGAACATCAGGTGGCCACGTGCATCCCTCAGTGGGCAACCTCATCCCAGCCGTATGCCTACTGAGGGCTAGAGGCAGTGCTGTCTCAGTATGCTGGAATATTGCATTTATGTGCTTTACTGCTCACTCTTTCTTCTTCTCGTAAGCAGAGTCTTGTGTACAGCTTCAATGCCTTGAAATTTTGGTAATTTGCATAGTATGCAACCAGACTGGAATGCATGAGTGATTTGGTAGCAAGGACAGGTGAAAACATTGAATGCTGACTGGTAAATGATTGTTAGGCTCTTAACATTTTCTATTTAATTATCAAAATTTTCTATTAAATGTTCAAAAGGGTTAAACTAGTATTGTGTGTCTTTTGTGAAGATCCATCCTTGATGTATATCCAATTAATTTTGTTGAGAGGTTTATACTTATACCAAGTATTTATTTTCCTACAAGGAATTCATAGGTTGGTGGAAATCTCATTTATTTATTTACAAATTTTCTTGGTTATTGACTATGCAAAAGTTTCCACTAATGAGAATTCTTCCCCATTGTGAATCATTAATACATTAAGTACACTTCAAATTCCTCCAGTAATGATACAATGAGAATTGCCTAGCTGATTTAAATGACACAGATGTAGTACTAATTATACATTTTAAATTGGCAACAAACACAATTAATTTGCTGATTATCTAAAACAAAAGTAAACTTTTTTATTATAGTAATTTACTATAATTTATCACACATCCATTTTCTGTGTATAATATTTATGCATTTGACAAACCTACAAAGAGATATGTAATTAGACCTGTTTCATCCATCACTGGCTGCCTTTTAGCCAGAGGTCTTACGTGAACAGCTTACAAAGACACTATCAGATTAAACAAATCATAATGGTGGCATCCTTTAAATCAACAAATGGATTTATTTATTTATTTTTTTTGCTAGTAATTTCTGTGGATTATTAAAATTGAACAATTTTAATTTAACTTGCATTATTTGAAGCTACTTTACTGGGCTGTTCTTTGTCTGATGGTTTGATTTGCTATAGTTTACCAGATCTGTTGAAAAAAATTGAAACCAAACAAAATGCATTTGTTGACATATATATATATATATATATATATATATATATATATAGCCACCGTGGGCCAGGGATGTAAAATGTGTCAGAACCTGTAATATCCTCTAATCTGTTCTTTCCTTGTGCTTGATATCCCTCATTCTAGTTAAAAACAAACAGAAAAAAACCCAACAACTTGGTTTTGTTTTCTATTAAATGCTTCTAAGTCAGAAGATTGCCCTCTCATATTTTCTAGGTCTATGCATGGTGGGTGCAGGCTATGCAATCCGAATTTAAAAAATAAAAATCCTACTATTTTTTTTTTTTTCCCAGACCAGAAATTATTATTATTTCCCAGGAAATAGTGATGTATTTAACTGGCAAATGACATCCAATAAATGGTGTCCAGAATTTAGTTTCTTCAGATGCTGTCAATAGCAATGCCAGTGACACTGTGTGCCAGAAAGGCAGAGCACTCGTTCTACATCAGCAAAGGTACATTTGAAGGATATTCACCTCCATTCCCTCTCTAGAATGTTAATTTACCCCTTATCATCTATCCCTACCTAAAAGGACAACCACGTGTTAAGAACTGCTCTTCCATCTATGTATGTGGCCCCAACCCCCCAAATGCTCTTTAAAAACAAAGCAACAAACAAACAAACAAAACACATAAACCTGTATTAGATTTCTGGCAATTAATTTCCTACTTACTGAGGAAAAGTATTTATTTCTGTTTTAGAAAATTTAGCTATAGCATTAGTAACAAACATTTCTACAATGTTTTCTCTGTATTTTGCTTCCTTATTTTTTTCAGGAGGAAAAACAGGTAGTGGTGAGTGTACAGGTACAGACATGCAGTTATTTGGGAAAAAATAATATTTCCTTTTAAAAGTAGAAAATGGTGATTGCATTATGTAATAAAATTTTACTGTATTGTACCTTTAAAAAGAAATATGCAGCTGCTCTTGAACTATTAAACTATATGTGTCACCGTTTTATCCTGTTACCAAAAAGATCTCTTATGTCACTTGGCAGAATGACAGATTTTTTTCCAAGGCCATTGTATAATTGTGTTTTGTTAGCTGTTTTTGTTTTATAAATACTGTACTAAAGGGATCTCTGAAGATCAAGATTTTTGATGCAGTATTTTTCTTTGCTGTTCTTTTGATGTTGACTTTCCCCCACTCCCACCACAGCAACACACGCACTATTTTGTTCTCAAAAATTACCAATTCTATGTCAGGAAAAAAGCGTTTATTTTTCATGTCAGAGTTTTTGCAAACAGGCTGACTCTGTTCCAGCAGATTCCTTGCTGAAACTCTTCTAAAATGATTTTCCTGGGAAAACTAGGTTTGTGAAAATTTTCTGTATTTGAAAATCTGCAGAGAGACTCCACTACTATCATTCTTCATGTATTTAACTACTTGAGCTTGCAATACCAGCACTGGTATACGTTTGCTTTCCTTCATTGACTCCTTTCTGCCAATTTCCCCCTTTAGCAAAAGCAGCATCACAAGGTTCTCTCTCTCTTTTTCTGTACATTTGGAATGAGTAATCTACAGTTCTCCAGTAATATTTAATCTAAATCCCTATTACTGAAAAATAATTGAGTATTTTTTACCCTATCTTTTGGTAGTTACGGAGAGAAATTATTCATTGTCTGCTTTATAACAAGTTCTACATATTGGAAGTCTGGTTTTAAGCCCTTCCTCCTGCTTAATCCTCTCTTCTTTTTACTAAACAAATGCGGTTCCCTTAACCTTTCTTCCCAGATCATGTTTGTGAAACATCTCGTCAGTCTTAAAGTTTCCCTCAGGGTTATCTGCAATTTATCTGCCTTTCTCTAGGAGAAATGACCCAACTGGATAGAGCATTCCAGCTGAGTCTCCTCATTGCCGGGAGAGTGGAAAACTTACCTCCCATGTCTTTTGCATGACACTTTTAAAAATACTTTTCAGATTGACATTTACCAGTTTTGCAACAGCAGTACATTTTTGGCTTCTATTCAGTTTGAGCTATTATAACACATCAACTCTGCTTCAACTAATGCTGCTTAGCCAGGTAGATCCCATTTTATACTGTGTTTTCTTTTGACTTTTTAAAAGTGAAATACTTTGATCTTTTCCTTTGCTGAACTGAATCCTGTTGCTATTATAACACTGCTCCTATTTCTGAAATAAATATGAAATCTAATCTTGCACTTGAGGGTGCCTGCAAACCCTCCCAGCTCGGTGATAGCTATCAATGTTATAACATTTGCTATCCAAGTTATTAATGAAAATATTTCAATCTTGCCATATTTTTTTTTGCTAAAACCTTGCATGATATAACCCTCCGATTTGAGAGTGAACCTATTCTTTGGGAACAGTTCTTGAAATTGTGAGTGAAGATATAACTTGATATAAAAATTTTCCTCAAAATTACACGTATGTAATATTCTAAGCTATTTTTCTTAAAAAGAGGTGTACATGAGCAGTGGGGAAGAGGGCTTGGCTTCTACACATTGGTTGAGGTGCAAGCCTCAGAAGGGGGAGATGACTCCTACTCTGGCAGTACCTGAGCATGCTTAGCTGGAGTAAACTTCTGCAGGGTAGGGCAGGCAGGCAGCTTACAGCTGGAATGAGAGGAAGTTCTCTGCAGAGCTCAGGAAACAAGCATGTAACAGTGCCTTGGGCATTTAACGTAGCAAGCCATTGTGCACTGTGTCAGCCTCAGCAACAGAGACTATGTTCACCAGTCTTGCTTTGCAATGCAGCAACTTTCTGTGGTTCCGTGGGTTGTGAAAAATTTCTGCCTAGTCTTCTCTGGGTCTCTAAGATAAGTCTCTGAGGCATAGCAGTGTATTTGTTTCTTGGTCTCTAATTTGTGCTGTAGATGGACTTCACTCCAAAATTTGGTTCCTTTGGAGTGACCAGCATGGGCTGTGGCTGTTCTGTGCATGCAGAAGTCTCATCTTTTTCTATACAAGATGGACCTGGGAAAGATGACAGACAAAGATACCCTGCAAAGATTGTTTCTGTTGTTCACTGCTGTGGAGGATATATGAGTTTGCCATGAGTGGACTGCCAGCTGCATAAACTTTTGGGACAGACTTTTGGTGGGCTGAAGCCGTCTGTCCTGCCTATTTCTAACAGTTTTGTTGTTATACACCGAGATGAGCAGTAGTGAGTTTTAGAAATAAGTTATTTTTTCAAGTTCAGTTTTGAGATTTTTTTTTTTTGGTTAAATTGACTATGTATGTAGTCTTCTATTGAGAGAGTCTCTGAAACTTAGATCAGCACCAGAGCCTAGTGTGGGATATACAATAGTGAGGAGTTACGGGGAATCACTTCCACAAGGTTACTCTGGCCTGAAAGCATGCTCTGCATTGTGTTGACTTTGTCAGTCAGAATCATTTTCTGTTATTGAGTTAGTGTTTGAAGTTTAAGATATTTTTTAGACATTGATGGTAAATGAGAAGATGAAGTTATATTCAAATTATATTCTGCAAAACACTTGTAACTGTCCTGGGGTCTTCAAGTTTAGGATATTGGTTTTAAAACACTAAATCCAAAATTCTTGACCGGATGAGTATTTATATTCTCTTAAATGAACTATGATTTAAAAAAAAAAAAAAAAAAGAATATGTGTTCAGTACATTTGAAAAATAAATAATCAAAATTATCTAAACACAGGAAATTTATGATTCTGGCTCAGCTGTCAAACCCTCTGTCATCTGGGTTCACAACCTGATAGATTTTATAGCTTGGCCGACTAACTGATTTAATGACACGGCCTTTTTGAATTGCTAGCTAAAAAACTAATTTTGGCAGGAGGAGTGGCCAGATGTATTCCTCACTGTCTTCAGTCTGAACTAGGTTAGTAGGGACTATAAATAGCTTCATAAATATTTTACTATGCCTACATTTTGGTCTTGACATAAAGTATTGGAGGATAGATTGTTCAGCTTCATCATGATTTACACTGAACAAGGTGAATAAAAAAATTCCTTACTTTACATCACAAGCCATTTTTTCATATTTCTGTAACCTTTTCCTTTTAGACTGACCAAAACTTGGTAATGTCATCATCTCTCTCTTCTTCATGTAGATGCTGGGGCTGAAACTATGGCCACAGAAAGTTGTTATTGTGTTCAGCTAAGAAAAAACTTTTATAAAGAGTGATTTTCTTGTCCATGTGGCTTTAACTTATGAAGTAGATGAAATACAGAAGTAGCATTGTTCAAACAAAAGGGGAGTATTTTGCATTTGTTGCTTTTAATCTGCTGTTCTGATCAGGAACCTCTGTCCCAAATTTAAATGTTAGCTTTCAACTGGAGATAGATGTGTCTATGTTCTTCATCCAAGTGCCTCCACCTATCTTTATTGAAGTTAATTTATTTATTGAACTTTGACAGGTTATTATCCAAATTTATTCAAACTGTGCCATTTAACTGTATCTCAAAGGATGTTCAGTAGCAATTTATGGAAAAGAGTGCAATATATACAACAAATGGTAATCAACAATCATTTGTGTCTTATGTCCACAGGACAGAAGAATCACAGCTTAGCTTTTGAATTTAAGTTAAATTGAGCCAGTGTCTTTTTTTCACCAACATTTAAGGAGAACAAAACCAAAATCCATCAATCAAACAAACAGAAAAACACAAAAACAAATAAATCTCCTTGCTAGTCTAAATGTTGAGCTGGGAAAACTCTAAGTGGAAATCTATTTCCTTTTTATTTTCTTATTTTTTTCAAAGAAAGGTAGCTTCCTCATGTTGGTTTGGATTTGTTCTGAGGAAATCTAAGAGGGATTTTAATGCATGTAATGTATGAGATAGATTTCCTCATCTAAGTTGTGACTACAACAAACCTTAGCCCTGCTCATTCCAGTCACAGCTAATCAGCAAACCTTTATGTTCATTTTGAAATTGTATTTTAGTAAAGAGAGCTTAAGGATATTCTAAGTATATGGCATATGGGAAAGTCCTTTGCTCATTTACCAAATCTAGTCTATCATTTCTAACTTGCAGCTACCTGTCCTTTTTCTTATTTAGAGAAAAGATGGTATCCATGGCAGGTGCAGTCCACAAAATCGGATTTTATTTCACTCAAGTAATCATTTTGCTGTCCTATGTCTATAATCAGATGGATTAGTGTTCCTTGGCTTTGCTTTTTAAATTTGATAGAAAGCAAAGTTGTCTTGTTAAACAGATTCCTTGCCTGCTCTGTAACTCTTAGAGAAAGCCAAAAAAAAAAAAAAAAACCATAAATAAATAAACCAAACCAACAAACAATTCCTTTTACTTTCCCTCCACACAGCCTGCACTGACACACATCTAGAGGTGTGACTCTGGGACAAAAGTTATCCTACTTTATAACCTATTTGATTATATTTGCTATGTGTTAAGAACACCTTCTCCTGTTCCAGTAAAACATATTGAGCAAGAGGGAGAGAGAAAGCATTTTGAGTCGTGTTCTTCGAAGAAACTTGCATAGAATCTGTATATTGGCATCCTCAATAGTTTTTTATTTGAGTCTTGGTAAAGTTTTACTTTTTACAGATGATTTAGTTTCAAACTAGGAACACCTAATATCAAGGGGCCTCAAACTCATACAGCTGAGTTGTAAACTTATTTAATTTATATTTCTGTGTGCATATGGTGGTTTTTTTTTTGGAACAAAGTGATCAGGATTTCAAATTAAGGAAAATCAAACTACGAAAGCTTCTCATGGGTCTGTAAGGTTTTCTTTTTTAAAGACTACCTTTTATTACTCAGACCTATTTTTCTTTATACTCGTTATGTTTCTTAATACTATGCCACTGAAAGAGGCTGACATGTTTGAACATATTTAAATAATCATGTTTAATTACATGATTATTTTATATGCATGTGTTTAATTAATTGTTGCTTCATTGAAAAAGAGTATTATCCTTTTACAGATAATCACTCAACTAAAATAAGTTGGTTAAAGCTTACTGTTGAAGAGCCTTGTTTTTCCTTTTTAACTACTCTACTACACCTCAAAAAATAAGCAAAGAAATAAACAAAAACAGTGCAAAGAAAGAAGACAGACACAGGTACAGTACTTGGTGCCTTCTGTTTTGCTACAGGGGCAATCACTCAAAGACCAACAGCAGATATTTGCTGGAGGTCATACGGATATTTTTGCCACCATGTTGTACTGGAAATAGGGATGAAGGAGATGCCGTGATAGTCCAGAAGATTTTTATTTGACTGTTTACGTGGTAAACATGTTTTTAAATTGTTTAGATACATGCAGACAGGACAGACAGATCTCCTAAAAATACCTCTGAATAGTGCTTGTTTGTTGGAACCAATGTCTCTTCCTAGGTATATACTTCTCTGTGGTGGACTCATGCTGTTGCTGGTTGAGAGGGGGTTAAAAGATTTTTGCAGATGTCTTGTCTCAAACCTATATTCTGTCAAACAATAGCTGAAATTTCTTTGCTGTTCCATGTGGTTAAAAGGAGACAAAAGACTCTAATTGAGGAAGCTAAACTTCATCTTCACAATGTCAGAGCTCATACTATACTAATCCTTGTACTTGTTTCTGAAATATGTGCCAAGTGTATGGATAATAGAACTAAAACAACAGATCCAGACATTAATTATTTCTCCCCAGAATATAAGTAGACTACAAACTATATTTTGTAGACAACGAATTAATATATTTTATTGTATATATGTTAATCTATGTAGTGTTATCTCAAAGATAAATTCCCCAACTATTAAGAAATAGTGTTTGTCTTACAACCATGGCGACTGTTGGACAAAGGAATAGGAAACACCTTTTCCATGAATCAGACTGATGATCAGCAGAGGTTTGTTACAAATACAAATTCAATTAGTATGTTAAGAAAACTTTTCCATCAACAACGGCTAAGTATTCCAAACCTACTAAAAACGCTAGCAAAGAGATAATTCCTAGCTCTTATGAAGTGTAGATACTCAAAATACAGTAATGTCATGTATCTTTTGCTACTGTTTTATGATCAGAATTGTACCAGAACATGTTCAGAGGAAAAGGAAGTTGGGGGGGAATCTTCCTCTATATTTTTTTATGGTATTATCATTTGTAAATAAGATACAGAACTGTAATTAACACTTAGAAAAGGAAAAAAGAGAGGGTGTTCTTATTCTTTCTGAAGAGGTTTTCAGCATGTTATTGTACCAGCATGTTCTAGTGAAGCATGAATTGGTGTCAGTTAGGCTTTTAATTAATTGCTAGTAACAGATGTAGTTCACATCTCTGGCACAAAGCAGTCAGCTTAATTTTGTAGAATAAATTATTACCATTTCAGTGCTGAGGTGAGAAAAATCTGAGTAGTTAGATATCCACTGGCCATAGCCCAGTTGTCCTAAAACAAAGTTGATTATGTAGCTTAGTATGCTAAATGTTTACCCAGTTTTAGAAGTTCACACCCTCTAGTGGTTTTGACTTCAGAGCGGCTTTTGACATACTCGTTTGCTGTACTGCCTGCCCATCCCAGCACGATATGTAAGACTGTGTAAATAATGTAGGTACTTTCTTGTTGGTAGTTGGAGAGAAAGAGTATGAATAGGGTGGATGCTCTTTTAGAAATACACTGTTGGATGGCATCCTTATGAAGGGGAAGTTACAGGCAGGATCTTTTAGTTCTAAAACTATTCTACCTGTTGAACTATGCTTCCTGGTTACAAAAATTAAATAAATTGATATTTATTCAGTAGCCTTACTACAGAATCTATGATTTCAAAGTAAGTAATAACAAAGAGAATGAAGAAATTTATTCAGGAACTCTTCATAGAAGAACACCAGTATCTGAGGAGTACAAAAGACCATTTTCATACATTATGTTCAGAAAGCATTTTAAGAAAGTAAGAAAAAAAAAAGTAGTGTATAAAAGAAATAAGAAAAAGCAATATATGAAAAACATGACAGCAATGTAAGTATCAACTAGTGCCAGGTTAACCACATCCAGATTACATTATTATTATTATTATTATTATTTTTTAATTATTTTTTTTAATATAGAGGATTTGCTGAAATTAACTTGTCCATTTGGAATCTATTTTGGATATAAACCAGAACATTGTCAGAACATAGATGTGATTTGTTGGGTTATGGAAAAGCAACTCTCTTAAGCTTTTTCCAACACAGAATGAGTGATAGACATAAAAAGGAGGGGAAACTGTGGGAACAAATTAGTCTAGGTTCATGGGTGTAAGTTTTGCGTTGAGTCCTAATAAGCAAGCATAAAGCTTAAACAGTAATGTTCCAGCATTCCGGGATTCAGAGCCTTCTAGGCCTCCTAAAATGACAACCCAACTGGAAAATGGTGACATCACAGGGACTGATATTATTTAGAGATGAGGTTGGAGTATTTTTTATTTACTTCTTCCAATTCATCTTTATTGCTTTAAAACAATAGCAAACTCAAAAAGCAATTTTCCGAGGCATGTGTAGCTTTCCACCTGCAGACAAACATAATTTGTCCTTCTCTAATTCTTTCTGCAGCCCTACTCACAGGCAGATCCTCTCTCTTTGTATAAACCTTTGCTGATGGTGTTGGTTTCTTTATAACACACTATACAGGACTATTTTATATTATTTCATCAGGCAAATTTGACCTGCATTCAGAATTATGCCATGGTCTATAAACTGATATAGAAGCAGTGATATAAACATCAGTTTTGATGCCCTTAATCGAAAGTAAGTCCAGCTTACATAGTTCGTAGTTTAACCTTCTCCATTCCATTTTCAGGGATTTGATTCCACCCCCTTCCTATTACTGATTTTTTTTTTTTTTTTTTTTGTATTGTGGCAATATCCAGAGGCCAAGGTCTTGTGTACGAGGTCCTGTACAAACACATAGTTGATTGCTAAACTCCCAGGAGCAGGAGCTGTCTTTGTCTGAAGAGTATGTTACGGATGGATGAGGGGAGTGAGGTCCACAAGGACAGAGCAAGCTGTGCATTTCCTTTGCCTAAGAATTTCAATATTCTCTCATTCTCACTCCATTCAGCGTTCTTTTGTGACATCTTCTCCTTTTTACTTTTAGGTCCTCTCTTGCTGTACCCCGTTGCACCTCATGACCAAGAGCTCCATCAGCACAGTGCCAGCAAGCTATACTGCCTTCCTTTTCTTGTTGAGACTTGCCCTCCTGGCTGGGTGCTTCTCTTCCTATCAGACATAAACCTTTTTCTCATTTTTGGCTCTGTCCTGAGAATTTGATTACCATATATGCACTTATTTTCATGCATTTATGGCTGTATAGCAGTAGTTTCTGCATGTTTTCAAGTTAGATATTCTTCTTGGGTAGTGGCAGTGGGCAGGGAATCGGGGGAAGGATTGTTCATTTGCTTTTTCTCAAGGGTGCACAGAGTTACACGGGACAAAACAGTCCCTCTGTTTGTGGTAACTATAGTAAAGGTTTTGGATATGCATCTTTATTAACCTCCTAATACCGTGACTGGCAGGTAAAACGATTTCCAGACCATATGGTTTATTCAGTATTTTACTGGAACATTTATTGTACACCGTGGTTGATGTGGGTAGCATGATGGATAAAGTCAATTACTACTGCAGCACAATATGGATCTAGGTTAGTTTTTTTCTCCTTTCATTTTCATTTTAAGTGAAAGCATTACTGGCTCCCTATTAGATGGGCCATGTCAGGAAAAGTCGAGTGTTATACCTTTTCATCTTGTTTCCTGGTTTGCCAGTGTTATAATGAAATCTCTCAGATGTTAATGTAGCACTTGAAACTGTGACACTATTCAGAGTCCAAAAAATACTAAAGAATCATGTTCCAATGGGTGTCATCAGTTATCAACAGCACAATAAAAATTTAACAAGAATAGCGACACTCTCCATGTATCTTGCACTTTGCTTCAGCTGGTTTGAGTTGCTTTCATCACTTATGTAAGAGATTTAATAACTGAAAGCATTTTGCTGCTTGCGGTATTTGTTAGAAATGTAATCTGAACTGCTGCAATGGAGGAACACCTGATCAAATTTTCAGTGACAAGAGACTGGCTGTTTCAGTCTGGAAGTCAGCCTTGACTTTTCAGCATGAGAAAACAAAGATGAAGTAATCTCTCAGTGGTCTTTGCAAACAGCAGGGTGTAGCTTTCTGAACACTGTTGTGGCAATGGGATGCAATGCTTAAGAGGACACGGTTTGTGGCCAGATGAGACACACAGAGTTTTGAAGCTGATCCATGTAAATGTCCACACCAAAAGGCTGTGAAGCATTTTTTCCTGAGAGGTACATATGACAATAGATGACATGTCGTACATGTAATCTGTCAATAATTAAGGGAACATGCTGACTTTCCACTTAAAGTTTTGCAAGCTTGCTGTCCATTGCTTTATTTGTATCTATCATGTTGAGTTGCTCTATTTTCATGAAAATGGCAAAAATGCATTTTGTAAAAGGATCGTTCTTGACCAGTTTTAGTTGGCCACACTTGCTTTTGAAGTTTTAACCTGGTGGCTGCTACTAAGTATTAAAAGATATATACAGCATTTTCTTATTCCTTTTCACACCTGTTGTGGTACTTTTTTTGCAGAATTTCTGGTTAAAAAAAAAAAAAAAAAGAGAGCTGGAGTGCTTTCTGAAAGAAGTGATTGATTCAAGTTTCTGAATTTGAGGAAAATGAATTCTTCCTTGAATTTGGAATAATTTGGAATAGCACATATGAGAATAACCATGCCTAAGCATTAGTTTTTATGCATGTGCTGCTGTAGAAAATCTTACTATTTACTGTCTCAGTGTCCATGCATATCGTGCACATGGGAAAACACATACATTTACCAGACAGCAATACCCATTGGTGGTTTCTCAGTCTGACTTAAATCTTTTCCTTGGACATAAACAAGTGTGTTTGTTGTTGCTGTGTGTAAATACCATCATGCTTCATATTTTTAATTAGAAATACATAGCACATTAATGATAGAATAAAATAATTTACATTATGCAAATAACTGCCAAGATCAAATATATTCTATTCATGGAAATTATTATATTCATTTTGTTTATTGCCCCCAAAATATGTTCATGATGCTGCGTAAATCCAAAATCAGACCTCTATCCTGAAAAGCAGGACAAATATAGAAAAGAAGGTTAGGCAGACAAGAGCTCTTGATAGTTTTGTTTTCTCTCCATTACAGGAGGGAGAACACATACAAATCTATGCATTACATTTATAGAAAGAAATTATATGCTGAGTTTGTCATCATCTTTGTATCATAACAAAATATATACGGAAGAGTTATGTAGATCTGGGCAATAAACTAAGTCCTCTTTCACACTTGTATGTGATGGTCTCTTTCTTGGGGGATTATGCTGAAAAAAATGAGAGGATATGTAATTTCTGCTTCATGAATGGGGTTAAAAAGAAAAATGCTGCTGTGTTCATGTATGGGAAGATGGCCACTGATTGTCTTGCGTGCTATGTTAATTCTGTGATGCTCTGAAGTTCATATAAAGAGGTTTACATACTGCAGCAAGTTATAGACTCAAACATTGCATAGCAACACAATAGGCATTAGTGCAATGCTCTGACTTTAACTTAGGATGTTATGTTTCATCTCCACAGGCCATTTGCACATCTTTCATATTCATCCTGTTCATTTATTCAGGAGTTCTTTATGTGGTCATATTGTGCCCAGGGATTTCACCTCTGAAGGTTATATTTTGTAGCAGAGGGGGTAGTCCAGATGTGTTAGTATTTAGCTGAAATAGTTATAACAGAAGATGTGGATTTGCAGTGCAACAGCATATGGGAACAGACAAAATAATGGTACAGTTTTGCTTCTGTTACCTTAGTACCAGTCACCATAATACTTCTTCAGGACTTTTCGTATCTTGTGAGCAGGTTTACAGAGGAATGAAATTCCATGTTGCCACCACACTGTGAGGCAGGTTAGGATGCTGTCTTACCTATAGAATATTTTATTTCTCAACAAAAACTCAATAACATCTCAACACCATGGAATTTCTGCCAGTAACTCTTGTCGAGCTCCTCTGATACCGTCTTCCTGAGCATTCGAAGTATGGTATTGTGTCGTTATTGCTATGGATTTTTGCTGTTCCTTTCCTAAATGATTAATGCTAAATATTTCTTGAATGTCACATATGTACTGAAGATCACTCCTTTTTTTTTTTTTTTTTTTCTTTTAATACTACATTGCAAACTAGTACCTCTTGAGATAGTGGTAGGAATGGTATTCTTAGCAGAAAAAAAAACACACCTGATATTTCATGCTCACATCAAAGTCCTAACTAAAAGCTAAATCATGAGGTGTTGAAAAGGACAAAAGTTAGTTCTTGAATTTTCTGAGCTTTTATGAGGTTCTTCATATTTTTTCCCTAAGAAGTTAGAAAAACCTTAAAGTTTTACTTGGTGGAAAATGGAACTGAAGTCAACCACGTTATCTAGTATTTTTGCTCACTTGAATGTTCTGAGAGGGCTGACACTTAAATTGGATAGTGCAAGTAATTCTATGCCTGCGTTTGCCCACTGTAGAGTGATGGCATTAAGTGATACATGAAATAGACTTGAGAGCTCAGCAGGATAGTCAGCATTGCCATCATATCAGAACCTCTGTCCTGCCACTGCTTTTCTTTCAACCTCTTCTTAACCTCCCTGGCTGGAGGCATAGGGATAGAGACAAATTCAGAGCAGTTATGTCCTACCAACACTAAGATGTATGTTTTCACAGCATCATATAGCTAAATCCTTTAACAACTCCCACTGATACTAATGGGAATCCCACAGCAAAATCCCTGAATGTTGTCGTGAGTATGCATTCATTCAGAGTTCCTCTCCCTACGTCTATCTCCCAGCTCTGGTTTCAAGTAGAGGGCCAAGAGGTCTTTTATGAAACAAAACAACTGAGCAAGGAAACAGTTAACACAGGCATCGTGTCCTGAGAGACCTGATCTATATAATTACGGTCCACATACTACAAGTCCTTGTGGTATATAAGATCTTTCATTTCATGAGGGAAGGTATGTCTTACAGAACTGTGGCAATGAAAGTTAATGTTGTCAGAAATGTTTCTTCTTTACAGTCCATAGAAGAGGAACCATCTATCTGTTCTTGTGTGATGCGTCAAATATGGGAGCCAAATGTTGTTCACTGAAAAGCAAAACAAATTTTATATACTGTAGGGTTAGCCCACCTTTCATATGTAGTTTTACTGATTTCCAGATGGTTTATTTGCTTGAGCTGTTTCACAAATTTTTGGAGTTACCATGGTTCTAGATATTTGCAAAATTCTTGTCCTGCCATAGTTTTGAATTTTACTAAATCACTGGTCTCATTCATTTTCTATGATAATAAGCATCCGCATCTGCATTAATGCATGAACAAAAATGTGTTTTTTGTTTGTTTGTTTGTTTTGTTTTTTATTTGCAGTGTCTTAAGCACATCATTTTTAAGTTAAGATCTCCCTTATGAATGACTATGTGAATACTTAGCAAGAACATGACTACTGGTAATTTTTCAAACAAGATTCATGCCCTTTTTTCAGTTACGTTGTGAAATAGAAAAAAAAAAAAAAAAAACACCAACAAACAGCATCAACAAAAAACACTAAACAACCTAGCCCATTGGTGTTATATATACACTTAGGTTGCATTCTATGGATTTTGATTTTTTAAGAAAAAAATCTGGAGAATGGGCAGCCAGATTGCAGAATCAATGTATTCCCAGCTTGCTACAAGAGTTATATGGTTGCATACAAGCTTGAGAATTTTGATCATCTGCCTACTGAATTTTTCCTCCTTTGCATTTTTGCTGGTACTTACTATAGCTGCAAGTGAGTTAACATCTTTCTTTTTTTCTTATATGCAAGGTATGTTTCTTGTTTATTGCATTGTATTCAAGTGTATTGAAAGCCAATCAAAATTAAAGTGCTTTAAGTTGAAGTAACACTGGATTGCATTGTAAAATGCTATTTATCTAATTCTCATGTAGTGTAGATCAGGCTGATTCCTCTTTTTCCTTTATGTCTTTTCACTGGTAGGAGAATTTAAGAGATTGAGTTTTTCATTTCCAGTTCTTACCTTTATCAGCTTCGTAAGTCTGGGATTAAAGTCCAATTTTAAAATTACAGAGATAACGTCCATACTTTTCATGAGTGTTTTGAGGATAACTGCATTAATAATGGTGTGTGATGATCAACAATTATATCAAGATATATTATTTATACAGATAACATGCTTTTTTCCTGACTCAGTGCTCCTACATAAGAACCTTGGAAATGGCTACAAAGGCTTCTTTGGCAAAGCAGGAATAAAATAATGTTTTGAGGAACATTTGCACTGTGTTTTCTACTTCAGTGTTTGCTTCAGCACTTAGTTTTTCTTTTGCATAAAAGCTATTATGTCACTCAGAATGAAGAAAGCAGCTTTGTCTCAAAATGATTCACACTGGCTGTTTACAGTCCCTCTGCACATCTTACTTCAATCTCCTTTGGCTTGATTTATTCTTAGGACAAGTTACTGATGCTCAGAAATAACTAGATTGGAAATTACTTTTTAAGCATGCCTCTACTTGCAACCTGGTCCAGTGTCTCTGCAGGCAGGCTCCTGATAGCTCTAAGTGTCACCAGTAGACAGACGGACATTTTTGCTCCCAGAGCACACTGTTACTTATTGATGATCACAGGCCCAGATCTGGGTGTCTCAGGCAATCTCCCAGGTGCAGTTTCTGATACACTGTTGCTCATCAAGGGCCTTGCAGATTGAACACGTTTCAATGTGTCAGCTGTTGAAAATACCTCAGGTGATTGGTCATCCTTTTGCATAACTAACCTGTTTGTGGCAGCTTGCTTTTTCTAGCTAAATCCTTCAGGAAAGCGAGTAATAATACAAAGTTAACAAAGACATTTCTTACTTGTGTCCCCTTTACTCTCAGGTAAGTTTCAAAAAAACAGCCAACCATTCATCAATCAACCAAAAAAACCCTTTAACAAGTTGTGGGAACCAGTAGAGAGCCCTGAATTTTGCAGCACATATTGTTTGGGCTATAACCTCTGAAAAGGCAAAGACTTCTTGCTTTCAAGCAAGCCTTCAGCTTTTCTCTCAGGAGACCAGGGTGAGAAACAGCCATGTGCCTCTAGAGCAGGGATTTCCTTGGACTGTGTAGAGAAGCCTGCTTACCAGAAGAAACTGGCCTAGCTACTGCATGCTCAAGCTCAACATCCCTCCTGCTGGGAGGCACAGCAGGAGCCATGCAGCACTGGTATCTTTGGTTTTGTGTTCTCATTTCAGTTCCCATGTGCATTTCTTATGTCATGGGCTTCCTGCATTAAATCCGAGGATCACCATTTACTAAAAATGTCAAGGATTTTGTCACTGGATTTCAACATCACCTAGGTGTGTTAAATCGAGGAGCAGGCTATGGCACAGGCTGTGGCAGTGCACATTGCAGGGAAGGTTGCTACCATGTTGAGTGCACAGTTTGACTTGGGAATACTCCAAATCCTTTCACAATTATCAATACATTTCAAACAGCAGCTTGTGCTGAATACACACACATTCATACTAGGAAACCTATAATTTATTAATCCTAGCTATTAAAGTAATACATAGGGTTCTTTGATTGATGTCTGGCTTGGCTTCCTGGGAATTATGCAAAGAGGGAAGACCTAATGAAATAGATATGCAAGTTTTCTCCTTGGATCAAAGGAAGAGTTTATGTATCCTCACCTGTATATTCCCAAGGCTACATATTTGGGGTTGAGTCAATCAGCCTTTTCCACCCTTTGCCAGTTAAAGTAGGCATTATTTTAACTGTTGTTGCTTTGTCCAGTAACTTGCTTGTGGGGAGGAGTTCAAAAGGCTGTGGAGCAGTTGTGCTACCTGCCAATGCCCAGAGACATGGGATGGGGTACGAAAACAGCTGATAGTGAAAGCTGTTTCCCCAAAATACTTCTATTCCGTGTCATTTCTGCTGTGCCCGAATTCTGCTGTTCCTGCTTTTCATTTGCGTTGTGCTCTTGGTCAGACACTTTGTGACCCCAGTAATGATACTCTTCATCCTTCAATGCTGACTCAGTGCTATGGGGGGTTCTCATTTATGTTGGGCGCTGGTTAGCATTGGTGTATGGCTGGGAATAGGGAGAACCAAGGAGGAAAGCAAATGTACTATTTCTTCTGTTTCTGCTCTGAAAGGCTATCCTGCTCCCATGCTGCAGATTTGTAAGTGGGGCTAGTAACCTCCCAGATCACCCCAGCAACTAATTGCTGGAGAAGTCAGAAAGAGCAAGGTTTTGAGCAATTCTAGTAAGTGTTTCTTCACACACTTCCAGCTTTTTAGAAGCAAGACAGCAGCAGGAGTGTATTTCTTGCATCTTCAGGCAGGAGGAGGTTACCTGCTGGACAGCAAATGCTCTTTTCGCATGTTCTGTCCTGAAGGATGACTGAGGATACCTGTTCATGGAAAATTGAAGCACCCTGTAGAGAAAATTCAGTTTGGGATGAAAAGCCATAAACACTATAGCTAATTCACAGTGAGGCTTCACACAGGTGAACAGGTCTATGTCTGTGCTGGGTTCAGGTACCCGGGCAATGTCAGGGGTCTGGGGGCTGCTGCGTGAGGCAATGCCGGGGCTGCCCTGTGCCGACCCCAGCCGGCCCCAATAGCTCCACCGCAGGGCATGGCCGGGCCCCGCAGCCAAGATGGTGGCGCCTCACCTCGGGGCGGCATCCTGGGGAAGGGAGGGCAAACACTGCACGACAGAGGGCAGTGAGGGGAGCGGCATGAGGAGCGGCCCTGTGGACACCCAGGGGAGAGGAGGAGGGCAGGAGGTGCCCCAGCCACCCAACAGAGGTGCCCCCACAGACTGTGAGAAAGACCTACAGTGGAGCTGTGGATGAGCGTGCAGAGAAAAGAGCGTGCAGAGAAAAGAGCAGCAGAGAGGAGCTGTGAGGGACTGACCACAGCCCCCATTCCCTGTCCCCCTGGGAGGGGGAGGGGGAGTAGGTAGATGAGTCAGTGATGATGGGGTGAGGTTGAGCCTAGGAAGAAGGTGGGGTTGTGGGGAAGATCTTTTTCATCCTTATTTTTGTTTCTCACCATCCAACTCTTCTTTAATTAGCAATAAATTAAATTCATTTTCCCAAAGTTGAGTCTGTTTTGCCCGTGATGGTAACAGGTAAATGATCTCCCTGTCTTTACCTCAATACCTCAACCCATGAGAACATATTTTCTCCTCGCATCCTTTTTGGGGAGAAGGCAATGAGAGAGAGGCTGGATAGCATCTGGCAGCCCACCAGGTCAGCCTGACACAGTATTAAATACTGCCAGAATGACATTGTATGGCAAATGGTGGTCAAGATTGGGCATTATTGTATGGTACAGCATTTACCAGTGTAGACATGCCCAAGAGGGATGGCAGATGGCTTGCTGCTGAGAGGATTTGGTGGGCTGTGGCTTCTTGAGAGAGAAAATGTTTGATCTTGATAAAGATTAATTTTGTTTGAAAGGTGAAGATAAACTCTGAAATAGGATTCAGTATTTTAAAACTAAGCACTGAGTACCATTTAAAATGCCAGTAGGTATCCAAGGCATTTACATATGCTGGGTAGCCCCTACCCAATACTTGTGGAGTCCTGTCCTGGAAGGCTGGGCGGTACTAAACACTGAAATCCTGCCCTAACTGCTAGTTTATGAGGCGCAATGCATGTGTTATTTACAAATGGATGGAGTTTTCCTGTGTTTTAGGGAAAGTGGTAGATGTTCCCTGTGCAACAAGATATCAGAGGTACCTGTCAGTAGCAGTCCTTAGCTGCCTTGCTGCTTTCATCAGTGGCATGCAGTCGCCAATACTGACATTGCCTCCCTGACAGATTTCACATGTGGACTGCAGGGACTGTCATCCTGCTCAACATCTTGTATGTAGTATTTAGACATCTTGTGCTTAGAGGACTTTCTAACTTTGCATTTTCTTTCAAATACCGTGATTTTTTTTTTTCTTTATTTGAGGAGAGGTTACCTGAGGATACAAAACAGTTAACAGATAAGCAGAGGTATAGTTGAGTAGCATAGGCTTTCCTTGTGGTTGCTGGCTGTGCATTGTGCTGAAAAACTACCCCAAAATAGGCCCTATTAAAAGTAGGGTCTCTCATTCCATGCCATTTCTGGTGTTAGTGATTAAGAAATTCCAAATATGTTCAAATGTGCATATTTTTGTCCAAATGTGTATATTTTTTAGTGCAACAAACATCGTTGATGAAGATCCCCTGTGTATTCAGTTCACTTCTCAGCAACTGCACCTCATAATGAATAAACAGACTAATAAAGTTGAAAAATACCATCTTTGTCTCTGGATCGGGAATTCAAACACTCAGCAGTACCATAGCATTTGTTGGCCTTTAGATAGATCCACTTATTTTATCTTGAGCTAGAAGAACATTTGGAAGTGTGTCCATCACTTAATTTGTGGTGGCTTTTGTACTTGTGTGAAGGGATCAAAAATTGAGCATTTGCAACTGGAAGCAAAATAAAATTATTGAGGCTTACTTAATATATGTGCAAGAAAAAGAAAGAAAACTGCAATTAAGTTCAATCAACTCAGTTACAGCAACTGTTAATGGTAGCCTGCGAACATTCAACAGGTCAGGTACTCACATAGTAATTAACCATGTAACTTTGCCCAAAGTATCTTGTTCCTAAAAAAATGAGAGTCAGGTAAGTGAAATTAGGTTTATGGTGGGGTACTGAAAGGTAAAAATGCTTGCAACACCACAGTTACTGCAGAGAAATAGATGCTCTATCATATGTTTACATGCCTGTACAATCAATTTAATTAAATTACTGTCAAAAGCATATCAATTTTTTTTTTTTCCTCTTGAGAAGGACTAAGTAGAGCCTGAGGAAAGGATGAATTCTGAATAGGAAGAAGATGAAACTCAGTAGGAAATGGGAGTTAAAATAACCCTAAGATAAGTTTATCGGTAGAATTGCACACGCTTTTAGGTGACAAAGACTTTAAGCAAATATATTTTGCATATTCTTAAAATGATTCATTAAAATAAATAATCCTAATTTTGGCATTTAAAAGGACCAGGCAATTTTATTTATGTTATTTATGATTCCTTGATTCTGTGATTTCAAACCAAACCAAATCAAACCTTCAAAGAATGTATGAAACATTACATGTAAACAAGTTATGATTTTACCAGAAAATAATGCATCCTTACCTGTTTTTATTAGTTGTGTTCTTAAAAATATAGACTCTGTATTTATTGGGTATGTAGTCCAGCAAAATTTCCTGAAAAATATGAATTTAAAAAGAGAGTAAAATTACTATATCTCACTGTTCCCATGTAGGGTTCTTTTTTTTTTTTTTTTTTTTTTTTTCTTTTTTCATGAAAGATACAGTAGTGGAAATCCTTCAGTGAATTTTAATTTGCATGCCTCCATCAGTACTGTAATACCAGCGTAGTTTACAACCAAACTGGTTAGGTACTGGGCAGTGAATTTCCAAGTTTTTAGCACTTCTCCGTATACAAATATTAGTACCAATGATAACTGAACTTTTTGTATTGCAACTTTATTTACAAACCTGATGCTTTGTTTCAACCCAAATGCTAGTCTTTTGTTGCCACAATTTTAAGTAGTAATATTGCATGCTGTCTGTCAGATCCATGCTGTCCATGTGATCTTAAACCATTTTTACTTTTCCTTGCATGGTTACAAACCCAAGCCTGGCAAGCTCTTTACCATTATCAGAGCATTTGGGATAGTGAGAATTGCTAACATGAAAATGATTGGGTCAATATTTGCATTAGGCCCTTTACAAAAGCAGAGTGTTCGGCATCTTCATCATATTAAGACAGTTTAGTTAACAGGAACTCCTGTCGTCTATAACTGAGCTGCAGGCCTCTGGCATTTCTGAAAGTCAGACTACTTACTTATTTAGGATCTTAAATTTGAGCTACACAGTAATTTTGTGACATGAAGTTTATAGCAGGACCAGAGTTTAAACATGGATGCCAGAGCTTGAGTGTTGTTTGAAAATTCAGATCATAATTCAGAAGCTGGAGATGTAACAAGCATGTATGCCAAATATCATCATAACTAATGCTGTTGACATAATGTGGTGTATTCTGTGAATTTATGAGAACTTGAATAAAGGACTGAGGCTGGTAGTATTATCTGCTATAAAAATACAGAACAAAATATGTTAGTGTTTAAAGAAAACAGCAATTGCAGTTAAAGAAGGGTGTAGAAAACTGATGTGATACACAACACAGTTCTAGAAGTAGAAACCTTACTCTAAACATAGATATAGATATATTTTTTAATTATTGTCCATTTCATTTGACACCTTCTATAACTAATCTGTTAATATTTTTGCTGAAAGTTCTTAATTTATACTATTCTTATATATGTTTTCTCTGCTGGGATGAGCTAAAGAAAAAAAATATGGTGCAGTATTGATTATAAGATAAGACAAAAATCTGCTCGCATTTAGAGGTATGTGATTTTATTTACTTCAATGCAGTGCTTGACATTTGTCAGACTCATTGCTACCAAAAAGAAACATTAATTTTGTTCTCCCAGTAAACACACACACACAAATTACATATTTTCTTTAAGCAAAACACTGTCTCAAATTCTTTCATGAATACTTGAGGTTTTCAGACATTGTATTCTAACAAAAGCTTCAAATTAGCACTAATGTACGTGACGTTATGGAGTGGGGTTCTTGAATAGAGGCCATGCTAAGGTTTTTATGAGGTTCGTATCTTAAAAATTATATCACCATTCTGCAGTCTAAAGGAGTCTATTTTTGTAATGAAGCTTATTTTTGTACTGTATGATGTCATAGCCCAACCACTTAAGCTAAAGCGAGAAATTAATAATTAGATCACAGATTTGGAGTCACTGGATTTGAATTTTAAATAGAGACAAACAGAAAGAAGGTATTTGACAGCTTATTATTTTGACAGAGACAGTAACAGTGGGCTGGTTGAAGAAATATGCTTTAGTTA